>NW_028280992.1:0-600000 GCF_059751285.1 Brachycentrus maculatus | reverse complement strand
TTAATTTCTCTTTTGAATCTATCATAATCTTTCTCCATCCTCTTTTCATCTGGTAAAGAATTAAATTCTGTTATTCCGACAATCTTGTGTTGTCATAATTTTTGACATTTCAACATGGAAATCAGGGTATTGATGGGGCTTACGACTGTCATAAGACTTTCATATTCTTCTTCATCTGTGTTGAGATGTCAAAAAATAAAATGAAAAATAACTCCTAATAGGAGATAATCCAGTATTTGGACACACTGGAAACGTTGTAAATCTTGTATTCTGGTTGTGCTGTTGTGTTGTCGGTACATACCTTCAAAGCCGTGTATCCCTGTCTTCCCAACTCTTCGATTCGAAGCACATAAGACAAGATGGGCCCGTTGGGGAAGGGTCCGGGTTCCCAGGAGAGAGATATCCTGTGGGAGTCGAGTGCCGTCACCCGCAGCTCGATGGGGGCAGACGTGGGGGGGCCGGAAGGGAGCGTGCTGATGATGACACTAGGCGCGGAGACTATGGGGTCACTGTGGCGGGCAGACAGGAGGACAGCCACTCGAAACTGAAGGGAATCAAAGATAAATTGTTTACATATAGAGAGACGTTAAGCTAGGTAAGAAACCAGTTAACCAGTTCCGGAAAATCATTCAATCATCAGGTCATTAAAATAAAATTATTACGATATTACAAACAAAATTTTGGTATTACACAAAGTAAACGATGAATGATAAGGAGAGTGTACCATACCACAAAGTTATCAATGCTTTTAATATACAAAATATAGTAAAAATATACAAATATAACACAAAAAATGCGCTTAGAGTGTCAGAAATGAAGAATCTAAGAAGTATAACAGGCAAGAGTCTTCGAGATAAGAATAAGAAATGCCTGGATCAGGGAAATATGCGAGATCCAAGATGTCGTTAGGTGGGGAAGGCAACGAAGGAGACAATGGTATGCGCATGTGAGGAGAATGGAACCATCCATACTCTCCCACATCGCACTGTACGGTCAACTCCATGGTAGACGACTCCCGGGCAGACCACCAAAGAGATGGGTCGATAGCTGGGAATCGACGTCGCAGGAGGCTAATCCCTCTTAAAAACAAGCGCCAGGCCTACAATAAGAAGGAGAAGAAGTAAAAATATTTTTAAAACAGGCACGATAGTTTGTTATATGATCAGGCACTCACCCGGTACTTGGTGTAGGGCTGCAAGTTCTCCACATGCACCACGGAGCTGTGGCCCCAGGTCTGGTTGCGGCAGTACTGCCACGCGCCGGCCAGCTCCTCGTACCGCCACTGCACCAGGTAGCTGAGGTTGGAGTGCCGGGAGCCCTCCCACTCCAGGGCCAGCGAGGTGGCCGTGAGGCTGTCCGCGACCAGCGCTGGCGCGGGGGGAGTCCCAATCTTCTCTGAAATATATCAATACTTCAATCAATCCCAATCTTCTCTAAAATATAACAATACTACAATTAGTCCCAATGTTAAGGTCCTACATCCATTAAATAACTACTTATATATATATATAACCATATCCGCTCCCTAGGTGGAGCATATGGAGTCCACAAACTGTCTCCAGGCTTTTCTGTCGGCTGCCAGCTCCCTTGCATCCTCCCAAGTCAGATCCAAACAACTACTTAACATTATTTAAACCCAAGTAACACTTGACGCAATAGTTTTTCTTCGATACAAATATATGGTTTTGAAAGGAATATTAAAAGGTATGGAGAAAAAAATATGTAAAAAAATATTTTTCTATTGTAAAAATATATACGCTGTTCAAAAAGTTTCCGACTTTTATTCATAAAAGCAACATTTATTGAGATACAATTAAATGACACTTATCCCCTTCAAAGAAGTCCCCTTGAGCTGCTACATACTTCTCCCAATGGTTCTGCCTCTGCCGGAAGCAATGCTGGAAAGCCCCTATTGGTAAGAGTCATTGCGCAGGTGGTCCGTCGCAATTTTCATTCTTCTTTTTCATTCATTTTCGTCTTCCCAGATCTGAAATCTTGTCCCTTTCAAATGCATTTTTAGTTGGGGATAAATTCAGAAATCACAGGGAGCGTATTGAGAAAGTTGGGATCATTGATCGCAGTCTCCACAATTTCCTGTGCGATCTCCACGCGAAGTTGCTTCTGCTCAGTTGTCAGCGACTTAAGCACAAATTTTGCTGAGACCCTTCTGAGGGCCAAACCAAATTAAGGTACCAATTCAGGGTAATATTAAATAAATACTAGTTTGAAAAAATCTTATTATATTTATTTGACCCCCCCCTAGAAATCGAACCTGGAACCTCCAGTACGGTGGCCGGGCGTGCTGACCATTACACTACTAAGGCAGACAACTAGTAATAGATAATACACATTATTATCGGGCAGTTGTTTCATCAAACTCGACCATAGAACGCTTATAAGTGTCTCTTGCTCTCTACCAACAGTATGTAAAAGACAATTTTTAGCATTTCCCACTGCAGGGAAGCAGCATGATGGTTGGTTTAGAACAAGCTTAAAGTAACTATCAAACAATGAAACTATCCATGTGAATGTATCCAAGTACCTTTTAGAAGTTGAAAATAATAGTTGACAGCTCCATTACATCCCATCACACAGTACAGTTCCTTTGCTGTTAGTACTTCAGTTGTCACATTCTGGAATCATAACATGTGTTAAAATTTATAACAGTAAAAATTTTAATGTTGATTTGTTCAAAATCTCCTAAAGTTATTCACAATTACAGTGAAACCTCTATCTATCGTTTTTAAAGGGACCTATTGAAATTAACTATGAATAATTTAATTTTGAGCAAGTTATGGGTTTTCCAAAATTCATGCTATATGACATTACTTTATACACATTGAACATGTTAATAAGACAATAATATTTCACAAAAATTTTGTTTAATTCATTATTTGTTTATTTCTTTTACATTTGTGTGACCTTTCAAAATTATCATCAGTTTGCATTGAAATATTACAGAAGCTATTACGCTCCGTCTTAGGACTGCATTATCTGCCCACGTGGCCAATGAATGAACTTGAATGAATTTATTAAAGATGACATATGTGTTTGGAGTTACTGGAAAGATATACTCACGCAGACAGCTTGGCATGAAGTTTCCAGAGCCTTGTTCCAGAGGGAGCAGCCATGATTACACTGAAACAAGTAAAGAATAGATATATATTGAAAATATTGAAAAGGAATAGGGAAGAAGAAAAGATTTTTTTATGGCAAACAAGCCTATGTTTTTTTGAAGTACTAAATATTTTGTTATTTTTTTTAGTTGGTAATGAGTGATACGCTACGGAGGCGGACTTGGCTACCATTCTGGAGGTCCCATGTTCTTTTTTTTTTTAATAAAAAGAGAAATATTTGTGTTTTTATTATTTACAAAAATACTTCAATTTCATACTATTCCTGTGCCTAAACGGCTCATTATTACAATAGAAATAGGTATCAAATTGTGGTAGGGTGGATTCGAACCGAGAAACTCTGACTCAAGAGTCCGCGACACTAACCACGGGACCACAAACCAACACAAGTTCGTTTCCCAAGGAGCGGGGTCAAATAAATACAAGTTATCGTTTCACTCTAATATTTATTCAATATTACCTTGGACTGGTACCTGAACCAGATGGCTGATCACCTTTCCTTCATGTGTTAACAATCAAGGTAACACTGCGTTTCTATGATGCAGTGCCCTATGCACCATTGGGGTGCGGATAAAGGTTTGAAGAAGAAGAAGAAGAATGAATGATAATAATAGGCTGATTCACCCTATATAAAATTGTTTTGAAGCTTAAACTCTTAAAGAGACTTTGACAGAGGATACCGCAACAAAAGTTGACTTAAATATCACCTCTTGCCGGTTTTTTTTTGTATGACTTTATTATCATTTGAAGATTTGACTTTTTTTGCCCTAGTGAAAGTGAATTGTTCATATATAATGTCAAATGCAAGCTAACTCAACGAAACGTATTCATAATATATTTCTAAGCAGGTACTAAGTTTTCAAAAATCGCCAAATAATTATGAAAATATCCAGGTATAATCCAAATGTAGTAGTTAGCATGTTCAATTGCATGGTCGAGGCATAAGAGAAGAATTTTTGGATGCTCCACAATCTTTTTTTTTAAAGTACCTACTCAAAAATGTATTTTTTTTTTTTAAATCTGGTAATGAGTGTAATAATATTTTGTAGCTGGAAATTAATATAGAAATAAAATAATACTCTGAATCACCTGTAAAAAATTGGCATTATCTAGATTTAGTCCAAATGTAGTGGTTAGCATGTTCAATTGTCATGGTAAAGGTCCCGGGTTCGATTCTCAGGGGGTTCAAAATAAATATAAGTGATATTTCACTGTAATATTAATATATTTTCACCCTGGACTGGTACATGAAGCGCAGAACTGAGCATCTTGCCTTCGAGTAATTAACAATAAAGACAACACTATGTTGATGAGATGCAGTGCCCTATGCTACATTTGATTCAGATGAGAGAAGAATAATAGCAATGACTAGGGCACTCGGAGTTGCATATGATTACCAAAGTCTCTCGCTATATTTCAATGTTAAGGGAAAGATGTAAAACTCTATCTTAGAATCTATTTTTTTTATAAATGCCTAACGTCCAAGTGACTTTGAAATCTAGCTACGGCTTATGCAACACCGCTTATCATGACCTACTCAGGCTTCAACTTTTTAAGTTTTATAGCCTATGCCTACTCGTGAGTGGATTTACTCTTTAAGTTTAAATTTACTGTAATTTCATGTAATTCATGAGTGAAAATTCTAGGCAAAATATCTCGCTAGAATCTAAAGATGTAAACTTTTATCTTTTTATAGTAAAAAAATACTATTTGAAGATAAGCGTTCGGTTATATTATTACTTGTGTAAATTAAGGGAGATTTTGAGATGAAGAAAACTAGCACCCACGCATCTGCGTTCCTAATAAGCAGAAGTAATCAGAGCTAGCAGATGGACGCATCTCCGTAACGATGAGTTATTGGCGCCCAATGTGCGACCGCTGTCACTGCGCGACCAGCGACCAACATGGCGGCCGCCCCCGCTTCCTGCGCACGCGCCTCGGCACATTTGTCACAATCTACGCATTCTGTGATCCACATTGTCATCTTTGAAGCTTCTCAATCTTTGAAAGAAAGGTGTACAAAAACACGTCGAAAATTGAGGGAATTCATGTAGTCATATTTCGCATCAATTGGTGCAACTGTGTAGCGTTCTGACCAACTGCAGCTTCTTCGATGGAAACGTTGCCCTTGTAAGAGCAGCGAACGTACCGACTGTGCTCGCTGTGTGTTCACTGTCAGAGCAGATCAAAACGAATCACTTCTAGACGGATCGCGAACCGTTGCAGGCTCGGAGCGCGTGAACGCATACATTAAGGTGGGGACTGACCGGAGCATTTCGTCGTAACGTAACATTCGCGGCGAGCATCCGACTATGGATGGAGCACTCGGCTCGCTGTTCTGACTGCCTGAATGCTCGCATCGTAACGTGTTACGTTACGACGAAATGGCTCTGGTCAGTCACCACCCTTAGGCACCCTGATATTACAGCCGCTTTATTATATGTTGTAGACTCTCATCATCACGGTTTATTCATTTTAAAAAAAAAAGCTTGCAAGGAGATGAGTAAGTAATTGAAAAAATCTCAATCTTCGGAGTAATTACGTAATCTTCGTCGTAATGATGTTATCTATTGTACATAATATCGTAATAGCAGGGTTGTCCGCGAGTTATGCTCTCTAATAACTTCATCCTGTCGTCTAGCACGAACTACAAAACAACAACAAAGCCAGTTTAAATCCAATCACGATGTAAAAGGTCAGTTTCCACCCGCCGAGTGTCACTAATTGGCCATCAGAATGGGCACAATTAACGTGCCGGCCAATCAGAGCCCGGGAATAAGATGCAGCGTGCTTTGTTGTAGCAGGAAATGAAAAAAACAACAATGTGTGTATCATTCTTTCTATTTGTAGATAAATAATATCTTGCGTTAGACATCAACCACAAAAGGGTGCTTAAATAGTAAAATTAGGTACCTACTTTTACGTTCAAATATACATTTTTTTAAACAAATAATTATTCTTTAACTACATGGCAATAAAATATTTTACGCGGGAATTCATTCTGACATTTGGCATGCGAAATAATATAAAAATTAGGCAAGCGGTTACTCAAATTTACGTAATGGGAGGTTTTCGGGACAAATATGAACGAATTTCAAAATTTAACAGTAACCAACTAGTAACTTGACTTATTTTAATTTAACGAAATATGCTGGTCATTTTAATTTTAAAATAATAATAACAATGGATAATTTGTTTAGGTTTTTCTCGGTCGCTTGGAAGTGATGCCCACCCATATTTTTACACGTTGCAATGAAACAAATAGATAAGTCCAGGGGTAATATGAAACGGCTATACTTCAAACTACCGTCGATTTTTTGCACTCTTTTTTATTGTTACCGTGTGTTGCTCTTTTGTTGGGACAATTTGACGTCCCGAAACTTTACTTGGGGACAACGGGACAGGCTATCTAAAAACGGGACGGTCCAGTTCAAAACGGGACATATTGTCACTAAGTATAGCCCAAAAGAAATATGTATTAATCACGTTTTTTTTTAAAGTGCTTCAACTTGAATGAAAAAGAATATGGAAGTCGTTTACGGGGCTGACGACCGTCTTAGGCTGGTTTAAGTAAATACTTCACACTCGTGTAACATTCACCAATTCTAACCATTATTGACAACCACACTACTCAAATTATTGGAAGTTCTATTTATATTAACCAATTTTGAAATATTGTTCTTGAATCACTAGAACTTCACTAGAGACATCTATTGGTGAGATGAAAAGAAGCTTTTTATTGAGCAGAAACTCTTTTATTGGTATGTGAGTTCCGAATCCTGGATTATAATCACACATAAGAAACTCTCGAAAATATTATTTTCGTTTTTATTATTTAAGCTTAAAATTTGACCAGATAATTTATTTACAGCATTTTGAGTGTGTCCAAATACTTGTTCACAAAATCTGGATTATTTCCAATTACATGAGTTATGATATGAAAAAAATAAAATGAAAATAACTCCTGTAATAGGAGATAATCCAGATTTTGTGAACAATTATTTGGAAACACTCAAAATGTTGTTGATATGAAACATGTATATGAAAGTCTGAGCATCCCAGGGCTTACGACCTGGCATTTGGCTGACTTAAGCGATCACTTTATACACTTGTGTAGCGTTCACCATTCTGCCCATTAATCACGGTTGTTACTTTAACGGATTTCTTAGTTTGTCACACGTGACCGTGGCTGACGTTTAGCTGTGCGTGACCACAACATCTTTGGCCGTTGGTAGATGATATACCTACATATAATGGTAAATATAATCAAGGCAATGTCTCCGTCAAGTGCACCCATCCATTGTGATACCTCATGGTCACCCGACCGCAAAATATAACCCTCGATAGTTAGGTACCTACCAGTACTTACCTACTTATTTGCATTATAATAAAATGTAAATATTTTTTCACTCCAATATTTATTCAATATTACCCTGGACTGGTACCTGAAGCGGAGGGCTGATTTTTGACCTTTCCTTCGTGAGTTGACAATCAAGAAAACACTGGGTTTATATAATACAGTGCCCTATGCACCATTGGGGTGCGGATAAGGGTTTGAATGAATAGTTTTGTGAATGAAGTATTGTAAAATGTGTCCTCGGCACGGGAAATCTCAGTGAGGGCACAGTATTGTAATTTGCAATTTTTGTATGATCAAGTATACAAATCCATAGATCCGTGTCCGCCTCCGTGGTGTAATAGTCAGCGTGTTTAGCTACCGTGCTTGAGGTCCCGGGTTCGATTCCCAGGGGGGGTGAAAATAAATATGAGTGATTTTACACTGTAATATTTATTTAATATTACCCTGGACTGGTTCCTGAAGCGCAAGAGTGATCACCTTGCTTTCATGTAAGTAATGATCAAGATAACACTGTGTCAATTCGATGCAGTGCCCTATGCACCATTAGGTGCGGATAAGGGTAATAAAGTATACAAATAAATATAAATATATAAGTGAATATTAGATGTCAATCATGGGTACAATGTTGCATTTTAGACGTGTGTAAAGTGATAATTTAACCAGCCTATGGCAGATCTTAATCCCTTTAAATACGCATAGTTCCATATTCTTCGTAATCTTTGCTAAGACGTAAAAAATTGTATGAAGTGAGCCTAATATTGAATGTCTTTGATTGGGTCGGTATTGAGCAATAACTCCCTACCCTTGACCGTAATATCAAGATAACATAGGCGATATAACGAACCTTCTTCAAAAATCACTTACCGTGAGAATCCATTATGGTTGGGGTGTTCCGGTTAAACGAATTTTCTTACAATTTAAAACACCCTTAGTAGGAACTGTTTACCTGTTTTAAGTTAGGGTGATTTAATGATAGCTAATTTAGAAACACTTTAAAAAAATCGGATGTGTCCTTTTGAGCCTAACCTTACGGCCAACGGTAAATACTATTTACAACATTTCGAGTGTGTCCAAATACTTGTTCACAAATCTGGGTTCAGATATTGCATACAAATAAAAAAAGGCCGGCTCTGTTAATAAAAGGCTCTGTTAATAAAAAGTAAATAAAAGCTTTCTAAATCGAAATCAATCCGCCTCCGTTAGCGTTTTAGATACCGTGCTGGAGGTCCCGGGTTCGATTCCCAGCGGGGGGTGAAAATAAATGTTAGTGATATTACACTCCAATATTTATTTGATTTTACCATGGACTGGTCCCTGAAGCGCAGTAGCAATCACATTGCCTTCATGTAAGTAACGATAAAGATAACAGTGCGTCAATACGATTTATGAAGCGCATCACCTTGCATTCATTTAAGTAACGATCAAGATAACAGTGCGTTAATAGGATTCAGTGCCCTATGCACCATTGGGTGCCAAAAGCGTTAGAAGACGAAATCAAATCACAGATTATTGTTGCGAACTCAATTACGGAACGTCATGAGATGGATCATATAAGTATGACTTCCAAAATTTGAGTAGTGTGGCTGTTATTCATGGGTAGAATGGTGAATGTTACACGTGTGTAAAGTGATCACTTAACCAGCCTGTGGCAGGCCGTAAACCCTGTAAATGCCCAGACATTCATATTCTTCTTCATCTATGTTGAGATGTCAAAAAAACTATGTGTTGCAAATGCAATGTAATTTGTAACATTAAAAAAAACGTATTTATAGTTCCCGCCAAAGGAATAATGAGTTCAATAAATATTCATTAATTGTTCTAGGTCTTCTTCCTGGCTCCATCTCAACTTTTTGTCATTGTAGACTGTTGGAGTCAGCTCTCCTCGTTCTCAGGTTGTAGGTCCTTCTGTCATGGGCAACGTCACCTAGGGGTGATGTATTTTTCAAATAAAAATAAATGCCATTGTTGAAAAAAACCGAGTCGCAAAATTCTTTAATGTATAAGGGTTTTAAAATGTATGATGAGATGCCTGAATGTATGAAGAATAAAAAGAGCCTGAAAGAATTTAAAAATAAAATGTAAATAAACTGTTTTGTTTACTGTAAGGAGATGTAAATATGTCGTAGTCGTACAGGAGAAAGTGATCAACTACCAAAACGTAAAATGTTCAGGAGGGCCATTTAAGTCACTTTTGCTTGGCAAGAAACATCAATGCAGTTAGTCATTTTAACCAAGTCAATATATTATACTTCCAAGTTTAAAATCATTTGAGATTTTTTCAGGGCAATATTAATCTAATAAGATATCAAATAGTCAATGATCACGTTTTTGTAAAACAATGCACTTGGTCACATTCTCCTGTATGACTACGATTTATAGATGATATAAATTAAGTGTAAATAATAGTTAATATTGGTTGTAATATAAGCTAACTTAAGAAATAAATAAAATTTAAAAAAATTAAAAAATTTAAAAAATCTGCCTTTCCTATCCTAACTATCCTACCTGCAGACAAGCCTGTATAGAGGCATCGAGGGTTATTCCTTTAACAAAACCGACTATTTCACCATACCTGTTATTTGGTACCACTTGACTCGCGTCAGTTTAACGTTTCAATGTTTTTTTTTTTCATTTCAGGATAATATGACCAATGAACTGTGTAAATATTTAGCCCTTAGTACAGTCAGTGGTTCCCAACCTGGGTTTGATCGAACCTCAGGGGTTTTATAAATCATTCCCCCTAGTTCGCGCGAAGCTCTCAACCAGTCTCAATTTATTAATTTTAGAAATCAAATCCTTTTCTATTTTTGGTTGGTAGCATGTATCATTGTAGTTGTTTTGATAGCAATAATCCTTAAATATTTAGCCCTTAGTACAGTCAGTGGTTCCCAACCTGGGTTTGATCGAACCTCAGGGGTTTTATAAATCATTCCCCCTAGTTCGCGCGAAGCTCTCAACCAGTCTCAATTTATTAATTTTAGAAATCAAATCCTTTTCTATTTTTGGTTGGTAGCATGTATCATTGTAGTTGTTTTGATAGCAATAATCCTTAAAACGTTTCAGTACTTATTATTAAATGTTAACCATGCTCGAATCTATTCTTCTGTTTTATCATATACTATGTCCAATTCCAAAAATCTGTATAAAACTAAAAGTACTACCTAAAAGTAAAATCTGTCATCTGTAACGGCAGCCTAAAATCTGTATCAATACAGATAAATCTGTATATATGGCAACACTGGTCTCAACGTTTTGGTGTAAACAAATGGCAACGTACCCTGTTATTGCTTAGAAAGCTCTGGAGCTTTTCATACCGTTCGTTACGACACATCTTTGTGAGCAATCCTTTTCGAGGATGCTGCATTTAAAAACGAAGAAAAGGAACAGACTTTGTTGCGAAAATGATATGTGAGAGGCACTTGCCAAGGTAAAGCTGCGTATTTCTGAACTGGTCTCTGAAAAGCAACAGCAGTAGTCACACTAATTTGCAGTAAATATTCATTATGTATTTTGTTTTTAGGTGAAATCATGTCAAAAGTAGATTTGTTTTTAATGGTTTTCATTTCGTGCACCTATGTATAAATACCTATGTTTTGAATTAAAAAATATATATATTATTTTAAGGATTGTTTAAGACTCATTTTGTGTTTATAACAGCCGATTTTATCTTTTCATTCATAATTTTCTTTTGGAAAATTCGCCTTCGAAAAAACGTTATTTTCGTAAGTTGGCAATGAATGACGTCACAGAAACAATGGAGTTATTTTAATTTTGGTGTCACCCTCTCACCCCCCCCCCCTCCCCTTATATTTGTTTAACACAGTGGTAGTGTAGTGGTAAATAAACAATCCATACTACTACTTTTACAGCTCTATAAACCTTATGACGTCATAAAACGTTCGATGACGGAAATTTGATGACGTATGCGAACGCACGTTTTTCGTTTTATAAAAAAAATAAAGTTTAAACCTTCATATCTCCCTTAGTTCTCTACATATTTTAATAAGAATGTTACCGATAGTCTTGTGATTTTTCACATTAATTTATTAGCCAATAATCACACATCGTGATATTTATCCATTAAGGGTTCGGTGAACGCACATATGAAACTGGTGGGATCGGTACCTCCAACACGGTTAAGAACCACTGCCTTAGTATGTTATGTATTGTATTTGTGTGAGACCATCACAATGCTATATTTGTACAAGTAATAGAACCGCGTTAGCCATATTGACCAAAGAACTTGGTTATTCAAAATAATTGTTTATCTTTCTCTTTCCTTTAAAATCTGGGCGTGTATTTTAAGTCACCATAGATTTATTTTTAAAAAAAATGTTACCTTTGCGGGCACCCATTGGTGCTCAGGGCAATGCGATGAATTGATTTTTATGAGAGAGAGCCTGAAATAACATTTAATTTTTAAGATACATACTTCCTTTTCACCAGTTGATTATCAACAATTTATTATTAATATATTTTTATTTATTTCATATATTTTATTCTTATTTATTATTGTATTTTATTTTGTAAATATTTCTACTTACAATCTTAAAATTAAAAACGCAGTTCTCTCCAAAAAAGAGACTGAGCTCTTATGCTTGGAGAGGGACTGACACTTGTTTTACAATTTAGAATTTAATTTTATTGATTTTTTTCTTTTTTTTCTTTCTTAGATTGACATAAATAAAATTCATTTACAACATTTTGAGTGTGTCCAAATACTTGTTCACAAAATCTGGATTATCTCCAATTACAGGAGTTATTTTCATATTATTTTTTGACATCTCATCAAAGATGAAGAAGAATATGATGTTTCTAGTGAAGTTCTAGTGATTCATGAACAAGGTTTCAAAATTGGTTCATATATATAGAACTTCCAAGAATTTGAGTAGTGTGGTTGTCAATAATGGGTAGAATTGGTGAATGTTACACGTGTGTAAAGTGATCACTTAAACCAGCCTATGACGGTCGTAAGCCCCGTAAATGCCCAGACTTCCATATTCTTCTTCATCTTTGATGAGATGTCAAAAAATAATATGAAAATTCATTTAATTTATTTTTTAGCATTTCAAACTTGATTTTTTCTATTGATTTTTTTTATTGAAGGTTGTTGAAGAACTTACATAGTTCTCAAATATTTAAAGTTCTGTTCGAATTGTTTAGTATTGCATTTTGGTATTGTAAAGTCCGCCTCCGTAGTGTAATGGTCAGCATGCTCGCCTACCGTTCTGGAGGTCCCGGGTTCGATTCCCAGGGGGGTTTAATAAATATAAGTGATTTTTTCACTCTAATATTTATTCAATATTACACTGGACTGGTACCTGAAGTGGAGGGCTGATCACCTTTCCTTCACGTGTAATCGATCGAGATAACACTGCGTTTATATGAAGCAGTGCCCAATGCACCATTGGGGTGCGGTAAGGGATTTATTATTATTATTAAAGTCATGTTTATATCTCAAAGATATTTCGATTTTTGCACATTATTTAGCATTTAGCATTTGCAGCAAAAGAAGAAAAGAAAGATTGGTTTTTTACAGGGCTTACGGTCCGGCCGCCATAGGCTGGTTAAGTGTACACACATCGCTCACTCCTTTCAAGAACGTCATAAATCAAAAATCGTCAATTTTCAGCTGTGCATGTTTTCGGAATGCCCAGAAAATGTACTATATCCCAGCAAAATCGGTATATTTTTAAGTTAATATTTACCCGCTACAGGGCAGAAAGTGTTGTTTTTGAATTTTGAAGGAAAGGTATGGTTTAATTATTTTTTTTAATAAACTAAACATTTTTCAAATGGAGAAAAAACCTTCAGGTTTTATCTAAAAAGATCTGTTGCACAGTAAAAAGTTCAATAAGTGGCATGATATTTATTTTTAATACATTGTAATATATTTTTAAACTTTAAAAACGTTCTCCTGAAAAATCAAGTTTTTTTTTATTTAGGACGTTCTTGAAAGGAGTGAGCGACATGTAACATGGTGAGATGAAAGAAGTTTTTTATTGAGCAGAAACTCTTTCATTTGTCTTTGTGGTCCGAATCCTGGATTATACATAATCACATACTCGTACATGAGAAACACTAGAAAATATCCTTTGATTTTTTTATTATTTTAGCTTATAATTTGACCAGTTAATTTATTTACAGCATTTTGAGTGTGTCCAAACAGTTGGACACACTAAAAATGTTATAAACTTCTCCATTTAGTTAGATCGTTACTAGTCTATCTAGAATCTACAATGATTTCTTATTAGCGATCCATCTCAGCGGACGGAGGTGTGTGGGCAAACGGTGGGCACAGATGGCGTACCTATTGTACAACTTGAACAAATGAACTTTTAACTAGGTTCAAAACATTAATCAGCGGAGCAGACTACGAAAAACATTAGTCGAGTCCCTTCTGTCATGACGATTGAGTTACGATAATTAAAATGAAGAAAGAAATCTGGAGGTAAGTCACTTTAATTCAATTTCAGTATGATCTTGAAAGCGTTACGTAGAAATAACCAAAGGACTTATAAAAAGCACACAAAAAGCGTCTGAGTAAATCCACTCACGAGTAGGCATAGGCTATGAAACTTAAAAAGTTGAAGCCTGAGTAGGGTCATGATAAGCGGTGTTGCATAAGCCGTAGCTAGATTTCAGAGTCACTTCGACGTTAGGTAATTAAAAAAATCTAACATTCTGAAGCTCGTCTAGAGCAGTTTTCCCCAAAAAAAATTGTTCAAGGTACAGCTGCCAAATTAAGAAATATCAAAGGTACACCAAAGAAAAGCCAAGAGGTACACCAAACAAAGTTTTAGTATTTAAGTATATAATATTGATTTATTATCAAAATGATGCGAAAACATAATATAAAAACATGATAATACCATAATTTATTTCACATTTTCACAAAACTAGACTTTTTGCCGCGGCACACCTACTAATCACCACGCTACACCAGTGTGCCGCGGCACACACGTTGCGGAACCAATAGTCTAGAGGTCCGTGTTCGATTCCCAGAGATATCTAAATTAACATTCGTGACTTTTCACATAAATAATTATTTAACTCTGCCGTACATTTAAAAAAAAAAATGAGTGTAAAAATCTGTAGTATAAAATTTCTGTAGATAATTAGATACAGAAGCAAAGTATTTATTTTAAGAGAAATTTAAAAGGACCTTATATGAAGCTTATTTGTATTTGAGAGGGCATTTTTCCCCCTATAACGTACTTTCGGCTTTAACGGACACCCTCTCCCTCAATTAGTCCGTCATAACGAGGTTTTACTGTAATTAATATATACATTGATTGTCTTCTTTTCATTTTCATCTTTTGTCCGCCTCCGTAGTGTAATGGTCAGCACGCTCGGCTACCGTTCTGGAGGTCCCGGGATCGATTCCCAGGGTGGGTCAAATAAATATTAGTGATTTGATAATATTTTCACTGTAATATTTATTAATATTACCCTGGAATGGTACCTGAAGCGGAGGGCTGATCACCTTTCCTTCATGTGTAAACGATCAATTTAACACTGCGTTTATATGAAGCAGTGCCCTATGCACCATTGGGGTGGGGATAAGGGTTTTAATATTGATTGTCTTCTTTTCATAATGGGGGGGGGGGGTAATATCAACTTAAGCAAAAATATCATGGGGTAATGGTTAAAAAAATTCCTTGATCGCTGCCCTAGGGGCTTCTGCCCCTTGAAGACATGTAATGTGACTCTTGAATTGATATCGTATCGGCCCTGCACTGTATCCAGTTGAGTCGAGAGCCGGCCACTCGACATGTTGAACGAGTAAGGTGAGTTAGTCTCTTTGCAGTTTGTAATTGAATAAGTGGGGCGTACAAGAGGCGCCACGCGAATTGCCACTCTTCCTAGCTGCCGACTTGCGAACCATTTCGTCCTCATTTCACAGATAAAGGAAGAAAGATATAATATTCTCAATATTATTAATATTTAAAGCATTTACTTTGTGGTTAGAAATTTTTAGTTTTTTTTTTGTTTTACAAAAATGTTAATAATATTAGTACCTATATAACCACTCACCGAGATTTTTAAGTCTACCGGTTTCGAGACGTACCCGTCTCTTCGTCAGGACAATCACTTCTACAGCATGCAAACAATACCACCCTTCACCACCATAGCACCATTTACACACTCAAAACTACACAAAATGTCTAACACATGCGATTTTTGGTCGACCCGAAGACCAACATGCACTAAAGGTTTCAGCACAAACATGCGTTACGAGCCGAGGTAATTGAATGTTTAACCTATAAAAATCTATAAAAAATGCTTAACCTGAATGCATTTACAACATTTTGAGTGTGTCCAAATACTTGTTCACAAAATCTGGATTATCTCCAATTACAGGAGTTATTTTCATATTATTTTTTTTGACATCTCATCAAAGATGAAGAAGAATATGGAAGTCTGGGCATTTACGGGGCTGACGACCGTCATAGGCTGGTTTAAGTGATCACTTTACACACGTGTAACATTCACCAATTCTACCCATTATTGACAACCACACTACTCAAATTCTTGGAAGTTCTATATATATGAACCAATTTAGAAACCGTGTTCTTGAATCACTAGAACTTCACTAGAGACTTGATTGGTGAGATGTAAAGAAGCTTTTTACTAAGCAGAAACTCTCAGCCCCGTAAATGTCCAGACTCCCATATTCTTCTTCATCTTTGATGAGATGTCAAAAAAAATATGAATGCATTCAAACTATGAATTAACTTTCTTTTAAATAATTTTCTTTATTTTGTTTCTAAATAAATAACTGACACTGTTTGAAACATCCCTTCAACGAACTACCAAATAAAACAATTAAAAAAAACTCAAGTGGATTTGCCAGAAAACATGTGATTTTTTTACTTGCAACGGTCCTAAATAAAACTTTAAAATTCAGGGTGAGATTAACATGATGTTTCTGTTGTATTTATTTATCTTAGAAACTGCAGTAGTCCCAATAGCGAAGTGGTTTACCACATCAGGCTGTCATCGCTCGAATGGCAGCTTCTGCTTCGTACAAATTACCAGTAGCGTGGCTGATAACAGAATTTTCAAGTGGGTATGCGTGGCATTGGAAGCGGTGAATACCGTGGGAATAAAACAAGCACTGCACAATATTATCAGTAGGTAATAATACCTAGCAAAATACTATTGCAACCATTTAACGTATTGTATAATATATCGCTCACTCCTATCAACAACGGCATATATATCAAAAATCGACATTTTTCACTTGTGCATGTTTTCAGAATGTCCAGAAAATGTACTTACATATATCCCAGCACAAGCGGCATATTTTCAACTTAATATTTACCCCCTACAGGGCAGAAAGTGTTGTTTTTACATTTTGAAGAAAAGGTATTGTTTAATTATTTTTTTAAATATACTTAATATTTTTCAAATTGAGAAAAAACCTTCAGATTTTACCTAAAAAGATCTGTTGCACAGTAAAAAGTTCAATAAGTGGCTTGATAATTATTTTAAATACATTTTATTATATTTTTTAACCTTAAAAACGATCTTCTGAAAAATCAAGTTTTTTGATATACGACGAAAAGAGTGAGCGATATGTATTATCACCTGAATGCAGAATTCTTGTAACCTTCATAGTGCTAAACTGTGTGCATAAACACAACTGAAAATTGCCGATTTTTGATTCATGACGTTCTTGAAAGGAGTGAGCGATATGTATGTGCGCAGCCGGGAGTAACCTATCTATGTATGCATTAAAATGCAGTTGGTTCATTATACTTCTAGTATAACTTCTACAAGCTATTTAGAAATCCATTAGCGCGAGGGATAGATGTTTATCTGCGTGTTATCTTTAATCTAGGGCTCAAGGGTGGTTCAATCTCCACCAACACGAATTCCTCACGATTGTTTACGCTTCCTGCGGTTTGCACTCCATTTCAGCCTTTTAACTGTAAAACCATAAAAGTTAACGGTTTTATCTTCCACGATTTTGTAAGCGGATCTAAGCTTGGATTAGTGGCAAGTTTATTTTATGGGCTGTTTTTGGGCAATGCTCGAAGAATAGCATGCCCTCAGACGAAAATACAGGCGAGGAATGCGAATATCTGGATATAAAATCAAACGTTCTTACACTTAAGGGGATACAACGCAAACACAGAATTCAATCACCGGCCGACCACCGGAGAGGTCACACGTTTTTTCGCGCCCGATATTTTTAAACCCAATGCATCACTAATAAATGTGACATTATTTGTTCATACAATACTATTTCATTTTTACACGTTTTTTCTTAAACCCAAGTAACATTTTACGTAATATATATATATATATATATATATATATATATATATATATATATATATATATATATATATATATATATATATATATATATATATATATATATATATATATATATATATTTAAATTGTGTGCAGATACGCGTAGGTATGGCTCCTCACGCTGCCGGTTGCATAGTGGATTGTTTATTTGCAAGTACCCCTTAGTGAAGATTTAGTTGCAAGTTGTCGATTGTTGACTAAAACCTTGACTTTATTTATTTATTTGAAAACCAACAGAATATTTGCAAATATTACAAAATAAAATAAATAAATAAATAAAAAATATTCCAATCAAATACTTTCAATTAAAAGTTATCTAATAAAACTGTCATGTACATAAGTATAACTATATAAAAGTATAACTTACATTTCTGAATCAAATAATCAAATAGTAAAAATCGTTATCGTTTAACAAAAAAATCGACACGTATATGAACGATATAGAAAAAAAGTTTAGTGAATTCACAATCGCCTGATATTATACTGGAAAAAAGACGTGGGCAGTTTTAAATAAACGTCAAGTTATCGGTTTTAAATGGGACATAACGATAATTTTCAATATCAATTCATTTGTACTTTAAAAACGGTCGTATACCAATATATTTGTCACCTCCCAGTCTCTTCCCCTTCAAGCGTTAATATTCTGTGGCAGTTATGACCGCCATCAAACACCACCAGGCGTCAAAAGATAATAGAGACATAATAATACAAAGTGTAATCAATTTATAGACGACTATTATGACATCTGACCACGGATCATTTTTTCATAATTCGTGTAATTTCACGCGGGCTCGACTTAACACAATTATAACAAATTGCCCCATTAAGATGGACAAAGATACATATTTATATTTTATTTCCTTCCGTGTGGTATTAACGCATTAACTACCAAATGCCGACAAGTCGGCTTTTCGCTACCAACCGTTTAGGGTGAGTATAAATTTACACGCTGATGACAATATTTTAGCACTTGAAATTAAAAGCAAAAAATGTATTGTGATTCATTCCAAATATATTTTGTATTTACTACAAATATTGTCTTTAACACTTGCTATTTTCTATCTTATTATTATCTTATTCTTTTATGTACCTGTCCATACACAGGCATGTATGTATGTATACGTATGTGTGTATGTATGTGTATGTCGCTCACTCCTTTCAAGACCGTCATAAATCAAAAATCGTAAATTTTCAGTTGTGCATGTTTTCGGAATGCCCTGAAAATGTACGATATCCTGGCAAAAGCGGCATATTTTTAACTTAATATTTACCCGCTACAGGGCAGAAAGTGTTGTTTTTTTGCATTTTGAAGGAAAGGTATTGTTAATTTTTTTTTTTTAAATATATTAATTTCAAATGGAGAGAAAACCTTCAGGTTTTACCTAAAAAGATCTATTGCACAGTAAAAAGTTCAATAAGTGGCTTGATATTATTTATTATTAATACATTGTATTATATTTTTAAACTTTAAAAACGTTCTCCTGAAAAATCAAGTTTTTTGATTTATGACGATCTTGCAAGGAGTGAGCGATGTGTGTGTCTGTATATGTAATAACTTATAATGTTTATGTTTTATGCAATATATGATGTATTTATTATGTAATTGTTATGTAAATAAAAGGAAAAATGAATAAATGAGTAGTGAGTAATGAATGTAGAAAAAAAATATACGTGTCCCCCCAGCAACGTGTTAAGCTATTTAACACCGTTTACGTAACGATGATCAAAGATATCCAGAGATAACACGAAAGATAGTAAAAATTGTTTTTTTTTCTAGATCTGTCTGTTAGCGGTAGGGGCGGTAACGCAGGATGCTGTAATTTAAATAAGAAACAGGGTCTGTTCATTTTAATTGACAGCTGGGAGAGTTTTGTTTGATTGATACAAATTATATTTGAACAAATGTTTTCGGTAAATGAAGGGTGTCTGGTCTCTGCTTTACATATCGCGTTAGCTCGTCAATGGGCTAAGTGACGTCTCAATAGGTCGTGGGACTTCGGGGCACTCAATGTTACAGGCCTTCACAAACAAGTTTAACTCTAGATTCTATTACCGTACTAAAGGAGATGGTTATTTTTCAGCCGAATCGTTTGTGCACTATACGGAATTTTACCGTCTGGCAGTCCGGTTTTTTTAAATAAAAGCGAGTACGACAGTTTAGCGAGATCGAATTTACGCGCACCGTGATCACGCACCGATCAAGCGCACTAATCTGAAGAAAGACGGCCAAAAGCACAAGCCAATCCAAGCCAATCTTCCGTTTTATCATGCTAACCGCACTGCCCTGGACTGGACGGTAAAATTCCTGTAGTGCACAAGCACCCTAACTAACCAGCACGCCGTTTCCCCGCAGGAGCAGGCAGAAATATTTAGTGTCTCGTCGGATATTTTGCGAATTGCGTTAAATATAATAGGCACGCATTAGGGTCGCTTTCTTGTACCAATTACATGACAAAAATAATACATGATGAGGGTATGAAGAATGCTCTCAATTTACTACTCAGACGGACCATCATGGATCATTTTTCTGGAAAATTTGCAGCCGTTGAGAAAGCGATATCATAATATGATAAAAATAAACAGGGCTGTCGGAAAATGGGCTCTATATTTTTGCTGTCTTTTGAATAAAAAAATGACATCAATTCGTAGTTGAATAGATACTCGACTGCGAAAATGGCGTCGCGGGTTCGATTCCCGCCAATTGCAAAATTAATTCAAGAAATATTTATTTTCAATTGGTGTGGGTGTTTGTAATGTATTTTCCACATTTACTTTCCCTATCCTTACTATCCTACCTGCAGACAAGCTTCTAAAATATAAGCTTTGCTGGTTATTCCTTAAAAAAAATAAAAAAATAACAATAAAAATTATTAAGCTCATCACTGCTGAGGATATCATATTTCATTTTAGTAACGAAAACTAAAGATGTTCTTATCAATGGGTGAAAATGCAGCTTGTATTTACATTAATAAACAACAAAAAAAGTGGTTTTATACAAGTGTTTTATTTTCATCTTTAAACAATATTTTAATTATAACATTAGAGATAATTTACGGCAAGTGTCTTCCTTTATGAAATTTTTGTAATTATATTAATTTAAAGTTTAATACATGTCTTCCGAACTCCAGCTAAAATTTGCAAAAAATAACTGTACATTATTTTCAAACAGTTAAACGGTTGATTGAGAAGAAGCCATGTGTAAATTTGAGGACTAAATAAAGCGGAAGTAAAACACAATAAAACGGAACGTTTAAAAATTCCTTTCCGGATTTAAGTTCCGATGAGTAAACGCGTCACTGCTCCGGATGAATAGGTACCAAGTCGTCAGGGGCGTGCATTCCATGTAGGCAGAAAAGCAGTGCCTACCCTGGATTACTCGCGTTACATATAGAAACACGACCAGTGCCTTATCCTTACCCACTGCCTATACTGCCTACACCGGGATACTTCTAGAAAATTTGGTGGTGGATTAACAAATTTGTGTTTATTTGTATTTGTCCGCCTCTGTAGTGTTAAGGTCAGCACGCTAGGCTCTGTTCTGAAGGTCCCGGGTTCGATTCCCAGGGGGGGGTCAAATGAATATAAGTGATTTTTACACTCTAATATTTATTCAATATAACCCTGGACTGCTACCTGAGGGCTGATCACCTTTCCTTCACGTGTTAACGATCAAGATAACACTGCGTTAATATGATCCAGTGCCCTATGCACCACTGGGTGCGGATAAGGGTTTGAAGAATTTCTTTAGATTGGCACTGACAGGGATATTGAAAGCTTTTAGATGTAAATTCACAGTAAAGTCGTGATACAATTCGGCTTCACAATTTTAATAAATTTCGCAACTTAGTTCAACAACAAAAAAACTGCTTTTCAAGAGAAGGTCTGTCGGGAGGCCTTGATCTTTCTAAATCAGATGTGGGAATGCGGTGGGACAGCTTTCAATATACTTACCCAACCTTACTGCGTACCCTGATAAAAACTCTGCGCACGCCACTGGTACCAAGTCATGTTACCAAATGAACATTTAGGGAACTAACCAGACTTCCCTTTTAATTGTTTTTCCTTCCATTCCTACAGTCACGCGTGGATAAAACATTCCACAATAAGAAACCAAAGTAAATAAAAACCCATGTAGCCATGTTTATTTGCTGGCTATTTTGTGGCTAGCTTGTTCGGTATGGATTACTTTCTATTAAATAATACTTTTAACTGTGTACTATTTACTTTTTTATGTGTTCTAAGTTGATATTTTTCTTATTTTGTTTTTGTCTTATTTAGTTGTAACCCTCTCCAAGCACAAGAGCTCAGTTTCTTTTTTGGAGAGGCACAGCGAATCTAAAACTATAAGTTTGCCATATGTATAAATGTTTAGAAAATGTATTATGTTGTACTTTAAAATGTATAAAAGTATATTAAATAAAAATAAAATTCAAAAACTATACTTTTCAGCCTCCGTGGTGTAATAGTTAGCGTGTTTAGGTACCGTTCTGGAGGTCCCATTTTCGTTTCCCAGGGGAGGGGGGTGAAAATAAATATCAGTGATTTTACACTGTAATATTTATTTAATACTATCCAAGACTGGTCCCCGCAGCGCAGGAGTGATCACCTTGCCTTCATGTATGTAACGATTAATATAACATTTATTTATTGATTTGGCGTTTAATTTGTAGAACTCCATTTTAATTTATGTATTAATTTTAAATCTAACACATTTTTTGAGTCTACTAAGTTGTGTTTTACTAGTAAAAAAAATATATTGTGACAATTATTTCGCCTTTTAGGGCATTATCAAACAAACATTCGTTTGACAAGGCGAAACAATTGTCACAATATTTTTTTTTGTTATGTGTTTTTGTTAATAAAATACAACTTAGTAGACTCAAAAATCTGTGTTTGATTTAAAATTAATACATAAATTAATATAACACTTCATCAATACGATGCAGTTCCCTATGCACCAATGGGTGCGGAAAAGAGGTAAAAGAAGAATAAATATTTTCATGCTTAGTTAAATAACTTTTTCCTATGTGTTTCTTTGCATAAAAATTATTTCATTTCAAGAAACAACCGTGCGATATATTTTCCAATGCGTCCGTGAACCTCGGGATGACATAGTAAATATTTTTAAATGTGCTTAAATTAATATTTAATTTTGCAGACTGATTAACGATACAACATAAATGCGAGCGAATGGTATTTAAAAAATAAAAAAAATGAGGGCGTTATTTATTTTTGGCTTCTGGCAACCCTGGTCCAAATTCGTGAAACGCAATAAAATATATAAATATTATTATTTGTGCGTCTCGGTTACCCGCTAATCCCCGACCGGCCGTTTGTGTACACTACTCTCCGTGTTTTTAATCAAGTTTAATTGGGCAACTAGACGGTCGTGCGTCGGATTGTCATGGAGTTATGACGGTTGAGCTATACGGTTGAGTATACTATAAGACTCAAATCTGCATTGTTTTGGTGACGACGAAACGAGACCCGCCGCTGCAATTAATGAAAATAAATAAGATAAATGCCAAAAATAATAATAATAAACTTATTTTTTTATTTTTTTATTTATTATTTATTTGACCCCCCCCCTGGAAATCGAACCTGGGACCTCTAGTACGCTGGCCCAGCGTGCTGACCATTGCACTACTGAGGCGGCAGTGATTTTTTCACACTAATATTTATTCAATATTACCCTGGACTGGTACCATCATTAAGCTTTTATATGATGCAGTGCCCTATGCAACATCAGATGCGGATAAAGTTTTAAAAATATATATAAAACGAAAATGATATTTTCTGGCGTTTCTCATGTATTATAATCCAGGATTATAATACATGAGAAACATATGTGATTATAATCCAGGATTCGGATCTCACATAGAAATATAAGAGTTTATGCTCAGTAAAAAAAAAATAAAAAAAAAAAAGCTTCTTCGTCTCACCAATAGATGCCACTAGGGAAAATTGTAGTGATTCTTATACAATGTTTCGAAATTGGATAGTATATTATAGAATTTCCAAGAATTTGAGTAGTGTGGTTGTCCATCATGGGTAGAATGGTGAATGTTACACGTTTGTAAAGTGATCACTTAACCAGCCTATGACGGTCGTAAGCCCCGTAAGTGCCCAGACTTCCATTTTCTTCTTCATCTATGTTGAGATGTCAAAAAATAAAAGATAAATGCTGATTAGTCCGTACGGTCGGCTATTGAGGAACTCTACGTTTGCTTTTGCGGGAAGGAAATCACAGGAAACTCATCGAGAGAAGTCGGAACGTTGACAGACGAAAACGGGTTCTCCGTTTTGCTTGTGAACGCCATTCTACATGCTTCCCTGGTTTACGAGAATTAAACCAATGATTTTTTTATTTGGTGAATTTAACCAAATCCTACGAATAGCCTTGAAAATCTGAAAAAATGAAATGCGATAAATCTAGAATCGCAAGGAATTTTAGGGTTGTATTTTTTAGTTCATATATATATATATATATATATATATATATATATATATATATATATATATATATATATATATATATATATATATATATATAATTTTCCCATATAGTGTAGTGTTTAGCCCGTTCAGCTATCGAGCTGGTGGTCCCAAGTTCGATTACGAATGCGGTCAAAATAAAATACAGGGGATTATTCACTGAATTGTTTTCATTTTTAATTAATGTTTTACTTAGTAAAAACCACTATTTCTTAAAATCTTCTGTAACACGTGTTTCGATACATTCCGCATCATTTGTGTTTGAAAATGATGCGGAACGCATCGAAACACGTGTCACAGTAGATTTTAAGAAATAGTGGTATTTGCTAAGTAAAACATTAATTAAAAATGGATAGATTTTACCACAAAGTGACAGTCGAATCAATTAATGGAATTATTTTCACCCTAATGGTTACTTGATATTACCCTGGACCTCACGCGCAGGACTAATCATTTCGCATTTAAGGAATTAAGGATAAAAATGACAACGCTCGATATTATGCAGTGCCCTTTACACCATTTCGCGAAGAAGGGATAGAAGAATAAGTAAATAGGTAAAACTAAACAAAAATAAATACTGGAAGTAAAACCATGCGAGTTTATATCCTTATGGATCGTATAAGAATTAGTAGGTATATTACAAAAGAACAGCTAAATTATAATATTTTGTGGAAAAGGGGATATGTCGCTCACTCCTTTCAAGAACGTCATAAATAAAAAAAACTTGATTTTTCAGGAGAACGTTTTTAAAGTTTTAAAATATAATACAATGTATTTAAAATAAATATCAAGCCACTTATTGAACTATTTACTGTGCAACAGATCTTTTTAGGTAAAACCTTATTCTCCATTTGAAAAATATTTAGTATATTTAAAAAAATAATTAAACAATGCCTTTTCTTCAAAATGCAAAAACAACACTTTCTGCCCTGTAGCGGGTAAATATTAAGTTAAAAAATATGCCTCTTTTGCTGGGATATAGTACATTTTCTGGGCATTCCGAAAACATGCACAACTCAAAATTGACGATTTTTTTTATTTATGACGTTCTTGAAAGGAGTGAGCGATATAGTATTTTTATTATATCTACCTTTCCACAAAATATTGCAGATTTTGCTGTTTTTTATACTTTTTTTTTTGATCACCTGGAACTCTTAAGCTTGTGAGTTGTATTTCTCAATATCTGGATTTCTCCGGTTATTAGTGTTCTATATGCTATAACATTTTATAAAATATAAATAATAAATATGTCGACATATTAATCAAATTATTCAAAAATTGCTCTACAAAACAAGCCTCCCGCGGTTACGTATGTCACAATAGATTTTACGAATAGCCCGCTCACTAAATGATGAAGCCATAAATAATTGAATATCATACATTTTAAGTGGATTAGTACGTCAAGAGCTCACTAGGGGGTGCTGTTAGCAGCGGGGGTGAATCCTGATTGGTTGGAACTGGAATCATCAGGTTTATTGGTCCAATGAACGAAAAGGACACAGTTCCGTTCGGCATTTAAATAAAACCCAAACGTCAAAACAAAGAAAAACAATTATAAAAGAAAATTGTTACAATAATTAGACGCCATTTTGTGAATGCAATTTGATCAGTTCTGTGCTCCAAAATCACTGATATAGGAGTGAAAAGAGATTAACGGATGCAGTTG
This sequence comes from Brachycentrus maculatus, assembly GCF_059751285.1. Lineage (NCBI taxonomy): Eukaryota > Metazoa > Arthropoda > Insecta > Trichoptera > Brachycentridae > Brachycentrus > Brachycentrus maculatus. Next base: position 574,017 of record NW_028280992.1, on the reverse strand, counting down.
ACGTAAGTGAAGGAGCTCAAGGTTAAGCGCTATATGGAAAGGGAATGGAGAATGAATTGTATAGTGGTCAGTGCGCTTGGTTACGTGTTCGAGGCCCCCCAGCTCGATTCCTGAAATGGATCAAAACACACATCGGTATTAAGAGCTTCGAAGTTTGACAATTAAGGCCCAGTATTCCTCGCAAATTAATTTTCTCTAAATCCTGGTAACATTTTACGTAACTGATTTGTTGCTTAAAACACCGTTTTTACATTAAAAAAATAAGTTTTTCATCGAAATAATTAAATGATTTTGAAAAGAAAAGAGTTATTAAAAGATTCGGGTTTTTTTTCTATAAATATATATTCCAAAAAAAGAAAAAAATCCAATATTCATTATTTAAAAATGTCGGGCGTGAAATTACGTGCGGCTCCTGGCGTTGCCGAATGCTTAATGAATTCTGTGATTGCGAGTATGACCTTAAGCGACGGAGCTTCTATCTCGCTTTACACGTCTTTTTACACTTTATTATCTCGACCATGCAAACCTCGATTTAACCTTCAAATCTTTCTTACATAATTGACGTGAATTTTCAGTCACCCATGTCATGAATATTTGCGTTTTGAAAAGTTTATTAACCTGAATATTATCTGAAATTAAATTAAATTAAATTAAAATAACTTTTACACAAGCCTAATATGAGATAATAATGTAGTAATACGATAGTAAACGTTCAATTATCATTTATGTCAAAACTCGACAGTTGTTCGAATGAACATTAATTAATTGCCATTACATTAAATAATTATAATTATATATATATATATATATATATATATATATATATATATATATATATATATATATATATATATATATATATATATATATATATATATATATATATATATATATATATGTATATATATATATGTATTTATATATATATATATATATATATATATATATATATATATATATATATATATATATATATGTTGTGAATAAAATAACTGGTCAAATTATAAGCGTCATAAAAAAATTCAATAATTTGTCATTGTTTAGATTTTAAATAATTATATTGAAATGAAAAATCTTCAGGTCAATCCCGGTAAATCGAGAGCGCGTTACGATATCACAACCGCGTTATACTATCGCGATGCATCGATATGGTACAGTATGCCGGCACAAAAAACCGAACAGGATGTCAGGCGGACAACAATAATTAGTGCAGGAAGGGCCCTTTCACATCCTGTCCGCTGGCAACAATAGCAATACTAATTAGTATAGGCCCATCGGATGCTGCAATCATTCGATGGACCACGAAATGCAGCATCATCAGCGTATTGCCACTAATTGGGAAGCAAATTAAGAGTGGGTACAAAGTACCCCACATCGCTACGGGAGAGTTATATGCCTTAAGGGCTAGGGGTCAAATGAAAAGCACTAAATAATTTCGACTGCTTCTGAATGAAGGATTTTAATTCAATTGAATAAGCGAGTGTTCACTGCACTTTTTTTTAATTTATTGGTTTATATTTATAAGTTTCTAGAAGTGCCCCAGTGAAATGGATTACTAGATGAAATAGTAAAAGAAAAACACTTATTTTTTACACCTATTTTTTTATTATTATAACGACTAGTTTCGGGAGCTATGCTTCCATCTTCAGGTCTAATTAAAAACTAAATATACGTGAAGATGGTAGCATGGCTTCCGAAACAAGTTGTTATAATAAAATAAACACAAGTGGTAAAAAACAAGTATTTTTCTTTTACAATTTCATCATGTCTTACCTCAAAGTGAATGCCGAAACAATAAATAGGATTACTAGATAATTACAACCTTTCGGGTGTCCCAATCTATGTTCAAATATCGTAGTCGTACAGGAGAAAATGACCAAACTACCAAAACGTAAAATGTTTAGGAGCGCCATTTAAGTCACTAACATCAATGCAGTAAGTCATTTTAACCAAGTCAATATATTATACTTCCAAGTTTAAAATCCTTTGGAATTTTTTCAAGGCAATATTAAGCTAGTAAGATATCAAATAGTCAATGATCACGTTATTGTAAAACAATGCACTTGGTCACTTTCTCCTGTATGACTACGATATAATGTAGATTCACATTTAAAAAATGTAAAAATAAATGGAGAAACCCGGATTTGTGAACATGGATTTAGACGCACATAAAATTTTGTGAATAATACTGGTTAAATTATAAAAATTGTGAATCATTTAAACCCAGGATTATGAACAAGGTTTCGGACACACTCAAAATGTTGTAAATTAAATAACTGGTCAAATTATAAACGATTTAAAAATTGTAAGTCTTTGTGTTTCAATCTTGTTAGCCTTAATCCTATTTCTAAAAATGAGTAATGGAAATTACTTATAGGGAATAATATATATCGCTCACTTCTTTCAACAACGTCACTTATCAAAAATCGTCAATTTTCAGTTGTGCATGTTTTCGGAATGCCTAGAAAATGTACTATATCCCAGCAAAAGCGGCATATTTTTAACTTAATATTTACCCGCCACAGAGCAGAAAGTGTTGGTTTTGTATTTTGAAGAAAAATCATTGTTCAACTATTTTTTTTATTTACTAAATATTTTTCAAATGGAGAAAAAACATTCAGGTATTACCTAAAAAAATCTGTTGCACAGTAAAAAGTTCAATAAGTGGCATGATATTTATTATTATCTCCTGAAAAATCAAGTTTTTTGATATATGACGTTGTTGAAAGGAGTGAGCAATATGTGACTTCTGTATGTAATATGTTTTTAAAATGTTTTAAATATACGTGCAGCTAATGAATTAAATTGTAATATTTTTTGTAAATATAGTAAACAAAATAAAAATAATATACCGTAATTTTTTGTTGTTTTTTTTTTTAAATACAATGATATGGACGAAATAAAGGATGGTTATTATAACATATATGACAAATTAAATTAATTAATCAATGAATTTAAATAGAACACAGACTAAAAATAAAAATCTGTTAAGCAATTTGTAGCTAGATAATTTTTACACCACCATTAAGATATAAAGATCAAAATGGCAAGAAATAATGTTATTATTTGTCTATTATTGTTGGGCGTGTTACGCTTTATCGTGCACGCGATAATCACCTTACCGATAACACTATAACCCAATCGCCCTCGTATCCATGAAACTGTCGAATCTCGTTTTTATAAAATATTATTAATATCGTTATTATAAAATAATGCGAGATAAACATCAAATAATTTAACGAGAACGTTAAATTAAAGAATTTAAATTAGAGAATTCGCTCACTCCTTTCAAGAACGTCATAAATCAAAAATCGTCAATTTTCAGTTGTGCATTTTTTCGGAATGCCCAGAAAATGTACTATATCCCAGCAAAAGCGGCATATTTTTAACTTAATATTTACCCGCCACAGGGCAGAAAGTGTTGTTTTTGCATTTTGAAGAAAAGGTATGTATTAATTATTTTTTTAAATATACTAAATATTTTTCAAATGGAGAAAAAACCTTCAGGTTTTACCTAAAAAGATCTGTTGCACAGTAAAAAGTTCAAAAAGTGGCTTGATATTTATTTTTAATACATTGTGTTATATTTTTAAACTTTAAAAACGTTCTCCCGAAAAATCAAGTTTTTTTATTTACGACGTTCTTGAAAGGAGTGAGCGAATTGTGCAAAAGTAAAAATAGTAATTCACGGTAAAAAGGTTGATTGATCTATTTTACTGGTAACCTGGAAACTCAAACACATTCTAGATTCTAGGTTAAAGATATTCAAACCTGTCTAAAAGAAAAAAAAAAACATGAATCCTGCATACTGCCAGTACATACTTGATCCTGCCAAGATTTCCTCAGTCTTCCTCTGCTTCCATTACCAACCACATTCGCCTCATAAATTTATTTAGTTATCCTTTCTTCACTCATTCGATTTACATGTCTAAACCATTAATTTTGTCGACGATGATTTTCTCAGCCTTGCATTCTTTCTTTATATCACCATGATGTTTATGTATTTATTTTTAAATCAAACACAAATTTTTTGAGTCAACTAAGTTGTATTTTATTAACAAAAACACATAAGAAATTAATATTGTGACAATTGTTTCGCCTAGTTATGGCATTTTCAAAAGAATGTCGTTTGAAAATGCCATAACTAGTCGAAACTATTGTCACAATATTAATTTTTTATGTGTTTTTGTTAATAAAATACAACCAAGTAGACTCATAAAATCTGCGTTTGATTTAAAAATTAACACATAAATTAAAATGGAGTTCTACAAATTAAACGCCAAATTAATAAATACACATAATGTTGTTTGCACAAAATATAATTAATTATTTAATCAGAGTTCGGTGTTTTTAAATTTAAACCAAAAATAATACTAATAAATCCATATCTGTACCAGACGTATTTAAATTAATTTGAGCTATACGTACATCGTTAAGTGTCTTTTTATTATTTACAAAAGATTAAAATGGCTTTATTTCTTGGGGCCACACAAGATTTTATGCTTTTTGTATTTACCAAATACGATAAAGTAATCTGGCATAGCTATTAGCATTTAAAAAAAAAAACAATATTTAATTTTATTATCGTTTATGGGAATATCGCAATGAGTAAACATCGTATGTTTAAAAAATGCAGAGTTTGAGAAAAATATTGTATTCAGATGAGAGCTTTAGCGAATAGGCCTTTGTCAGGATGTTAGATTATTAGCTAATAAATTAATATGAAAAACCACAAGACTATCGATAACATTCTTATTGAAATCTGTAGGGAACTAAGGGATATATTAAAGTTTATACTTTAGATATTTGAAAAAAAACGAAAAACGTGCGTTCGCATACGTCATCAAATTTCCGTTATCGAACGTTTTATGACGTCAAATGGTTTATTGTCTATGGTTTGTAGAACTGTAATAGTAGTAGTATGGATTGTTTGTTCACCACTACACTACCATTTGTGTTATACAAATACGAGGGGACCATAGACATCAACAAATAGAGCCGCCAATAATTTATCAATGACACCAACATTAACTCTATCCTTTCTGTGACTTCATTCATTGCCAACTTACGAAAATAACGTTTTTTTCGAAGGCGAATTTTCCAAAAGAAAATGATGAATGAAAATATTAATTATATCGGCTGTTATAAACACAAAACGATAGATGATCTAATACAATCCTTTATAGGTTGAGTATGTTAAATTAGATATTCCTCCCGTATGACAAAGATACATTATTGAAAGGGGGAAAATCACAAGTTGAGTTCAAGTGAGTATCAGTAAAAAAATCCGTGAGACTCTCGCAATAGAAGCCAAACATTTTGTTCTAAAAACAGTTGATTTAATGCAGCGGTCGGGGAACCGGAGAAAATTACCCCAAATGAGGCAAAAATTAATTTTTTGGGGTAATAAGGAAATTTTTCTAGCTTGACCTTTCATAAAAATGTTAGTATTTTTTACCATTTTAAACAATTCAGAAATCTAAATTTGTGACATTGTGATTTTCCATTTTATAATTAAAATGTAACTCTGTTTTAAAATCACTATAAATATTTTTTTATAACTTAATTATAATGTCTACTGGTTTCCAAGCTAACCGCTTCTTTATCAAGACTGATAAATACTAAAACACTATCTACTTAACAAAATTCAAAATATTTTGACGGTTGGGCAAAGGAGCTTGGGTAGATCTCAAGTGGCTTTATTTTTTATGTTGATTGGCAGTCACAGTCGAAAGGGATCAGGGATGATGAGTGATTGGAAACATATTTAATAACGGACTTTTAGAACAATCATTGTGTATTTATTAGTTGTATCGAGCAATCTAACATTTCTAACTAACTAACTAACCATCACGCCGCTTCCCCGCAGGGGTAGGCAGAGAGAATCGAACGCCAAACCACTCGGTCTTTGCAAACATTCTTTGCCTCTTCTACATTCATGCATCTCCTCATACATACCCGACGATTATTACGACTCCTGACCCGGCCGCTTTCAAGTATTCGTCATACCTGATTGTGCCAAGTTTTCCTCGATCGTCCTCTGCTTCTTTTTCCAACTACATTCGACCCACAAATTTGTTTAACCGTTCTTTCTTCACTCATACGCTCCACATGTCCAAACCATCTCAACACACCTTTCTTAATTTTTATCGATAATGCTTATCTCAGCCTTTACATTCTTTCCTTATTTCATCATTCGAACATCTATCAAACATCGTTTTGCCACACATTCGTCTGAGCGATCGCATTTCGACTGCATTCAGTCTGCTTTCATCCTTCTTTTGCCAACTCCATGCTTCGCTTCCATACATAAGGGTTGGAACCAGAACTCCATTGTGTAATGCCAATTTAGCTTCCGCTGATAGATTTTTATTTACTAAAACTGATTTTAGTGCACCATTCACTCTGTTCCCAGCATTCACTCTCCTTTCTATGTCTTTATCAATCTTTCCATCCCTAGAAAACATACTACCCAAATATATGAAATCATCTACCTGTTCCAAAATCTCCCCATTTACCAATATTTCACACTCAGATCTACATTCATCTCTTTCAAAAACCATGATTTTGGATTTGCTAACATTCATCAATAAATCACTTTCCTTGCACACATTATACACTTTTGTCACCAACGTTTGCTAACTATCAAGTAAATTAAATTTTTAAACCATTTTGAAACAAAATAATATGATTATTGAAATAATATTTTCCCAATCGCACGACCCTTACTGTATTAAAAAAAAACAATAATTAAATAAAATAAATAATGCATTAAAATAACAAATTAACAAAATGTCAGCTCTTAATTGAATAATTAATCAAACGTCGTTTCTCCAGCCAGATTACGCGTTTAATCTAGCATTTCGGGTTCAAATTACCCGAAAAATGATAAAATTAATTCACCTCGAAAAAGAAAATAAGTTAGGTGAATTGTTTTTATTTAAAAATAAAAATTTATTATGTTTATTTAATAGTTATTTTATCACAAATTCAAATGATAATAAAAGCATTACAAATAACGAATTAGGTAAACGTGGCGCCAAAAAGTCCGTGAGTGATGTATGTAAATATTACACGAACTACGTACAAACTGAAGTAACGCATAGCTATTGAAATGTACCAAATCCACTTTATTTCTAGATCAAAACTTAAACTTCAGTAAAACCTCGATATAACGGACTAATCGGGGAAGGAGGGGGTGTTCGTTAAAGCCGAAAGTCCGTTATATTAAAATAGGTTTAAGAAAGGTGTGTTGAGATGGTTTGGTCATGTGAAACGAATGAGTGGGGAAAGAACTATGAAACAAATTTATGAGGCGAATGAAGCGGAAAAAAGGAGCAGACGAAGACCGAGAAATATCTGGCACGATCAGGTATGTCATTAAGAGCAAGTACCTTCTGTCATAGCAACAGTGTTTCGTATACTCCTGACATAATTAATATTTATTTGAGTAAAAAGTAATCATCAGGAATCTTGAAAAGTGAATTAATACAAAGTACTGTATTGTGTATCTTAATAATAAAGTGGTTGTTCGAATGGTTCGTTTTAAATACTGTTTTTTCAAATTTTTAAATCTTTAAAACCGAAACAAATTTTATTGTTGTAAATCAATATTTTGTTTAAAATATCTGCAGATGTCTCACTACTAGCTTATCGAAGTGTTAATGTATATATTATTGACATTTAATCGAGATATCAACCTTTCGAATAACAGTTAGCCAAGCTCACAATCAAGTATTTACTTCATAAAATTACCAACAGAGACCGCTTAGTTGTAAGTTGTTTACCAGTAAAATCTCTTATAGTAAATAAATATTAATAATAACAATGTCAACCCGAGCATCTTCTGAATCCAAATTGTTCGAGTATATTGACAAAAAGTTTTTAGAATACAAAAAAGATGAAGAAGATTTAATAAAAAGAATTAGTACTGAAATGAAAAAAATTATAAAAAACGAGTTGACTGAATTGAGCAAATCTGTTGATTTCTGCTCCAAAAAAATTGATGAATATGAACAATCGAGAATAAAAATGGATTCCAAATTGAAAGAAACTCAAAAAGAAGTTAGAGAACTAAAATCGAAAATAAATCAAATTGAACAAAATACGCTTGAAACAACAATTGAAGTTCAAGGAATAGCTATAAAAAAAAATGAAAACCCCAAATCTGCGGTCAAGATTTTATTAAATAAACTTGACTGTAGTGATATATCAAACGACTATAACCTTATTAACATATACTCTAACCCCACCAAGAAAACGGTTACTGTCAAATTTAATACAAAGGAGGCTAAGGATAAGGTGATGAGTCAAAAAAAAATTAAGGGGAATATTTCGTCAAAAGATTTAAGCATTTCTGACTCTTTGGATAAAATTTACATCAACGAGAAATTAACGACCACCAATAAACATCTACTCTGGTTGGCAAAAACCACTAAACCCCTTGGATACAAATATGTCTGGACGAAGAACGGCAACGTCCTTATCAGGAAAACTTCAGACTCGCCCATTCTATATATTAAGGACCCCAACGATATCCCGCTTCACTGAGGACAAAACATAATTTCTCATCTACATCGGAACCCGCCACTGCGATGCAGCATCACAACCACATTCGTACAGAAATATGTGACGATCTTCAGCAACTCAATGCATACTTACAAGGAAACAGCTTCAACATCATGAATTTCAATATAAGAGGAATAAGAAAAAATTTTGATGAATTTTGTATCCTTTTAAATGCGATTAAAACTCAACAAACAATTTTAATACTCACTGAAACGCAACTGAGGGATTGTACCCCATTCTGTATTCCCGGATATTCATTTTTTTCAGTGCCCTCGAAACATACATCGCACGATGGTATTTCCATATTCTATAATACTCATTCTATTTCTAATATTAATTTAACTGCATTAGATTCAAACTACTCAAACTCAATAAGCATAAGTTTCACTATGAATGAAAAAACATATTTAATAATTGCCATATACCGCTCTCCTTCACTAGATATAAAATCTTTTATTTCTGAATTGAAATTGATAATAGAGGAGGTTAATAAAAAAAATATTGATTTTTCTTTTATTGCTGGAGATATCAATATAAATATTTTGAATTCTATTTTAAATCCGTTAGCTAATGAGTACCTAAATCTTCTATACACAGCAGGCTATTTATCATATATAAACACCTCTACCCGGCCAAACATACTCACTAACTCATGCATTGATCATATATTTCTAAAAACTAACCAATCCTATCTCCCAAAATCTGCTATACTCAAAATCGACTTAACTGACCACTACCCTACTTTTTACTGCCATAAAATGTTTAAGTCTAAAAACCCATCTATATCTAACGACCAACAAATAAAAAAATTTAAAATTAATTATCAAACATTAACTGATTCTCTACAATATGAAACGTGGAATTCCGTGTTTTTACAACACGATCCTAACCTTTCTCTTAACATTTTTTACGAAATATTGAATAAACACATTGAGAACAGTAGCCAACTAATACCAATACCAAAAAGTAAACACAAAAAAATTAAACCTTGGATAACCCGTGGACTAATAATTTGTATTCAACATAGAAATAAACTATATAAAATGTATAAAAATCATGAAAGTTTTTGTTTGACTAATCACAAGCCTATTAATGAAAACAAACGTAAAGAATATATCATTTACCGTAATTTTGTAAATATTCTAATAAAAAAATGCAAGAAAGATTACTATTCAAATCAATTACTAAATTCGAACTCAGATTGTAAAAAAACATGGAATGTGATTAATGAAATTACAAATAGGAAACAAAGTGAACATATTTTTCCGCAAAAGCTAGTAACTGATGATAACATTATTATTACTGATAGAGAAGAAATAGCAAACAATTTCAATGATTTTTTCACCAACATTGCATCAACGCTCATAGATAATAATCCTTCCCTTAAAACACGTTTAAATGATTCTTCACATTCTCCTCGCATTCTCACACAAAGCCATCTGAATCCTAATTTTGAACTTTCTCACTTTAAGCGTATAACAGAAGCTGAAATATCAAAATATATTGACGAACTTAATATTAACACTGCTAACGGGCCAGATGAACTAAGCAGTACAACAATTAAGTCTATTAAGATATTTATAATACCACCTTTACTTTATATTTTTAATGAATGTCTCGCAAAAGGGATATTTCCTAACCAATTCAAGATATGTAATCTAGTACCAATTCACAAAGCTGGTCCTCAAGTAAAACTGATAATTACCGACCAATACTTTAATCTCGCAACTAGCTAAAATCCTAGAAAAATGTATTAAAAACCAAATGATATTTTTTCTGGAATCTTCCGATCTTCTATCTCATAACCAATTTGGTTTCCGATCTAGTTATAGCGCAGAAGATGCGATTTACAACCTTACAAAATGCATTTACTCTAGTTTAGACTCAAATAAGAAATGCCTTACAATATTTTTAGATCTTAAAAAAGCATTTGACACAGTTAACAATGGAATTTTACTAAAAAAAACTTTGTAAAATTGGTATTAAAAATGATTGTCTATTGTTTTTTGAAAATTACTTAGTAAATCGACTTCAAAGCACCAAGATTGGACCAACTATAAGTAAGGCTAACACTGTGATACACGGAGTTCCACAAGGAACAGTGCTCGGTCCTTTATTGTTTCTAATTTATATTAACAATCTTTGTAATATCGATGTACCTGGTAAACTGTTCTCCTACGCTGATGATACCGCAATAATTGTACAAGGTAAATCCTGGGAAGAGACAGCCAGCAAAGCCAACAAATGTATAACAGTAATCAAAGAGTGGCTAGATCGGAACCTCCTTTCTCTTAATTGTGAAAAAACTTTATTCATACCTTTTTACAATTCTTACTCGTCAGCCCCTTCATCGAATCTTAACATCATGTTTCATAACAAAAATTGTAACCTCGACATATGTAATAACTGTGTAAAAATGAAATCTGAAAAGTCGACAAAATATTTGGGTCTAACAATAGATTGTCAACTCAAATGGAACCAGCACATAGAAAAAATTGTGAACAAACTTAGGTATCTGACATATATTTTTAAACGTTTGTCTAGTTATGTCCATCCTAACACCAACAAAATGGTCTATCATGCACTTGTACAGTCTTCTCTTTGTTATGGAATAATTGGATGGGGGAGAGCATTCAATATTCATTTAAAGCCTTTAGAAACAGTCCAAAAACTTATTATTAAAATCATGCTTAAAAAAAATTCTACTTTTCCTTCCAACCAATTATTTCAGGAAGCCGAACTTTTGGAGCTACGAGAAATCTATTGCCAACAGTGTCTAAAATATGTTTATTTGCGCCAACATTTATTTCCTAAAAATAATAATAGATCTAGCCAACGAATTAATAATTTATTAGAAATCCCTTTTTGTAAATCCAGACTTGCGCAAAGACACTCATTTTTCATAGCTCCAAAACTGTTCAACTTATTCCACAAAGACTATTTGTTAGATGTTAATTCCCTAAGTTCGTGTAAATTAAAAAATTTGCTTAGATTATTTATAAAAGAGACAGATTTAAGTTCCTTTTTCAATTAGAACATGATCGCTAGCTTTTTACTTTTTTACTTTGTCATCTTTTTTATGTTTAAGTTTTAATTAAAAAAAAAATAAAATAAAAATTGCTCACTGAGAGTCAAGTATTTTTATTTTTATTTTTTTTTGTATTTAATTTAAGTTTTTTGTATTTTGTATTAACTAATTATACTTAGAAACCTATACCCTTATACCCTGTACTATGACTATTTATTTTGTATACCCACACACAGGCCATGCCTTTGTGGGATCTTTTTTTGTATTTATTTTTATTTTTTATAAATATTTTTTGTTTTTGAATTTATGTAATGCAAAAGAATTTTAAATAAAGAAAAAAAAAAATAAAAAAAAAAATATACTTAAAAGCAGTCAGTTGAGGAGTCAGAATAATCGGCGGGTATGTATGAGGAGATGCATGGACGTACATAGAAGAGGCGAAGAATGTTTGCAACGACAGATTGATGTGGCATTCTATTCTCTCTGCCTACCTTTGCGAGGAAGCGGTGTGATGGTCAGTAGGCTAGTTATAAATGTGGTTCTGTTCACTTATTTCTTCCCTGTCGTAATATTCATAGTGGGTAAATTTGAAATGGTCAAAAAATTACAAACCCCTAAGCAAAAACCATCCAAGCTGAGAATTTAAAAAAAATACAATGCATATACCATATACAGTAAAATCTCACACAACAAGCACCTCTCCTAACGAGTAATTCGTATAACGAGCAAAAAAATTGTAAAAGTTAAGCCCTTAATGGGCGGATTTCGCATAACGAGTTACAGGGAAAGGGAACTTCCCTTTTTTGCGACATTCACTCGTGAGCCGGGACTTCCGCGCCAGACAAAACAAAAAATGTTCCGCTTAACGAGCAAGATTCTAGAACGAATTATGCTCGTTATGAGAGGTTCCACTGTGTGTTTTTTATTTGTTGTTTTAATATTATTCAAATGAAATGGATTTGGAACTATTCCGAAGTCACCTGTAAAAATACTACCGCAAAACGTAAATATTATTAACATGTGGTATCTCGTTCCTACTACATACTATTTTTGAGGGCATTTGAAGGGGTTATCTTTGCCAATAACATTTGACAGGAATGACACAAATAATAATAATCGCAGTATTTATTATTTTATTATTTTGAATTTGCTGCCGGATGACTTATAAATAAAAAGGTTAAATATGCAATAATTTTAACGGTAAAGCGATACCAATTTTTACTTCGTAAATATCATTTTCCATTAACGTAATTAATTCTAACACCGCTTGTGCACTACACGGAATTTTACCGTTCGGCAGTCCGGTTTTGAAAAATAAAAGCAAATTTAGCGTGATAGAATTTATGCGCACCATCACTCACCGATCGAGCAAACCGATCCAAAGAAAGATGGAGAAAAGCACAAACCGTTAGATAATTCCAAATAAAGCACACTATTGTTGCAAGTTTTAAAAAGCTTGAAAGAGTATGGGCGTTTGTGCACTACACGGAATTCTACCGTCCGGCACTTCAGTTAGCGTGATAAAACGATTGGATTGGCTTGTGCTTTTGTCCATCTTTCTTCGGATCGGTGCTCTTGATCGTGCGTTAACACGTTGCGCGTAAATTCGATCACGCTAAACTGTCATAGTCGGTTTTATTTTTCAAAACCGGACTGCCGGACGGTAAAATTCCGTGTAGTGCACAAGCTCACTAAGGGTATCTTTATTATTTCTTTTTAAATTAAGCTCCACGTGTTTTAAATTCATAATATCGTCACCCCAAAACCATAGTGAAATATCTAGAAAAACACTGTTCTGAGATAATCGGACATTAAGGTTTGCATGAGTTCTAGCAGAGTCAAGTTAACTTAAATGTATATTATTGATATGCTATTAGACAGGAAAGGTATTTAACTTCATTGCAATAAAATATCATTCTTATAAATATATAAAGTATTTTTTCAATCTAAATTTGGCATCTAATAAGTTAATCAGGAAATATCTCACTGTTGCATGGAGTTTTTTTCATTATTTTTTAAGTTGTATCATTTCGAAGGATATCAGAAATAGTGGAAATATTTTCTTTTTAAATATTTTAGTTATAAATTTATTTTTAAAAAAAGTGTAAAAGCACGAAAAGTATAAAAAAATAAAACAAGTAATTATTAACATATTAAAATTACACTACAGGCTTCATTCGTTTCGCACTATGTATTTTCCAAGATTTTGCAACATATTCCTGGCCAGTATTCACCTTTAGTTTCTTAATATTTCTCTTCCATTCGTTTGTCTTTCTCAGACGTTTCCTTGTTTTTTGTTTTTCTGTATTAAAATACATTAAATTCTGTATTAAAATACATTAAATTCTGTATTAAATTACACGAAACACTAATCTCTAATCCTAGGTCACGTAATACAGTAATTCATAATACTCTGCTTGTCATACGACGTACAATAGACCTCATGACCTGCCCATGGATGTGCGACTGTGTCTCCTATTGACCTCTGACCTCTCAAACGAAGCTCTCAAATCCGCCGACGCGAAATGGGTGACACAATTCACTTGTCTCGAGTATAAAACCGGGATAATTACTTCAAAACATACGTGAACAATACACAGAAGTGCTGGTAAAGTTGTTGTTTTAAAAAATCCGCTTCCAACGGAGTTAGAGCGTTTGGCCACCATGCTGGAGGTCTTGGGTTCGATTCCCGAAGGGGTCAAAATAAATTTTGTGTTTATAACTCTTATTCTTCTTCTGACAAATGTACGCACCCAATGGTCCTTAGAGCAGTCGAGGTCAGTCGTGCTTTCGCGCTCCATTAAATTATATGTAAGTATGTATTTTTTTTTAGAAAATATGCAGAAAAATATTTTTTTAAGTTTATCGTATATTGGGCCTTAAGGCGGGATAATGGATGGTTCGCAACTTATTTTTCTTTAAACCCAGGTAACATTTAACGTAATATTTTTTTTGCTTAAACCATCGTTTTTATATTGACAAAATAAGTTTTTCTCCGAAATAAATACATGGGTTTAAAAGAAAGGCGTAATGAAAGGTAAGGAGTTCAAAAATTATAAAAATAGTTTTTCAATACATATTCTAAAAAAAATCAATTTAAGTATGTTTTTTTAAATGTACCTACGTGGACGCTTAACGTAATAATTTATTTGTTTAAAACATCCTTTTTGTATTGAAAAAATAAGTTTACTTCGAAGTAAATATACGGTTTTGAAAAGTTATTGAAAGGTAAGTATTTAAAAAATATATAAAAATATTTCTACAATAGTGAAGAAAAGGTATTGTTTAATTATTTTTTTAAATTTGCTAAATATTTTTCACATGGAGAAAAAACCTTCAGATTTTACCTAAAAAGATCTGTTGCACAGTAAAAAGTTCAATAAGTGGCTTGATATTTATTTTTATTACATTGTATTTTATTTTCAAACTTTAGAAACGTTCTCCTGAAAAATCTTCTTAGTTTCTAGTTCTTGAAAGGAGTGAGCGATATACACCCTCAAAGCCGAAATAAAATTTGTTGGTAAATTGCTAGTAGATAGGTTCGGGGTGAGGTACAAGCCGATGTGTCTAGGAACCCACGCGAATCACTCGAGTGTGATTATATGATGGAATAATAGCAGTGATTACTTGCTGTATCATTTGTCAAGCTGTTTGTGTTAGTGGCCGCTTGTGTATGCAAATTGTGCCACATTCAGTGTAGTAGATACGACACTACACACAGTTTTCATTCAAAGAGAAAAATCAGTATGGAAAACCACTCTTTCTAGAAAAACGTTAATTATTTTCAATCAGCATCGCCATTTTTTTACGACAAGCTTGAACTTTGACAGTCCGTCTTTTAATAGAATTTTATTTCTTTATTTATTTTTCAAAACATTAATTAAGAAAACACAGGGTAAAATGTAAAATTTAAAGCATTAAAAGGTACAGTAAATAGGCATATCAAAAAACATAACGGAAAAAGCATGTTTAGAGGAAAACAATTAGAAACTATAACTAACCATTAACAAATATCTTTCTATAAAGAATTTCCGCGTAGCAAATTAGTGTCGCGGACTCTTGGTTAAGAGTTTCTCAGTTCGAACCCACTCTACCACAATTTGATACCTATTTCCAATAATAAGCCGCTTAGGCTCAGAAATAGTATGAAATTGAAGTATTTTTGTGAATAATAAAAACACAAATATTTCTCTTTTAATTAAAAAAATAAATAATAATAAATATATTTTTCTGGAATATAGTTGTTATTTCATTACATATATAAAATGCAGTTCTACCAAGAAATGGCAGTACAAAACTTAAGCCTTATTGAAATTTACTTCAACATGTTCCACTCAGTACTGCTGGATTTAGGCGATTACTCTTGGTTTACATTCGTTTGAAAATGCCATAACTAGATGAAATAGTCACAAAATACTCGTACAGCTTAGTAGAAACAAAAAATTAGTGTTTGATTTAACATTTAAACATAAATTAAAATGGAGTTCTTCAAATTAAATGCCAAATCTATAAATAAAGAAAATATATAAATAATTCCACTCGGATTGTATAACGTGGTGACTATTTGTGATCTCAGTTTGTCTTACGATTTTTTTTCGGTAGGTACGTTTTATTATTTTTTGTAAGCTTTCTGTAAAACATTCTGTTATTTTCTTTTGTCCATGTAAGAAAAAATATGAAGGTGTGTACATTATAAATACTTTCTAAGTATTTGGACCTAGAGTGTTGTGCCAGGATTTAGGACGGAGTATGAAGTTATGAAGTATGGAGCGATGGACGTGCACTAATTCCTACATCCTCATTAAAAACTGCGTTGTACAATATGTGTGGCGATATACCGGCACAGTACGGACTGAACTGAGACCGATCAAACAGGGAACACAATCATATCCTACGCAGGACGAAACTCCTTCGCAAAACGAAAATAATTCCGTTTTTATTCGTTTTCTTAAAAAAATAATAGACTAGACTGACAAGTTATAAGGTCTCGGGGAAAGAATGATGTCTCCAAGGGATAAACCATCTCATAGGCAGAGTGTTGTCATATCGCTCACTCCTTTCAAGAATATCATAAATCAAAAAACTTGATTTTTCAGGAGAACGTTTTTAAAGTTTAAAAATATAATAAAATGTATTAAAAATAAATATCAAGCCACTTATTGATCTGTGCAACAGATCTTTTTAGGTTAAACCTGAAGGTTTTTTCTCCATTTGAAAAATATTTAGTACATTTAAAAAAATAATTAAACAATACCTTTTCTTAAAAATGCAAAAACAACACTTTCTGCCCTGTAGTGGGTAAATATTAAGTTAATAATATGCCGCTTTTGCTGGGATATAGTACATTTTCTGGGCATTCCGAAAACATGCACAACTGAAAATTGACGATTTTTGATTTATGACGTTTTTAAAAGGAGTGAGCGATATGCCAAACCAAAAAATCTGAATCAAACAGTCTATAAATCTGAATAAAATCTGTATAGAAACAATAACCCAAAATATAAAATTTATTTTTACACATTTTTTTTAATTTTAGAAATCAAATCCTTTTCTATTTTTGGTTTGCAGCATGGATCATTGTAGTTGTTTTGATAGTAATAATCCTTAAAACGTTTCAGTACTTATTATCAAATGTTAATCATGCTCGAATCTATATACATATTTTCATTCTTCTGTTTTATCATATACTATGTCCAATTCCAAAAATCTGTATAAAACTAAAAGTACTACCTAAGAGTAAAATCTGTCATCTATAACGGAAGCCTAAAATCTGTATCAATACAGATAGATCTATATATATATATGGCAACACAACACAACACAACACAAGTTCCTTAGATACATTAATTTTAAACTAAATATACCCATTGTTGAGTTAGATTATAATTGCATAATGAAGCGGCTTAAATTAATAAATCTTAGTGATAGAAGGGAAATTACTGATCTGGTCCTGTTATTTAAAATTCTTAACAATTTTTTGGACAGCCCTGATCAAATAAAGCTTAGCTTGCGTCTAAGAGGTACTAGGCAAAAATCTGTATTCGCAGTATTTGTACATAATGCAAACTATGCCATGTTCTCTCCGATTCCGCGGCTTCACATGTTTGCCAATGCTTTTGAAAGTATAGATTTATTTAATATATTGTTATCCTCCTTGAAATCTGTACTTTCTCAGCATTTCTTCTCCATGTTATAATGGATAAATTTAAACGTTGTGTTTCACCCTCTCTTGCTGCTCGCTGATAGTGTTTGAAGGAGATGTGTATTTACCAGTGCTTACTACTTGTTATTTTATTATGATTTTATGTTATAAGACTATTTGTTATAAGACTTTTTGTTTCTCTATTAGTGTATTCATTAGTGTATTTTTATATTAGATACTGTATAAATGTATTATCTTAAAGGCTTCAGCCGTTCAATAAATAAATACTGCATAGGCATGAGTTTAAATGATACAATGATTATAAGTTAGCAATGAAGTTACTTAGGTATGTGATTTTAGATTTTTTTTTATCAGAGACTGGATTATTCACCCTAAGGATGGTGTCAATATGCATATCAACTTGATGTGAAACAACTATCGTTGTTTTATGAAAGAAGATAGAAGTCTGAGGGAATCTCAGGGCTTACGGCCTATAAATATAAGAATTTAGTCGATTTTCTTCACATTTACTTTCCCTATACAAACTATCCTACCTGCAGACAAGCCATTAAAAAGTAAATAGATGCTTAACAAAACGTTTTCTCACCTATTACTATCCATAAATCGATTAAATAAAGTGCCCTTTACATCATTAAGAACGATTACTTCAAGAAATGCAATGCTTTAAAAAATCTTTAAGTGGAATAGGTACACAAAACTCCCTAAATTATTTTTAATAAATTTAATAGTAAGGGTAGGGTGGTCAAATGTTTTATTATGCATTACACTTGTTACACAGCGGATAAATTATTCAAATCAAACGGCATTTTTAATGCATTTGAGTGGAGTTCACACGACGACCAACAGAGAGGAACGTCCATTCATGAATATTGCATTACGAAGGTACTTATCGAATTGAAAATGTAAAATGATACAAGTAGACCTCAAATAAATATATTCTCAAAGCAAACATATCTTGATTCCCTTTTCAAAGCGGGATTTCCGAAAGCAAGCGCGTCGATATCAAACAGCAACGTCACTTCACGAGTGTCCGAAAACAATAAACAGAATTTTGTTTGTTTTTTATTATTTATTTATAATCTAAATACAGAATTCATGTAAACAAAAAAAATTAAACCTATTTTTATATAGCAGACTTTCCGCTTTAACGGACGCCCCCTCCCCCTAATCAGACCATCATATCGAGGTTTTACTGTATTAAAGTATACTAGTTATTGCTATTAGCGTAATGGTCAGCACGCTCGGCTACTGTTCTGGAGGTCCCGGGTTCGATTCCCAGAGGGGTCAAATAAAATGTGATTTTTTCACTCTAATATTTATTCAATACTACTACCCTGGAATACTACCCTGGAATCATATTACCCTAGAGCGGAGGGCTGATCACCTTTCCTTCGTGTGTTAACGATCAAGATAACACTGCGTTTATGTGATGCTGTGCCCTATGCACCACTGGGCTACGGATAAGGGTTTGAATTGAATTTAAAAAAGCACGCTAGTTATTTTTTTTAAAAAACAACGGTAATTTTATTTTGAATAACAGACAATCATATATTTCGTAATGCGCGCCTGATAATACGAAATACTGTGTATTAAAAGCGTTAAAATGTATGAATATTATTACCTATTTGGAGAGGCATACGTTTAGAGTTTGCGTCAAATTTAAAAACATTAAAAGCGAAATTCCCTTGAAATTTCAGCAGTATGATTACGATCATAGTCTTATCGTGATGATAGAAATTTATGTAAATATATACAAGAATTGGCTCCATATGGTTCAACTGGCCGGCAGATTGCTGCTAACAATTTCCCATTCATTCACTAATATACTGCGTACGTTCTGAATGGTGTATGAGAATGGCGTATGGTTAGTTTATAGTATAGGTACCATGCATGTTACAAAGGATTCAGCAAAATATACATATGTTTGTACTGTACACAGAAATTATCACTTTTTGTTCAAATATAACAATAATATTGTGTTTTTAAGACCCAGCATTCGTTAGGTCGCAATTTAATTTTCTCTAAATCCGGATAACATTTAACGTAATTGATTTTGTCTGAAAACACCGTTTTTGCATGGAAAAAATAATTTTTTCTTCGAAATAATTATATGGTTTTGAAAAGAAAAGAGATATAAGAGAAATATAGAGATATTGAAAGGTAAGGAGTTAAAAAAATATTAAAATATTTTTTTCTACATACTAAAAAATAAAATAAAAAATCCAATATACATTCTTAAAAAAAATCGGGCGTGAACAGACATGTGACCTCTCCGGTGGAATAAATTCTGTGTAAAAAGTATTCTAGCGAATATCTATTTGAAATACTTGATCATGATAAATTTCCCGGTCTTCCTCTGCTACTATTACCAACTAGTTAGTAAGTTATTTGAACACTTTCAATGCGTATAAAATAATGACACAGAACGTGATAAAAAACCCTTTTACTTAAAATGACACTTTGGGGGTCCGGCAGTCCGGTTTTGAAAAATGAAAGCGACTACGACAGTTTAGCGTGATCGAATTTACGCGCAACGTGTTCACGCCCCGATCCGAAGAAAGATGGACAAAAGCACAAGCCAATCCAAGCCAATCATCCGTTTTATATGCTAACTGACGTGTCGGACGGTAAAATTCCGAGTAGTGCACAAACGCCCTTAGGCTACATTGTACGGCACCATCGCGGTGGGATACGAGCGGTTTTGGATTTGAGAGGTTCGTTGACAAATTTGCTAAACACAACACATTTGATCTTGCATTTGTAACGGGCACCGATACTCGATAACAAAAATAATCACTGACAATTGATGAAAACAAGATGGCCGTCGGGATTTTGGCGGGAACCGCCGATGCCCCGGCGCGGAAGGAAGTGTTTAATTTAAATAATAAATGTTTATTCATACGCGGCCGACAAGCTGTCGAGTGAACACCGCAAGGGGTCAGTTTTTAGGCTATGCCAAATTCGTCGCGCTACGAAAGCCACCAGGATAGAATAAGTTAATTTTACAAACGAGGAATATAGGCGCCAAGCTCTGCATTCAGTTTGTAATGTTGGCACGTCTGTTATGGGGATATTCGCTAACACAGAATTCATCCCACCGGAGAAGTCACATGTCTGTTCACGACCGATGTTTTTAAAAGAATGTACATATATTGGCTGCCTCCGTAGTGTAATGGTCAAGCACGGTCAGCTACCGTACCGGAGGTCCCGGGATCGATTCCCGGGGGGGTCAAATAATTATAAGTGATTTGTTCACACTATTATTTATTCAATATTATCCTGGAGTGACATCTGAAGCGGAGGGCTGATCACCTTTCCTTCATGTGTTAAGATAACACTGCGTTAATATGATGCAGTGCCCTATGCACCGTTGGAGTGCGGATAAGGGTTTGAAGAAGAAGACATAATTGGATATTTTTTTGTTTTTTAGAACATACATGGAAAAAAAATAGATTTTTTTATCAACTCCTTACCTTTCAATAACTCTTTTCTTTTCAAAACCATATAATTATTTCGAAGAAAAAACTTGTTTTTTCACTGCAAAAACGGTGTTTTAAGAAAATAACAATAAAGTAAAATGTCACATGGATTTTGAAAAAAATCAGTTGTGACTTAACGAATACTGGGCCTTGAGCGTGTAAAGGAGAGAGTGACAGGAAGAGCGTTTTGTGAGGTTTAGGATGAGCAATACAGTATTTGTTCAGTTAATAATACTTTCTACAAGGTGATTAGTCCTGAGTTCCTGATTGTTGGATATTATATATAAAAGGTGATAAATACAGTACAAAACTGTATACTTCACACAACGAAGGAAGAAATAATTTACACATACTCAGAAATATGTATTTGAACGCCCGTATCGGTAATACTAACACACTTCATTTCAGCATTGGCATATCAAGAGCCGGTAGTTTTTTTTTACTAACACGAATTGTATACATTTATTTAAATCACAATTTAAAACATATTTTAAAAAAAAAAATAGGAAAGACCCACCAAGCCACCTTGTGCGTCTTGTCGATGGAGTTATTTTTTGATAATTTTTTTTTATTGTTTTTAACCATTTTAACCTAATATACACACAAACAATAGAGATAAATTAAGAATATATACATTTTACAATTTTCATAAAATTAACTCTTGATCATTTACTCATTCTTTTATTTTGCCTTTGTTCCATATTTTATTTTGACCTCTAACATCCGTAGGCTACAAATTAAAAATGTTCGGAACGATATATTGCAGTGTTCGATTTCCATATTTATTGTTTATTCTTAGGACTATCAAACCTTCCTTGTGAATTTATTTTGAATTTAATTTTAAGTTCAAAATTAAATGGCGATTTCTGCAGAAAAAAGTGGTTATAAAGTTGACAATATTTGATATTTCAGTATCTATGGCGTGTAGGTGTTAATTTGGACTGATAAGCCATCAGTTCAAGTATATGCAACAAAAAGTGGTTTTAAATTTGGCAACATTTGATATGTTACTTTCAATGGCGTATATGGTACATTGTTAATTTGTCCTCATCAAGCCATCAGTTCAAAACTAAAGGGCAATTCATGCAACAAAAAGTGGTTCAAAAATTTTCAATACATACTATTTCGGTGGGAAAGATATTAATTTGTTTGAAATATTTACAAAATATTAGTTTCATTAAGCTGAACCGTGTTTCTTTGACCGAAAGACGGAGACGACAAACTGACCCTAGCAGGGCCTACAGTAAGCGCAGTGAGTCGAACAACAGCAGTAATTGAAATGGACAATTCCCATGAAACGATCAAACAATATTATTTCCAATTTATGATGACTGGAGAACGACTTAAAAGGGGTGAGATCACGTACTTTGGTGAATGATTGGCAAAAAAATGTACGAAACATATTAAATCTATAATTAATAACGATAAAAATAAAATTGGACAATCTTACAGCCCGGAAGCGGTGAGGTAAGGAGTCGAAATAATCGGCGTGTATGTATAAGGAGATGCATGAACGTCGAAGAGGCGAAGAATATTGGCAATGACAGAGTGGTGTGGCGTTCAATTATTTCTGCCTACCCCTGCGGGAAGCGGCGTGATGTTTAGTTAGTTATACAGCCACATTTTCGTTCTACCTCAATGGCGCTTACACAGGCGTGAACTATGATATAAAAATGATTTAAAAAAGATAAAAGTACTTTCACCAGAAAGATGATGAGAACATCTGTAGTTTGGAAACTAGTCTTTTTTGTGCAAAACTTAACTACATATTATGAAAGAAACTCAAATGAAAAGATATGAAATTTAATAAAACAAAAATGATTTTAACCTGCAGTTAAAACTTAACAGATGATTAAACTGTAAAGTTTGTTTGTTTTTTTTTATGAGTGGGTATAATTTATTTACAATAAACTTTAAAAGTTGTCTAATAAAAGTGTTTTATTTTTTATTCAAAACTAAACTACATATGAAATAAACTCAGATACACAATAACAATTAGCCATCCTAGAGATGAAATTTAATAAAAGAAAATTTATTTCAACTAGCAGTTAAAACGTCACAAACTATTAAACTCTGAAGTTTTACTGTAGTATTTTTTATGGGTGGGTATAATTTATTTAAAATAAACACCATATGCAAGACACATAATAAGAACAAGATGAAATTTAGGAAAAGAAAAATGATTTTAACTAGCAGTTAAAACTCAACAGACTATTAAACTCTAAAATTTGTTTGTTGTTAATTTTTTATGGGTGCGTATAATTTATGGCGAGCTAAGATATGAAAGGCCAACACACACACTACAAGGATGCATCTCAATTGGAAGCCATACGATGCCTGCAAGTGCTTTTTGGGGTACGCAACTCCATCTGACGCGAAATCAGCTATTCTCAAACCGCTCTGAACTCACGACTGGCAACTTAAACCCTTACTGGTCCAATGTCGAATCTCATTCGACATCGATTTTTTCCTCTTAAGTCTCATGTCGCATGTTATTCGACTTTTTTTTCATCATTAGTATTATTTATTTAAATACCAAGCTTACATTTTTGTCACTCGAATCTATTACAACAGTATATGGAGGAGAGGACAAAAGATTTTTTCAAATTGGAATGTAACTGTCTACCTAGGTTTTTTTTTTCATTTTAGGGGACCGGAAAAGGTTAAGGCCCAGTAATCGTTAAGTCGCAACTTGATTCTCCCTAAATCCAGGTAACATTTTACATAATTGATTTTTTTTCTTAAAATACCGTTTTTGCATTAAAAAGTATTCTTGTGTATGAATATATATAAATATTTAATATTTTCTAAAAACCAAAAAAATATCCAATTTACATTCTTTAAAAATCGGGCGTGAAGAGACGCGTGACCTCTTCGGCGGTCGGCTGGTGATTGGCTGGGTTTTAACGGAAAAGGAATAACTGAAGAATGTTGTGATATGGCGAGGAATGCAAAGAGTTTTCTCCTGAGAAGAACGAAGAGCAATGAACACGAATGAAAATAAATAATATATTTTTAGTTTCTCAATACAGATAATAAATTTTAGTCCATTGAGACAGAAGTATGAAAATATTCTTTAAACCCTTATCCGCACCCAATGGTGCATAGGGCACTGCATCGTATTAAACAGTGCTGTCTTGATCGTTACTTACACGAAGGCAAGGTGATCAACCCTGCGCTTCAGGCACCAGCCCAGGGTAGTATTAAAATAAATATTAGAGTAAAAAAGTCACCAATATGATGTATTACACGTGCAACATTCACCATTCTATCCATGATTGACAACCAAAAATACAAAAACTAGAGCAGTGCGGTCGTCAATCATGGGTAGAATATTACACGTGTGTAAATTAATCTCTTAACCAGCCTATGACAGGTCATAATGAAATGCTTCGGTATTCTTCTTCAACTATGTTGAGATATCAAAATGTAAAAATAAAAGTGGATAAAATCCAGATTTGTGAACAAGTATTTGGATACATTCAAAATGTTGTAAATAAATATAAACAGTTTGAGAATCTGCCAACCCTGTGAGTGCGATTGCCTACCTCCTGTCAAGTAGTCGATTCGAGTGCAGTTACTGCTACTGGTGGCTGATAACTGATGCCAAGTACCGAGTCACCAGTAAGCGGGAACTAACTAGGGCTAACCAGACTCACTTAGGGAGGAACAAGGAGTCGCGTTGCAACTTGGCGTGGGATAGCGACAGTTCTCAGGGGTTATTATAATATTTGTTTAATTTATTTATTTATATTTAATCATAATTACAAATGACAATAGGGTGCCCTCAGTGAGTTTACCCGTTTTACATTTTACAATACAGGCGGACCTCATTTTCGCACAATTCGCTATTTCGCACATTACTAAAATGTTTTTTTTTTGCAATAATGCCAAAATTTCCGTACAGTTGTTTGAAATGCATATGAACTATGTCCGTACTGTGAAAAATGACAATGAGATGACTATATTATGGAAGAATGTGGTCACAATAGAGAACGCATATTGCTCACTCCTTTCAACAACGTCTTTTATCAAAATACTTGATTTTTCAGGAGATCGTTTTTAAATTTATTGACTTGGCGTTTAATTTGTAGAACTCCATTTTAATTTATGTATTAATTTTAAATCAAACACAGATTTTTTGAGTCTACTAAGTTGTATTAACAATTGTCACAATATAATTTTTTATGTGTTTTTTGTTAATAAAATACAACTTAGTAGACTCAAAAATCTGTGTTTGATTTAAAATTAATACATAAATCGTTTTTAAAGTTTAAAAATATAGTAAAATGTATTAATAATAAATATCAAGCCGCTTTTTGAACTTTTTACTGCGCAACAGATGTTTTTAGGTAAAACGTGAATGTTTTTTCTCCATTTGAAAAATCTTTAGTATATTTAAAAAAATAATTAAACAATACATTTTCTTCAAAATGCAAAAACAATACTTTCTGCCCTGTTGCGAGTAAATATTAAGTTAAAAATATGCCGCTTTTGCTGGGATATAGTACATTTTCTGGGCATTTCGAAAACATGCACAACTGAAAATTGACGATTTTTGATATATGACATTGTTGAAAGGAGTGAGCGATATCTCAAGTGCGTAGGGCGATCCATAATAGTACTTCATGTTACAGAACTCTCTATGAAGAATAGAAAAAAATAGTAAAATACAACTAACTCTTGACAAGTTTATTAAGATTTTTTTTTCAATATGTACTTAGTAGGTAATTTTTGATAAATATAAATTTTAAAGTACAATTTATGGTTTTTTTATTATATTTTTTTACATCCCTCTACTTTCGAACATGTAACTTTCGCACACATTTTCAGGAACCAATCATGTGCGAAAGTTGAGGTCCGCCTGTACTTATTTATAAAACTGTATGGAAGAAAATTTCATTAATAGATTTATATTATCCACTGACACTTCGTGATGGAATTGGGTTTTAATATATTATTAGATTAAAACCAACATTTTTAGCTTTTCCACTTTATTTTTATTTGACCAGCGACCGGGTTTCGTCGTTACCGACATCATCAGACTGGTCTGATGATGTCGGTAACGACGAAACCCGGTCGCTGGTCAAATAAAAATAAAGTGGAAAAGCTAAAAAAAATATTGGTTTTAATCTAAAACTAACTAACAAACTAACCATCACGCCGCTTCCCCGCAGGGGTAGACAGAGAGAATCGAACGCCACACCACTCTGTCCTTGCAAACATTCTTTGCCTCTTCTACATTCATGCATCTCCTCATACATACCCGACGATTATTACGACTCCTGACCCGGCCGCTTTCAAGTATTTGACATACCTGATTGTGCCAAGTTTTAAAATTTCATTAATTGATTTGGCAGTCATTTTGTGGTATTTTTTGCGTCACATGTGATATGCTATAACCGGTACACAATGGAAGCGGACATAACTGTCGCAAAATTGTTAATCAACGATTTGCATGTCCAATTTATATTTGTAAACGCTTATTTTAACCCATGTTTATAATCTAGTATCTTCTAATACACTTTGAAAGGATTATTTAATGTATTTATGGTCCCACGCTTTGCAAGGAGGTAGGTAGGTATCTTTGAGCCCAATTAAAGTAAAAATGCTTGTAATGAGATGCACTTATACCACAATTACATGTAGAGATGGATGCATAACTTGCTGCGTTACAAACAGTGGCGGGCGTTCCATGTAGGCGCACAACCAGTGCCTACCCTCCTCGCATTATTGTTTATTTATTGGAAAAAACGAGGAAAACTGTGATAGTGAAGGAAATTTTTGTTTAAATAAGTAAATGTATGTGTAAATAATACACAAAGTTAAATGTGCTTTACATTAGAAAACATAGTTTTCTAATCTAATTTAACGCATATTGGCCCTTATACACTAAACACTTAAAACTATTTTATTTTCAAACTTTTTCATGAAATTGTATAAATAAACATCAATTTATTGGTAAAAAATACGCAAGGCGGGCGATAAAACTATGACGTTTGAAAATGGTTGTCGAGTAAAGAAGAATAAATTTGGAAAACTAAAGTGTACGTTATTACAATTTTAGAAGAAGGATGAAAGTAGACTGAATGCAGTTGAAATGCGATCTCTCAGAAGAATGTGCGGCAAAACGATGTATGATAGATGTTCGAATAGTGAAATAAGGAAGGAATGAAAAGCTGAGACAAGCATTATCGATAAAATTAAGAAAGGTGTGTTGAGATGGTTTGGACATGTAGAATGAATGACTGAGGAAAGAACGGTAAAACAAATTTATGAGGCGAATGTAATTGGAAAAAGGAGTAATCAAGTATGCCAAATACTTGAAAGTGGTCAGGTTAGGAGTCGAAACAATCGGCGGGTATGTATGAGGAGATGCATGAACGTGGAAGAGGCGAAGAATGTTTGCAAGAACAGAGTGGTGTGGCGTTCTATTCTCTCTGCCTACCCCTGAGGGGAAGCGGCGTGATGGTTAGTTACTTAGTTACAATGTTTCCACACTGACTTCATAGCCCCAAAGCGACTTGAGCATCTCGCAAGTCAATTTTTGATAACCATCCAGTTGACAATGTTTACAAACATTTATTTACCAGAGTCGTCACAAATACAGAGGGGCGTACTACAATTCGTCATTCAATGATTCCTACAAACCGAACGCGTCGTCTGCTTTATTTGATATGTCACTGCTAATAATAAATGTATCTAATTGTTATATTTCTGTACGCTTTCCGTTTACATTCAGAATGGGCGCGGGATGCGATAATTACAAATTTACAAGTGGAACTTTACGGAGTCAATGGACCAACGCACATATGGAATATGAGATCTAACATGCTTATGAAGAAAGCGAAATCTCTTTTAACACGGCGTGTCCATTCAAATATTGAAGACATGCGTTGAACACGGGAATCGTGTTGAATAAAGATTCCTTGCTGGTGTAATGTGTGTTTTGAAAACACGAAGGAATTCACTTACTTACGTTGTTTAAATGGAAAGTAGAATTTGATTTTTAACAAAGTACCTAATGGGTTTTCGAAAATTTCGGAAAAAAGGTAAAACCTCTTTACATTTTTTCCCTTTTTCTGTTTCCAGCTTGTATGGGAGTGTTAATGAGACTAAACGGAGATGGATATTGGGTCAAAATAATAAACAAAGATGTTTTACGGTGTTTGAGAAAGGTTCAAGTTTGTAGGAATATCCACAAAACAAACTAAAGACGTATTTTGTGGTTATTTTAAGTAAACACAGACCATCCGCAAACTCAGACAAAAGGTGTGACCCATTTCGATTTTTTCACAGAAATCTTTAACGTAAATATTTGACTTAACGCATTCTTGAAACAAATACCACTTAAGTAGAGTCCACATGAGCTCTTTGAAGAGAAAAAAAAAGTTTGTATGAATTGGGTTTTTTCCCAATTTTTTTAAAAGTTAGTTGCATTATTATTATGTTAAAACATTTTGAGTGTTTTGATTATAATCCAGTATTCGGATCTTACATACTAATAAAAAGAGTTTCTGCTCAATAAAAAAGCTTCTTTTCATCTCAAAAATAGACGTCTCTAGTGAAATTCTAAGGATTCAAGAATAACTTTTGGAAATTGGTTCATATAAGTATATAGAACTTCCAAGAATTCGAGTAGCGTGGTTGTCAATAATTGATAGAATTGGTGAATGTTACACGTGTGTAAAGTAATCACTTGAACCTGCCTATGACGGTCGTCAGCCCCGTAAATGCCCAGACTTCCATATTCTTCTTTATCTTTGATGAGATGTCAAAAAATATTATTACTGTTGAATTTTTTCTATTTCTGTCTCTTCTCATATCCTTTATTTATTTTTATTACAATGTGTTTTGTTTGTTGGAGCTAAAATCACTCGTAAACGAGTGGAAGCTTAGTAAAAAATTTAAATAAATAGATAAAAACTAAGTTAGTTGCAACAATATCTTAGAATGTAAGATATATTGAATAAAAAATAATATTAATAAATAATGAATTAAAAAATATATCAAATTCTTACCTGCGCTATACTGCATTCAATGCCACAACCAAAATCATAGTGTCCATCGTCGGTTTGGTTCTGAAAAATAAAATAACAACTCTATTAATATGACAAAAAAAAACTACATATTTAATAACGGTAATGGAGCTCTTTACTTAATTAAAAATCACTTTTATTTATTTGACTCCCCCCTGGGAATCGTTTTTTTATTTATTTTAAACCTATTTTTATATAACTCTCGGCATTAACGGACACCCTCTCCCCCCGCCCCCAATTAGTCCATTATATCGAGGTTTTACTGTATGTGTAAATTATAACAAGGCATAATGAGATAAATATATAGCTTGAAATTAGCTTTAAAAAGATTATCCTTTTTTAGCGAGTTTGAAAATACGAAAGTCGTTAAAGATAAAAGCCCAAAAGTAAAGACAATGTTATCTACAATGTGTAGTTAAACACATATCTATCCATTGTAATCAACAACCAAATAGAGCTTTAATTTCTCAACCGATGCGCAGAATCCGAAACCACTAACACAAGAAAAAAGCTTGTTTAAAAATCCGATAAAACGATATATTTAACACCCTCAGTAGACAACAGGTAACAGGAAGTAACGGAACGTTGAATAGAAATAATAATGTCGATAATTACCATAAAATATACATTTTCGTGGTTCACTGGACATTTTCGTTTTGACTCTGGTGTGAAAATATCATACGTAGGTAAATAATGCTTAATTTGAAATAGGGGTTGTTTTAACAAGGGTCTTGAAGTCGATTTAATGTAAATTTCGAAATACCTGCACTCGACCGTTAATGGGATATTCGCTAACACAGAATTCATTCCACCGGAGACCACCGAAGGGGTAACACCACTTTCCTCGCCCGATTTTATTTTTGAAGAATGAATATTGGATTTTTTGTTTGTTTTTTAAAATGTATATTTTTTTAAAATTACCTTACCTTTAACTCCTTTCTTTTCAAAACTATATATTTATTTCGAAGAAAAACGAAAAAAAAAATAATACAAAAACGGTATTTTAAGAAAAAATTCATTACGTAAAATGTTACCTGGATTTAAAGAAAATAAAGTTGCTATGACGAATACTGGCCCAACATACTACGTTAAATCGCAACTTAATTATTTTTTAAATCCAGGCAACATTTGACGTAATTGTTTTATTTTTTTCTTCTTAAAACACCGTTTTGGTATTGTACTAATAAATTTTCCTTCGAAATAAATCCATGGAATTGAAAAAAAAAACAATTATGGAAAGTCACTTTGTGGTAAAATCTTTCAGAATCTTTAGAATCTTTAGAATCCATTTTCAAATTAAATTTTACTGATATTATTTATTGATTCGGCATTAACTTTGTGGAATGACATGTTGATTTTTTTTCTTTTTTTTTTTACCAGAAGATGAAATCATCTGTCAGTTTTCAAAACTAGTCGTATATATAAATAAAACTCATTAAATGGTATATTCAAGTGTTTAAACTAAAAAAATATATTACTTAGTTTGAAAATGTGTCCCAATAGGTTTTAAGAAATAGTGGTATTTACTATGTAAAACTTAAATTAAAAAAAAATATTCGATTTAAAGTTTTATTAATATACGTCAGCAAACTATTGTAGTTACTTTTACTTGCATGATGATTTATAAAATATATCACTAGCATCCACTTCCGGTGTCTACCTGTTGGTAGGTTCGATCTACTTACGTTCCGCGTCCACTTCCGCCCGTAGCGGAACTAATTATTTTGTCAAATCATGGCTCGGAAGGCAACAGGTAAATTTGATGGGTCATTTTTTTAAATGGCGACATGCGCAGCGGATGGGCGAATGCAGGATACGAGAATTAGTTGCTGAATTCCGGGGAAGAAGCTTTAAAACGGAAGTAGAATCTATTCCGGTTAAAAGGACATGCTCAACCGTTTTAGTTCGCTGAGATTTATTCGTATATCGTAATCATACAGGAGAAAGTGACCCAGTGAATTTTTTACAAAAACGTGACCATTGACTATTTGATATCTTACTAGCTTAATATGGCCCTGGAAAAAATCCCCAAAGATTTCAAACATGGAAGTATGATATATTGACTTGTTACAAATGACTAACTGCATTGATGTTTAATTTTCTTGCCAAGCAAAAGTGACTTAAATGGCCCTCCTGAACAATTTACGTTTTGTCAGTTGCTCACATTCTCCTGTACGACTACGATATGTATGCTGTTTATCATATGTGTGACTTTTTCGCAAAAATAGTCATTTTCAAGGTGTACAAAATCAACAATATTTTTATGAATTAATTTTTAAATCAAACGGACGTTTTGAGTATAGTAAGCTGTATTTTTTTAAAAACACATCAAAATTAATATTGTGACAATT
Organism: Brachycentrus maculatus; assembly: GCF_059751285.1. Taxonomy (NCBI): domain Eukaryota; kingdom Metazoa; phylum Arthropoda; class Insecta; order Trichoptera; family Brachycentridae; genus Brachycentrus; species Brachycentrus maculatus. The sequence continues at coordinate 542,389 of NW_028280992.1, read as the reverse complement.
CGCTCACTCCTTTCAAGAACGTCATAAATCAAAAAACTTGATTTTTCAGGAGAACGTTTTTAAAGTTTAAAAATAAAATACAATGTATTAAAAATAAATATGAAGCCACTTATTGAACTTATTACTGTGCAACAGATCTTTTGAGGTAAAACCTTAAGGTTTTTTCTCTAATTGAGAAATATTTAGTATATTCAAAAAAAAATATTGAAAAATATATTTTCTTCAAAATGCAAAAACAACAATTTCTGCCCTGCAGCGGGTAAATATTAAGTTAAAAATATGCCTCTTTTGCTGGAATATAGTACATTTTCTGGGCATTCTAAAAACATGCACAACTGAAAATTGACGATTTTTGATTTATGACGTTCTTGAAAGGAGTGAGCGAATTGTTTCGCCTAGTTATGGCATTTTCAAACGGATCGTTTTGTTACGATTATTACGACTCCTAACCTGACCGCTTTCAAGTATTTGGCATACCTCATCGTGCCAAGTTTTTCTCGATCTTCTTCTGCTCCTTTTTCCAATTACATTCGCCTAATAATTTTTTTTACCGTTCTTTCCTCACTCATTCGTTTTACATCTTTCTTAATTTTATCGATAATGCTTATCTCAGCTTTGCATTCCTTCCTCATTTCACTATTCGAACATCTATCATACATCGTTATGTATGTCCTTTAATTGACATCGTCTGTCACATGCGACTTCTCGGCACCATTTATGGTCGAGTTGAATGATTTTAAGGCAGTTTATTATGATCTATAAAGTAACAGTTGTTCCCACGGCCACGTTTCAAACAGTGTGACAGGGAATTGTAGGTAGTCGAGCATTTCTACGGCTTCCTTCACCTGGAAACACGATACGTCTGAGGTGAAAAGAAAAACAAATACAGGATGATGATGAAATATGTTACGTTTCATTACAAATCTAATATTCTTCACCCTTTCCTCTATTATTCATTCAAAATGTTGCATAGGCCATCGATTGTAAAGACATCCATATTTTAACTTCGCCCAGCGCTCGTGCTGTAGGCTAATAAAACAGTATGTAGGTTAGTAAACACAAAAACGTCTGTATACCATCGCCAATTGATTGTTTTCAAGCAAATATATATATATATATATATATATATATATATATATATATATATATATATATATATATATATATATATTCACATAATCTATTATTTTATATAAAACCCTTTTTTGTTTTTTTTTTTTGTTTTTTGTTTAATCTCTGAATGTTTTTTAATAGTTTTATAACATAATTGTGGAATTGTTAAATTGGCTTTTTTTTTAACGTAACTATTTTTTGTCAATGTAATGTAATGTATATTATTGTTAATGTAACTATTGTTTTATACCATTTTTTTATGTAAGCTGTACGATTTCCGAATAAATAAAAAAAAAAAAAAAAATATCGTAGTCATACAGGAGAAAGTGACCAAGTGCATTTTTTTTACAAAAAACGTGATCATTGACTATTTGATATCTTAGTAGCTTAATATTGCCCTGAAAAAAACATATTTCAAAATATGATAGTGAGAAAAAAATGGTCATATTATTTTTTGACATCTCAAACATGAAGAATAATATGGAAGTCTGGGCATTTACGGGGCTGATGACCGTCATAGGCTGGTTTAAGTAATAACTTTACACACGTGTAACATTCACCAATTCTACCCATTATTGACGATCACACTACTCAAATTCTTGGAAGTTTTATATATATATATCTTTATGAACCAATTTTGAAGCATTATTCTTGAATCACTTGAACTTCACTAGAGACGTAAACATTGGTGAGATGAAAAGAAGCTTTTAATTGAGCAGAAACTCTTTTATTAGTATGTGAGGTCCGAATCCTGGATTATAATCACACACATGAGAAACGCCAGAAAATATCATTTTCATTTTTATTACGTGCGTAAAGTGATCACTTAAACCAGCTTATGACGGTCGTCAGCCCCGTAAATGCCCAAACTTCATATTCTTCTTCGTCTTTGATGAGATGAGATGAGACGTTGAAAATAATATGAAAATAACTCCTGTAATTGGAGATTATCCACATTTTGTAAAGTATTTGGACACACTCAAAATGTTGTAAAAAAAGGGTGGCTGTTTTTTTCCAAGATGGTGACCATAGAAGTGGTATTTGTAACTATTCTATAAAATTCTCAAATAAAATAAACATACTAAATAATAATAATAATAAAACCCTTATCCACACCCCAATGGTGCATAGGGCACTGCTTCATATGAAGACAGTGTTATTTGATCGTTTACACACGAAAGAAAGGTGATCAGCCCTCCGCTTCAGGTACCAGTCCAGGGTAATATTGAATAAATATTACAGTGAAAAAATCAATAATAATAAACATATAATATAAAATTTGAAAATGGATTTTCGGGCTGTAGGTAACAGAAGAGTTCAGCCTCAAATCAGTTTGTTTCCATGTATCTATAGATATTTATAAACACATCCCAGTACCAGTAGACGCCACCTTCATACACACGAAATGCACCGCACAAAATGGAGCAACAATCCTCACGAAGGACACATCAATTGGCCCGCAGCTGCCATTAACTAGTTAATTCGTGTTGCCAACATACTCGCGCACAGCGCACACTCTTTATTATACTTCACGCCAATAGCCAGAGCGGGTAGACAACCTTTCTGCGGTCACACCTTCACGGCTCGCAATGCCGCGGAAAATCCGCCATTTCAGTTCAGGGTTCCTTGCTAGCGGGTCATTCCTCGGGTACAATTCGACAAACAATAATGCGGGTGACATGTCGCTCACTCCCTTCAAGAACGTCATAAATCAAAAAACTTGATTTTAAACTTGTTAATACTTATAATAAGGAAGGAATGCAAAGCTGAGATAAGCATTATCGATAAAATTAAGAAAGGTGTGTTGAGATGGTTTGGACATGTGGAGCGAATGAGCGAGGAAAGAACGGTAAAACAAATTTATGAGGCGAATGTTAGCGGGAAAATAAGCAGAGGAAAACCGAGAAAAACATGGCACGATCAGGTATGCCAAATACTTGAAAGTGGTCAGGTTAGGAGTCGTAACAATGGCGGGTATGTATAAGGAGATGCATGAACGTGGAAGAGGCGAAAAATGTTTGCAAGGACAGAGTGGTGTGGCGCTCTATTCTCTCTGCCTACCCCTGCGGGGAAGCGGCGTGATGGTTAGTTTTAATTTTTTTAATACTTAAATAGTTTCTTGCGGTCGGGATTAGAAACATATTAAATGTCTTGCGAGCGCATTGAATCTAAATATTGACAGTATCTACGTTTTAAGTAAGGTTTTATTTTAAAAGATACAATTTTCCGCGCACACGTTGAAGAAAAAAAATATAAAATACTCTTTTAGGTTACACGTGGAAAACATTGGTTACAACATTTATTACAATTCCGGTAAATATTCAGAATTTACTGCAGTTTTCAGTTTTTTTTTGTATTAATGAGAGAAAATGTGTGTAAAAGGGTGGGTGTGTATGTGTGTGTGTGTGTGTGTGTGTGTGTGTGTGTGTGTGTGTGTGTGTGTGTGTGTGTGTGTGTGTGTGTGTGTGTGTATGTCCATACTTCTGTAAATTTCAGCACAAACACATGATCGAATATCATAATTAAAAGTGCTTTGCTGGGTTTTCCGTCGGCTTACGATGAACGTCTAAAAAGTGGTAAATAAGTATTGTGAATGAAGCAAACGGCATGGTAATCCGGATTCTCTAAAGATTGTTTTAGACTCGCGTACCGATGGTTGTCGATCCCTCGCGAATGGCGAAGCCCTCTTGATTGCGGACATCCACGAGTTCGCTAATGTCGGATTAGCCGTTTTAGATTTTGCTATGGGAATCATCAAAAGAATGCAAGAAACCGGCGTTTTTCAGATGCAAGAGTGTCAAAAAAGATTTTAACATATAAACCATTCTTGTTTTTTGCAAACAAATAAATTGACTAAATTATTCAAACAAATAATTAAATTATTCTTATGGCAAAATCTTTAACGAATTTGCTATGGGGATAGTCAAAGAATGCAAGAAACCGGTGTTTTTCAGATGCAAGTGTTAAAAAAGATATTCACATATAAACCATTCTTGTTTTTTGCAAACAAATAAATTGACTAAATTATTCAAACAAATAATTAAATTATTCCCATAGCAAAATCTAAAACGAATTTGCTATGGGGATAGTCAAAGAATGCAAGAAACCCGTGTTTTTCAGATGCAAGTGTTAGCAAAGACATATCGCTCACTCCTTTCAAGAACGTCATAAATAAAAAATCGACAATTTTTAGTTATGCATGTTTTCTGAATATCCAGAAAATGTACTACATCCCAGCAAAAGTGGCATATTTTTAACTTAATATTTACCCGCTACAGGGCAGAAAGTGTTGTTTTTGTATTTTGAAGAAAATGTAGTGTTTAATTATTTTTTTTAAATATACTAAATATTTTTCAAATGGAGAAATAACCTTCAAGTTTTACCTAAAAAGATCTGTTGCACAGTAAAAATTTTAATAAGTGGCTTATATTTATTTTTAATACATTGTATTATATTTTTAAACTTTAAAAACGTTCTCTTGAAAAATCAAGTTTTTTTAATTTATGACGTTCTTGAAAGGAGTGAGCGATATATCACATATCGTGGGCAAAAAAACGTTAACTCTAAAATCCCTGTTCTTTAAAGCTTTTAGCCTGCATATTAAACTTAAATACCCGCTTTTAAACTTAACGTTGAATTTACTTTAAAAACCACATAAATATGACATTTTAAACTACTTAGTGTATTTTGCCAGTTTATAGAACGTTATAATACTTTATAATACTGCATAATAAGTCAAAATTTAAGATTTTCGAGTTAAAGTTTTTATTTAATATTTTCGAGTTGAAGTTTTTATTTAATATTTTCGAGTTGAAGTTTTTTGCCAGTATACCCACAATTACCATTCTTGTTTTTTGCTAACAAATAAATTGACATAAAAAAAAATCAAGACAATAGGTACTCTTCTTGAATTATGTATCTTCTTCTAACCCTTATCTGCACCCAATGGTGCATAGGGCACTGCATCGTATTGACGCAGTGTTATCTTGATCATTAACACACGAAGGAAAGGTGATCAGCCCTCCGCTTCAGATACCGTCCAGGGTAATACTGAATTAATATTAAAATGGAAAAATCACTTTTATTTATTTGACCCCCCTGGGAATCGAACCCGGGACCTCCAGCACGGTAGCTAAACACGCTAATCATTACACCACGGAGGCGGACTAATATCGAAATATGGGAGATAAATATATGTAAACACGTATTTACAAATTCATTTACATAATTTGGGATTGTAGTGAAAATTCCATGCAAAAAAAGATTGCAACGATTAAAATCATTATTTTCGAATAAAAAACGTTTAACGAAATATCCGAAAAAATCTAGGTTGATTTCAGTACGCGTCAAGATATATTCTAACAAGATACATCTGCTGGGTGACTTGAGAACTACAGTCCATGTAGTGTACTATTACCGTGGAATTATTCTAAGTATTTAGTACTGGGAGCGGGAATTGAAATGAAAGTAACGTATTCTCCACTAGTTTTAACAGCATTGCTACCAACTTGCAAACGCGTAATGAAACGATATACCCCCAACGTACTGAAATGCTGTATATCGAATATTGCAAATTAAATTGTGTACTTGTGTCAAATTCGATATTACTCCCGAATCAAAACACTGTTGGAATATCATTCTCTTAAAATTGGCGTTTACGATGTTCTGGTGAGGGTTCGATATTGTTTGGAAAAGCGAGGCCACAGTATTACACTACATACATGATAGAATTAAACCATTACACAATGTATCAATGTCACTATTTATAGATTATAACCATTGGTTGACACGAAACAGATTGAGGCAGTGTTTTTATTTATTTTAAGGCGGGATATTCGATAGCCCGCAGCTTAATTTTCTTTAAACCCAGGTGACATTTAACTAAATTATAATTTTTTCTTAAAACACCGTTATTGTATTGAAAATTTAAGTTTTTCTTCAAAATAAATATATGGTTTTTAAAAGAAGAGTTATTGGAAGGTAAGGAATGCCTCGATATACATGTCACAATAGATTTTAAGTAAAAATTATATGTAAAACTTTAATTAAAAATGAAAGGTAAGAAGTTTAAAAATATTATATTTATTTTTTTAATATAAAAAAGATGTATTTCCATTTTAGTTTTACTTGGTAAATACCGCAATTAATCAAAATCAGCGAAAATAATGCAGAATGCATCCAAACACGTGTCACAATGGATTATAAGAAATAATGTTTTTTGGCAAATACTCAAAATAGTGGTATTAACCAAGTAAAACTTAACTTAAAAATGGATAAAAATGTGACTGCCGAATCGATAAATGAAATCTCTGGATTTAATCCCTAAGAAAATAATTTTGCTATATGAATTTGTCCTAAAACGGGATTGTAAAAAAAATCGCAAACAATTTTCTTATATCGCTCACTCCTTTCAAGAACGTCATAAATCAAAAAAGATTTTTCAGGAGAATGTTTTTAAAGTTTGAAAATATAATACAGTTTATTAAAAATTGCAAAGCCACTTATAGAACTTTTTACTGTGCAACAGATCTTTTTAGGTAAAACCTGATGGTTTTTTCTCCATTTGAAAAATAACTAGTTTATTTTTTTTAAATAATTAAACAAAACATTTTCTTCAAAATGGAAAAACAACACTTCTCTGCCCTGTAGCGGGTAAATATTAAGTTAAAAATATGCCTCTTTTGCTGGGATATAGTACATTTTCTGGGCATTCCGAAAACACGCACAACTGAAAATTGTCGATTTTCGATTTATGACGTTCTCGAAAGGAGTGAGCGATATGGTTATATTTTTTTGGACTATTGAGTAACAATAACTGGAATTCGGTCGATTATTTACCAACACATTTGTTTACTCGACCAAAAATTTGGGATTTCACTTGATTCATAAACGAAGACCCTAAAAAATATATATGTACATAGATACTTTAATAAAAATATTATTTCTGTATACAAGGCAAGAGTTTATCTTGGTGACCTTACATACGTACATAGAGAATAACATGTTAATTGAATGTGTAATTCTGTAACGTAAAAAAACGTAGGTTTATGAGGTTACAAGACAGCTATTTATGAGAAATTTACAAATTATTTTTTGACATCTCATCAAAGATGAAGAAGAATATGGAAGTCTGGCCATTTACGGGGCTTACGACCGTCATAGGCTGGTTTAAGTGATCACTTTACACGCGTGTAACATTCACCAATTCTACCCATTATTGACAACCACACTACTCAAATTCTTGGAAATTCTATATATATGAACCAATTTAGAAACCTTGTTCATGAATCACTAGAACTTCACTAGAGACATCTATTGGTGAGATGTAAAGAAGCTTTTTATTAAGCAGAAACTCTTATATTAGTATGAGATCCGAATCCTGGATTATAATCACACACATGAGAAACGCCAGAAAATACCATTTTCATTTTTATTATTAAGCTTATAATTTGACCAGATAATTTATTTACAACATTTTGAGTGTGTCCAAATACTTGTTCACAAAATCTGGATTAACTCCAATTACAGGAGTTATTTTCATATTATTTTTTGACATCTCATCTTCCATATTCTTCTTCATCTTTGATTTTTTTTGTAGTAAGACTATATTAGTTCAATGAATAGAGCGATTGATAGACATCAACAAATTTTCAGTTGTGCATGCTTTCGGAATGCCCAGAAAATGTACTATATCCCAGCAAAAGAGGCATATTTTTAATTTTACATTTACCCGCTACAGGGCACAAAATGTTGTTTTTGCATTTTGAAGAAAGGGTATTGTTTAATATATTTTTTAAATGTACTAAATATTTTTCAAATGGAGAAAAAAACCTTCAAGTTTTACCTAAAAAGATCTGTTGCGCAGTAAAAAGTTCAATAAGTGGCTTGATATTTATTTTTAATACATTGTGTTTTATTTTTAAACTTTAAAAACGTTCTCCTGAAAAAACAAGTTTTTTGATTTATGACGTTCTTGAAAGGAGTGAGCGATATGCGCTGGAAAAAAATTCATACAAATTCAAATGATCAAAAAAATCACACGTGTCCTTCAAACGCTGACGTGACACGTCATTAAAAAAATTGCAGTGGATAATTGTTTTTTTATAAACACAGGTATTTTGGAGATAGATAACAATACTTTAAAACGGGCATCCAGAAGACGTAACGGATCTTTGTCAGACGGGACGAATACCTAATTCAACATACTCAACCTATAAAGGATTGTATTAGACTCGTTTTGTGTTTATAACAGCCGATGTAATTAATATTTTCATTCGTCATTTTCTTTTGGAAAATTCGCCTTCGAAAAAACGTTATTTTCGTAAGTTGGCACTGAATGACGTCACAGAAACGATGAAGTTATTTGAATATTGGTAACATTGCAAAATTATTGGCGGCTCTATTTGTTGATGTCTATGGTCCACCCTCCCACCCCCCCCCCATCTCCCCTCATATTTGTATAACACAAAGTGATTAGACATATTAATTTATAAGCCAATAATTCCAACATCGTGGTAAATGCCTACTCTTAATATCTACGCAAATAAATGCTCAGAAACCACAATAGGACAATAACTGAACGTTTTACCCCACGTGGAAAAATACATAATAATCATTTCATTTGAAGATGAGTTATTTTCTGGGTAATCCGGTGATTAAACTTAATTTGTGACGTTAGATAAAAGTATGTTTTGTCATCTCAGATGATCAATCTTATTATACAACCTTATATTATTAATTTAACCCAAGATAACTAAACATTCGTCCACGCGACGACGCCCTTCTCCGAGAGAGTCAAGTGGACTTCCCTGCACCCCGCACCCGCCAGGCTTTGTTTACGGAATAGGGATTTATTGTTAAAATGTTTCTTACATTCATTCCAAATAAACCAAACTTAAGTGTCATGTAATCATCATCATCAAACCCTTATCCGCACCCCGATGGTGCATAGGGCACTGCATCATATAAATGCAGTATTATATTGATCGTTAACACACGAAGGAAAGGTGATCAGCCCTCCGCTTCAGGTACCAGTGCAGAGTAATATTAAATAAATATTAGAGAAAAAATCACTTGTATTTATTTGACCCCCCTGGGAATCGAACCCGGGACCTCCAGAACGGTAGCCGAGCGTGCTGACCATTACACTACGGAGGAGGAGGTTATGTAACCAGTTACTATTTTTAATAAATACTTTAGATAATTTTCAAGTTTTAATTGCTTAGTCCGCCTGACGAATGTTTAGTTATCTACAAATAAAGTTTAGTTATCTAGGGTAAGTAACAATAAATTAGTAAAACGACAGCGTTGCCATGTTTCAAAATACGATGCAATGGAATATCATTAGATCATTGACCTCAAACTTTTGAAAAAATGTTACCATACAATAATGTAATCTATGTACATTTATTTTATTTTATATATTTTAATAACGCAGTTCTCTCCAATAGAGACTAAGCTCTTGTGCTTGGAGAGGGACTTACACTTATTATTTCGACGGCCCCTACGTAAAGTACCCTATTTTTTTTTTTTAATTACCTAACGTTTAAGTGAATCTGAAATCTAGCTATGGCTTATGCAACACCGCTTATCATGACCCTACTCAGGCTTCAACTTTTCAACATTTCATAGCCTATTCCTCTACTCGTGAGTGGATTTCCTCTTTATGTTTAAAATTACTAAAATTTCATGTAATTCATTCTAGGCAAAAACACTCGCTAAAGTACTCTATCTGCAAATCTGTTACTTTATAGGAGAGAGCTTATAAGAGTTTTTCAACGTATTTTTTTATTTTATTAATTAACGGTTTTATCTGAAATTCTAAACTAGTATTATAATATTTTTTGACATATCATCAAAGATGAAGAAGAATATCGAAGTCTGGGCATTTACGGGGCTTACGACCGTCATAGGCTGGTTTAAGTGATCACTTTACACACGTGTAACATTCACCAATTCTACTCATTATTGACAACCACACTACTCAAATTCTTGGAAGTTCTATATATATGAACCAATTTAGAAACCTTGTTCATGAATCACTAGAACTTCACTAGAGACATCTATTGGTGAGATGTAAAGAAGCTTTTTATTAAGCAGAAACTCTTATATTAGTATGTGAGATCCGAATCCTGGATTATAATCACACACATGAGAAACGCCAGAAAATACCATTTTCATTTTTATTATTAAGCATATAATTTGACCAGATAATTTATTTACAACATTTTGAGTGTGTCCAAATACTTGTTCACAAATATCCAGATTTTGTGAACAAGTATTTGGACACACTCAAAATGTTGTAGTATTATACATTCAAAAACACGATAAAATAATGTATTACGTCGTTTTAAAACTTTATGCTTTGTCAAAATTAAGTAGTTAGCGTTTTAGGAGTTCAGTTCATTTCGAAAATTCAATGTAGATCTTATACGTAGCGTCGTTATATATGTAGCGTCTTATACGCCTGAAAACTAGGCGTAATTTATTATATATTTTTTGTTTATTTATATTTGTACATAACGGTCTGTTGATAACGTACACCAAATATCTCAAAATTGACTAAAATGTAGTTAGAGCACTATACGTAGGGCACGTCGATTTATTGTTTATGTTTATTGATCATGCACTCAATTAATTTCTATAATAATGATTTTTTTTTCATATTTTTTTTTCTTGTATCAATTGCATATAATTCATTCAATTTATTCTTAGCATCTTAATGTTTACAATTTTTATAGGTCATTACTTATTATTAAAACCCTTATCCGCACCCAATGGTGCATACGGCACTGCATCATAAACGCTATGTTATCTTGATCGTTAACACATGAAGGAAATGTGATAAGCCCTCCGCATAAGGCACCAGTCCAGGGTAATATTGAATAAATATTAAAGCGTAAAATCACTTATATTTATTTGACCCGCCCCCTGGGAATCGAACCCGGGGCCTCCAATACGGTAGCCGAGTTTTCGGAATGCCCAGAAAATGTTCTATATCCCAGCAAAAGCGGCATATTTTTAACTTAATATTTACCCGCTACAGGGCAGAAAGTGTTGTTTTTGCATTTTGAAGAAAAGGTATTGTTTAACAATTTTTTTAAACATACTAAATATTTTTTAAATGGAGAAAAAACATTCAGGTTTTACCAAAAGTAATATGTAGCACAGTAAAAAGTTCAATAAGTTGATATTTATTTTTAATACATTTTATTCTATTTTTAAACTTTAAAAACTTGTGAAAAATCAAGTTTTTTGATATATGACGTTGTTGAAAGGAGTAAGCGATGTATGTACATCGATCACGCGTCACGCTATGGGCACGTGTTAGCTGGATCATTTAATGAAACAACTAAATCATCCGCGAATTGGATATTCATTATATCGCTAAAGTTACGGAGCCCGAAATAATAATAAAAAAGACACTAGCAGATCTGCTAGATACGCTACTGACTATCTAGCAGAAGTACACAAGATAAAATATTGTAATGAGAATAATAAAATACATATAATAGAAAATATCAACAAAAACATCAATTAATTATACAACTTCAAAAATCACTCAAAACTAGAAACAAACATATCCCAAAGATGTAAAAATATGTTATTATAAAATACCGAAATGCAAAACAAAACAGTACCAACATAATTATTTAAACTCGGGAATAAAACATTTCAACAGCCTCCCTTTAGAAATTAAAAATATAAAAGACGCTCTAAAAAATAAATAAATACACATACAGACTATATAATAGAAAATGAAACAAGATAACTACCTCGTATCGCATTAAAATATGTGTTCCCCAGTAATATTTTTTTAAATGTATAACATGATACTATCAACAACAACAAAAAATAATAATAAAGGCCCTCTCCAAGCACAAGAGCTCAGTCTCTTTTTTGGAGAGGCTCAGCGCAACTAAAATTATAAGATCATATTAAGTAGAAATGTATAGAAATTGTATTAAATAATGTAACTAAGTATATTTAAAAAAAAACGATAAAAGCTATAAAATATTTATGAGTTACTTAAAACATTTTTACCATCTTTCAAATGGTGTTTCTCAAATAAAATAATTAGTAGAATTGTAATTTTTAAAATTCTAGCCCAACATTATTTTTAAATGTCTGTAAATTAATAATGCCTAAATACTTTTAAAACAAATAAGTACATATGTAGGCATTGAGTTTGTGCTTCTTCTTTGCTATCCACACCTAATGGTGCATAGGCCACTCAACCCATCGATGCAGTGTTCAGATATAAAATAAATATTAGAATGAAAATGCTCTTTGACTCCTATGGGAATCGAATTCGGGATTTTAAAGGTAGACAAACGCGCCAACCACTGCACTGCTAGTTGTTATTTTATTATATTTTAATTTATTTACAACCTTCTAGTTATTAGTACAATATATCGTTTCAACTTAAGAAAAATATTATTAAAGGGATAAAATACGATATTAAAGATAAATATTTAATTTTTTTCATTTAAAAAAGCGTACCTGGAAGGGGCACTTTGAGACGCATCTTTCAAAAAGATTCAGCTCGTCAACTAACTCAGATTTCACTATAGTCAGCACGCAGAAAAACAGCACAATTGTAGTAAAATAAAACACCGAGAACGTCCATGCCATGATAAAACTACTAAATATTAAAATCTAAATTGTCTAAAAACATTTGTTAGACATTTTTGATTGACGTCCGATTTTCCGACAACAATTCGAAAATCACTAGATATTTTTTTCAAATCCCACTTACGGAGACAACATAAGCATTGTTTTGATAACAAAAGCGTTCAAATATTTTGTAAACGCGGCAATTCGATATTTTAACGGCGACGACAGCGCACACCCAACACCGGCGAGTGATGTTGTGAAACTAAAAAATAAAAGCACAACCCAAACGGAAGTACCGACAAATTATCTGTACACGACGCGCAAGGGTACGACGCACACAGTAAACGGAAGAAAAACATAAAGGTTCCGCGTGTGTAAAGCCGCAATTTTTACTCTTATATCGGCCAATTTTTTAAGGATCAAAATAATAGTTCAACCTTTTTAAAAAATATATCTATTAGTTGCCTAAGAAAACTCTCCTTGCCTATTATGTACAAGGATTTATGGCATATTTAGTTTATTGTATATGTCTTAAAAATGATAGTGGATGTGTATATTTAATAATAAATAAATAAGTTCACCCTAAATGTGTCGCCTACTTTCAAAATCAGCCAGATCCCATTTTTTAAGATTTTGAAATAAATACCCTATCGGTTTTTTTTTTATTACCTAACGTCCAAGTGACTCTGAAATCTAGCTACGGCTTATGCAGCACCGTTTATCATGTCCCTACTCAGGCTTCAACTTTATAAGTTTCATAGCCTATGCCTACTTGTGAGTGGATTTACTCTTTATGTTTAAAGTTACTATTTCATGTAATTCATGAGTGAAAATTCTAGGCAAAATCACTCGCGAAATACCCTATCGGAATGCCAATTGTGTGTTTTATTGTTTAAAATATTTATATATTTGAAAACCCTGCTAAAAAAATACTTAAAAACAGCGTTTTATTTCAAATTCCGGTATATTCATGGAACTTTCCTTCTGACCCATATCGGCCAATCAGAAAGCGGGAATAGGTCAAAAATTAAGTTGACGTCATTATCGGTTTGTGTCTCGTGTTTTTTTTTTTAATACTGAAAGAAATTCTAAAAAAATGTGAAAATTCTCTATTTCATAATATTTTATCTAAAGATAGACAAATCTTTTACACATAAGTGTTACCCGGAGAATCTTGCATTTTTTGTAAAATCGACTTACATGGATCTGGCGGATTTTGAAAGTAGGCGACACAAATACAATACGATACAATAATACAATAGACACAATGGATTAAAACTTCAACCTTCAAAACTTCCAAAATTAAGTGGCTTTTGATTCTGAAATATTTTGTTTACAATCTTATACGAGCTATACTAAAAAAACGCAATATGGTTATTTTGAGGCATTTTCGCATTATTTTATTAAATAGTTTTATGCACTTAACAGTTTTACGACGTCATATGAATTTTCTAAACGCATTTAAATTATGTATATTTAAAATCACTTACAAAATAACATCTTCGCGGACTGCGAATTTTATGACGTCACGTTAGTTGACATTGGCTGGGCGTTGTGCAGGATGGATCCAGTCCTCAAACAAATAAAATTATTAAGGGTATATTCGCAAATACAAAACTCATCCGCCGGCCGACCCCCAAAGAGGTAACACGTCTTTCCACGCCCGATTTTTTTAAGAATGTTTATGTTTAAGAATGTTTGTTTTTTAGAATATATTATAAAGATAAAATGTTTTTTTAACTCGTTTCAATAACTCATTTCTCTTAGAAACCATATGATTATTTCGAAGAAAAACTTATTTTTGCAACGCAAAAACAGTGTTTAAAAAAATCTATTAAGTAAAATATTACCTGGGTTTAGAGAAAAATAAGTTGCGACTTATTGAATAGTAGGCCTTATATGTTATATCAATGATTATGATAGTATGCAAATATTTAATGATATGTTTTATCAATGTCCGGCTCTGTAATGTAATGGTCAACACGCTCGGCTACCGTTCTGGAGGTCCCGGGTTCGATTCCCAGGGGGGGTCAAATAAATATAAGTGATTTTTTCACTGTGATATTTATTCAATATTACCCTAGACTGGTACCTGAAGCGGAGGGCTGATCACCTTTCCTTCGTGTGTTAACGATCAAGATAACACTGTGTTTGTATAATGCAGTGCCCTATGCACCATTGGGGTGCGGATAAGGGTTTTAATTGAAATTGAATTGTATCAATGATTTTGATAGTATGCAAACATTTATTATCATGTACGTTATTTATTAAGCCGTGGAAGTTGTTTATTATACCTACATAACGGCAAATAAATAGGGTTTTGTGTGATTTTTGAATTTTTTAAATGTGTTTAATTTATATTGGAAACTGACCCCGTATAATTTAATATTTATGAATAAGTTTATATTGCATTGTAAACTTTGAACCACACTATCTTGTATATGGGCTGGTCACTTTCTGCATAATACCTGGGATTTATCACAATCGAGTGGGTTCACACAGGGGGGGGGACAATTTTTTTAAGGTATTCTCGTTCTTAATACAGATTATGTTATTATAATTTTGAACGAATACAATAATTTGAACATTCATAGAAGCATATTAAAATCATTAAAATGTGTTTTGAATATAAAACGTTTTTACAAAATACCCTACTAGAGTATAAAAGGATATAATACTCATGAAGGGCCAGAAAACCTATACTTTCACATTAAATAAATCTCAACCAGCTAAAATATTATTAACTTTGATTTCTTTAAAAAGTTCACTATATACATGTAACATTTCAGAATACATATATTGTTTTATTTGATAAAAATACCCTACAGATTCACTGTATTGTAATATGCACGCTCCACTAGTCCGAACAGAAGGTAAATTTTAGGCGTTCGGATTAAAGAAGTCCAGCTGTATTTGTATTTCTCTTCATACACAAACATTATATTTCAGTATTTTTTTCAGATAAGCCTGTATTTGAATTTAGTACAGTACATTTGTGGGGTATTTATTGTAACTGTAGACAGTTGGTAGAATTCCATATTGAATTGTTGGGTCAAATATCCAAAATTAAACAAGGTTTATTTGGTTGAATTCTACATTTATTTATGTATATCAAACACTATTTGTTTGTTGTGTTTGATAATGTCCTAAGAAGACGAGACGCATCACGTATTAACATATACATAAATAAATGTAGAATTCAACCAAATAAACCTTGTTTAATTTTGGATATATTACCCAACAATTCAATATTTGTGGGAGACAAACCTACAAACTCTGATTCAGAGAACTCAACACTATACCGTAAAGGTGAATCATCAACTGCCCGACTTGTCAATTTTATCTTCAAATCCTATCCTATATTATATAATTTCATTGTTTGTGTTGTCCGCCTGGATGGACACACAGAACAACTTGATTTGATAACTAACAAACTCTATTTTAGAGGCTTGTCCTCAAGTAGGATAGTTAGGAAAAGGAAGGTAAATATGAAAAATACATTATAAACACCCAGACCATTTGAATATGAATATTTCTTGAATTCATTTTGCAATTGGCGGGAATCGAACCTGCAACGCCAATGCCAATAAATATGAATCGAACCTGCAATGCCAATAAATATAAATAATTATCTGTAATTTATATTTGAAGCACTAACGTTGTGCTTTTCCGTTTAATAATTAAAATGTAACTTTGTTTTAAAATCACTATAAATATTTTCGTCCGCCTCCGTAGTGTAATGGTCAGCACGCTCGGCTACCGTTGGTCCTGAGGTCCCGGGTTCGATTCCCAGGGGGGGTCAAATAAATATAAGTGATTTTTTCTCTCTAATATTTGTTCAATATTACCCAGGACTGGTACCTGAAGCGGAGGGCTGATCACCTTTCCTTCGTGTGTTAACGATCAAGATAACACTGTGTTTGTATAATGCAGTGCCCTATGCACCATTCGGGTGCGGATAAGGGTTTGAATGAATAAATATTTTATTATAACTTAATTATAAAGTCTATGGGTTTCGAAGCTAACCGCTTCTTTATAGAAACCAGTAGGCATTATTATTAAGATATAATAAAATATTTATAGTGATTTTAAAACAAAGTTACATTTTAATTATAAATATTTATCGCTTTTTAAAATAAAAACATTTGTGTCGACGAAAAATTGTTTATTAATAAAATACAACATTAATATGAAAATACAATCATTGCTTTTTCCTAACCATCTTAAGAGATGGGGGAGGAGCAAGTGGTAGTTTGAGTACAATAGATGGGTTACTTTTATCACCAACTACATGAGCCCCGACTACCTTGGCCATTTGAGTAATTTTAGGTATTGTTGTGCCACATAACGAACATAAGCTTTTTGCATCAGGTATGCAATAGTTCTTGGCTATGAGGAGAACCACGATAAGGTAGCAAACTGCTTTATCTTTCAGGGACTGGGGACGCGTTCTTCCCTTATCATTGACCATAGAGAAAGAACTGAAAATCAACTCGTTAATCAAATCAGAATAATAACAAATGACATATTTTGGATTGCAAACTTTCCTGTACGATTCCTTGAGATATGTCGTTATGCAATTTGCGTAAAGCAACAGAGAGCAAATTTTAACTTTGTCAGCAGTAGGTGATATTTTTAATGCGGAAATTTCTGAGGCGATATATTCTGATAATTCTATTTCGTGACTTTCATCTTCTAAAATAGAAATGGCGGTAGATTTCAAGGACTCCATATGTTCCGCATTTAAGAAATCATCGATATTGTATACGTCTTGAACACTTTTAGCTTCTCTGTTTATGCAAGGAATGTACTTATCCAGCGTGTCTCCGGTGTCCGTTTTATGATGGGAAATATCCGATACATCTATTTGTTTCTCATTTATCGTTTTTTCTAATTGATCCTTCATTGTCTCAATGTCAATTTTCATCTTTTTATTTCGTTCCAACATTCGTTTGCGACGCTTAGATCCGAAGGCTTCTCCCAGCTGCTCTCGAGCGTCTGTAACATCGAGAATCGCGTTCTTTTCCGGATTTTGCTCCGCTTCCGGAAGAGCTTTGACCAGCGCATTTCCTACTTCTATTAATCTGACTGCGCCCGTTCTTCTGTTTCTAGCTACAATGAGGTTCCGGCAGACATTATCATCCTTTTCTTCACCGACGTAGATCATCTTATTTAAAGCGATTACAGCATTTTTGTTAGACTTTTTCGAAGAGAGGTCGGAGTACATTCTAGCTTCACATTCAACTTTGCCTGTGTGATTCAAATTTCCGTTTTGGAAAGAAATTATAAGTGGGTAAGCATCTTGTTTGCTATACACTTCTGTAACCTTATAATTAGAACCCATGGTTACAGTCACGTTTTGGAACCTTTTAATACAAAAATATTAACACAAAAAACTGTGGAAAATCTCGAGTTATTCAAAATCGAAACGTCAAAAGCACATGTTGATAACTGAAAATGAAGTCTTGCTATTTTAAAAAATTAATAGCACCATAAATTATTTTATTTTAGGATAAATATATATTTTTAGCTGTAAATTCTATAATATGATAGATGGCAACACGCGAAGAGACGTCAATGTCAAATATGTAGTACCTACCATAGTATTATTTTTAAATATCCACCTTGTGTCAAATTAGTTAGTCTGTGCTTGTGTCGGTATTATCAAAATGAAATATTTTTATGGTGAAATTTTTTTCATCTTCTATTTATATAAATACGACTTATGTAGTTTTTTTTAAATATTATAATTTGCTCATGATACATTACTACTACGACTGTTTGCCTCTGCCAAAACCGCACTGGTTGTTTTATGTGTACAAGTGTCAAGTTTGATTATTTTTTAAAGTTACTTTTGTTCGACTAGCAAAAAAATGAACTGCAATTCGAATACTGTTCTTTCAAAAATATGTGGTTTATGTGGCGTACTGAGTGACAATCTTGACGATTTAACTAAAAACCCTCGATTTGAAAACTTTCAGTGGGTAACGCGAAATGAGGTACCATAGATGTCTCATATATTTTTTCACTTTTTATTTTTATTTTTCTTACTTCTAACCTGATCTTTAATTTGAGTGTATTTTTTTTCAGAATAGTGGTGACAATATTAAAATACAAAGCTCTTGCAAGAAATGCACCAAGAAAATTAATCTGTTGGTCCACAATGTATCAGAAATATGGAAAACCTACCTTGCTACACAAGATATATTACAAAATTGTGTCGTTTCTGCTCTCGAGAAGGATTGCAATGAATTGCAAGAATCAAAACATGAAAATTTATTGCCAACAAATGAATATTCAACTTTTTTAAAAGATGACTCTATTAAACTTGGTGAGTTAATGCTTTCTTCAATCGCCCTACCCGTATGAAACTTCGCGATACATCTGTTATATTATCGCCTGAATACAACAAGCCATTTCCCGTATGTTCAGGTATAAAAAGAACATACTTAATTATATTTAAAAAAGTATACCCGCAACCACAGAAACGTTTGTGATACATCAAGTTGTTCTTACTCGCCCTACGCATACAAATAGGTCGGGTTTTATTGGGTTGTGGTCCCGTGGTTAGTGTTGCGGACTCTTGAGTCAGAGCTTCTGGGTTCGAACCCTTCTTCTTTATTAGTCCTTTGACCTCCACTACTGGATATAGGACTCTTCCCCTTCTTTCCATTTACTCCGGATGGTTGCTGCTCGCAGCCAGTTTTTACCCCCCACAGCGACAATATCGTCAGACCAACTCTTTTGGGGACTTCCGACACCCCTTTTGCTCTCCCAAGGTCTCCATCGTAGAATTCTTGGAGTCCATCTTGTGGGGTCCTGTCTCGCTATATGTCCTACCCACTGCCATTTGAGTTTTGCCACGCTGTCCATGATGTCCTCTACTTTGGTTTTTTTTCCTGGTTTTTTTATTTTAATTTTATCCATCAAGCATGTAAATATATCTTTGTTTATTTTTTCAGATAACATATCAAGTGAAGTTATTAAAAAGGAGATTGAAAGCAGTGTTAATATTGAAGGCTGCACGGATATTGAATGGTTGATGGATACAGAATCATTAGATAGTATTAAATATGCGTTAAATTCTGCTAATAACAAACAACCATCAGAAGGAACTGAATGTAAGGATGCCTTTACAAGGTATATAAATGGAATTATTGTATGAAGAAAATTCTGAATGTTCCAAGTTTCATTGGAGATATTGTTGTATTTATTATTATAAGATTTTTTGAAAAAGGAATAACTCGCAAAGCCTCTACTTTTAGAGGCTTGTCTGTAGGTAAGATAGTATGAATAGGGAAGGTAAATATGAAAAATACATCACAAACACTCAGACCGATTGAAAATAAATTTCTTTCTTGAATTTATTTTGCAATACGTATGGTATCAATTATGGAAAATAGGGCTTACAAAATATGCCACAATTTTTCTTTTTTTAATGAATTCATTTAACATGTTAGAGATGTATACCAAATGCATTTATATATATATATATACAGAACACTTAGAAGTTCCATTCTTCATATGCTTTAGAAAACCATTTGTTGGACTGAACAAAAATCAATTTGTTTTGTTATTAAATGTTTAAGGACCAATAACCGCGGCCGAACCTATAAAAGCATTTCCCCGAATTATATAATTCCGATTAATGGGGAATTCCGGTGCACCATCTGCAATGACACATTCCTCCACCGCTACAAGGCAGAGCACCATGTCAGGAAGCATCACACCAAAGAGAGGCCGTTTACTTGCCAAATATGTTCCAAAGGGTTTATGGCTTCTCATGACCTCAACAGACATGTCACTTGCGTTCATGAACCAGGGAGATTCATTTGTGAGGTAAAAATAATAAGATACTTTTTACCAGTGGCGTGCACAGAGTTTTTAATCAGGGTAGGCAATAAGAAAACGGCATTTTACAATTTAAAAAAAATTATGTCATAACTCTCCGCCTCCGTAGTGTATGATCAGCACGCTCGGCTACCGTTCTGGAGGTCCCGTTTCGATTCCCAAGGGGGGTAAATTAAACATAGGTGATTTTTTCACTGTAATATTTATTCAATATTACCATGGACTGGTACCTAAAGCGGATGGCTGATCACCGTTCCTTCATGTGTAAACGATCAAGATAACACTGCGTTTATATGATACAATGCCCTACGCACTATTGGGGTGCAGATAAGGGTTTTATTATTTTATTATTATTATGTCATAACTCTAATAGTGCATGTTTTGCCGCGGAGAAATAACTGAGAAAATTGTAGTTATAAAGAATATATATTACAGTCAAGCGCACTATTCCTTCGCTATCACAGTTTTCCATATTTTTTTCCATTAAACTAGGGTAGGAACTGCTTATGTGTCTATATGAAATGCACGCCACTGCTTTTTACTAATTTTTGCAAGTTCATCCAAAAACAAGTTCAGTAACCCTATTAGATGACCAAGATATACAACGTTCTTCTAAACTGCTAGTATAAAACTAATGCAGTTACAGAAACACTCATTTACTATGCGCGACATTGACATGCTACATAGTTATATGCGTTTACACACGTACAAACACACACACTAAGACGATTCCTAAATATTTGGGCTACCTGATATCTTTCATTTTTCTTTTTTTTTATGTCAATTGCGTTTATTATTTGCCTCACTTATTATGTACAAGATTAGATCATTAAATGCATTTCTGTTTCTTCTAACAACAACAAAAAATATGTTTTATGTTAATCTGTGTTGGGAATGGGAAGGATAATTTTGTGTAGGCCAACCAGGAACTTCTCAGCATTTGCTCATTGCTGGAAGGAAACCACGTAAATTCCTCAAGGGACGCCGGATTGTTGACTGTCATCAACAGACATTCCATTTCACTAGAAGAGGATTGGGCATTTTGTGCCCTAGCTTGATTTATGGTACCAATACCTGTTTATCTTTATGACAAATTAAAAATACTACTGATATCTTTAATATGTAATTCTGGGGTGATTCTAACTGGTCAATTAATAAAATCATGAGGTTTATTAATGGTATGTTTTTTTACTTGTAGAAATGTGGCAGACGATTTCAAAAGCGATATCTTTTATCTGCACATGAACAAAGCCACATTGGACCTCCGACAATACTTTGTACCTATGGAAAATGCACCAAGAAGTTCTACGCTGATAGCGTTTTGAAAATGCACATTGCAAACAGTCATATTGGTAACTATACCTTATATTCATTTTCTTTGAATAAATATTTAATTCCTTCTGACCGAAACTTTAAATAAAGTTAGGTTAAATACTGTGGTTATTATGTAAATACATTATGTAAATATTAGCAATTTTCACCAATATTTATTTGTCATTATTAAATTAAGTTTTGCTTAGTAAATACCACTATTTCTTAAAAATGTATTGTGACACGCGTTTCGATACATTCCGCATCATTTTCAAACACCGTATGATAGTATTATTTATCGAGTAAAACCTAAATAAAAAATTAATAGATATTACCGCAATGTGACTGCCGAATCAATTAATGAAATTTTTTATTATTACCCTCGACTGGTATTTGAACCGCAAGACTAACCACGTTGCCTTTTTTTAATGATAACACTGCTTTTTTATATATATATATTTTTTTTTTTATAACTTAAATTTAAGCAATAAACTTTCAAAATAAGAAATTCATCAAATTTAACTATAATTAACTATATGTATTCAATTTTCGAATGTACATATTTTTTTCTTATTGTTTAGGTCTGAAATTCGTATGCGAGCAATGTGGACAAGCGTTTCGCACTAAAATCCGTCTCACAAATCATCTGCAGAGACATGGAGACAAGACTATAGAGTGTCCGCACTGCCCTAAAATGTTTTACATTAAGACTGATCTACTTCTACATATGAAATATCACAATGACAGTTTACCTTGGCGATGCAGAAACTGCGATATGCGTTTCAAAAGCACGAGGGGTCTACAAAACCACCTCTCCGTAATGCACGGTGAAAAAGTTAGCAAGGTTGATTTGTATAAACGGAATACTATATTGACAATTAAGTGATGATCAAAATCTTGTCTTTTATTTTTATAAATAACTTTTTACAATTCGACTTTTAATATATTTCTTAGCAAGCAAATAAATTCATACTAAACAAGATAATGTACTTTTCTTACTGAGAGCTCTTAATCTTTCTCCTATGGTGCTAAAAACTACCGCGAGCAACGGTGATATGTATTTTGTACACCATATGAAAATGTGATTTGAAAACCGAAAAAATGTGAATATTCCTAAATGTTGCTTTTATTGACCATATTTGAAGTTGAAATGAAACAATTTTGTAATGTTAGCTGTGGTAAGTATCTGAAAACGAGAAAAAATACATCGCAAGTAGCCTCAATAGATACCATAGTGACACAACCGTCGCAGAGGACGACCAAAGCACAGCGCGCACGCACACACTGGGAAACGTTTGTGTATTGGTGATTTTATCCCCGATTTCAGCACAATCTATTTATTTCCGTCGCTGCAAATCAATAACTTTTTATTAAAAACTTTTATGCAATACATAATTATATTATGGAGGAATACAAAAATTCTGAGCCCGTATCTAGTATATTTTATATCGATATTCTCATTTTTAAAGTTGAGTTGTAGTAAATATATATCACCGGGAGGGAA
Source organism: Brachycentrus maculatus (assembly GCF_059751285.1). Taxonomy (NCBI): domain Eukaryota; kingdom Metazoa; phylum Arthropoda; class Insecta; order Trichoptera; family Brachycentridae; genus Brachycentrus; species Brachycentrus maculatus. The sequence continues at coordinate 518,994 of NW_028280992.1, read as the reverse complement.
AGGTAATTAAATAAGGGAAATATAAGTTATTAATGTCTGGATATTTAAATTGCAATCAAATATAAATAAATTGTGATAGTATCATAACGTGATTAGGAGTACAAGAAGCTTGCAGTCTATACTCTATCAGTGCGATGTAGCTTGCAATAACTGTTATACAAAGTACTTGGAGATTCACTTAACAGGAATGAAATCTTTTTTGCACTAGTTTTAACCGAAAACATGACTGTATCTCAACAAACTTATCTGTAGAATTTGTGACATGGCTACTCTTGCCATTTTTAATACAGAACCGATTTTTATTGTGCAAAAATTTACAAAAGTCTGCGACATCCTATGAATTTTTTGGTGAGCATCAATAGTTACCAACTTACTAAATACATACCTGTTTTTTTGTAATTGAAAGTCGCTAGTGAAACCACTAGTTTTTTTACTAACACAAATAGGTTCTAAAAAAATCATTTTTATGTAGTCAATTGAATCCAATACCCTATTTATTTAGTACTCAATATATTACTAACAGTTTTGGTTACTAAAAAAATAATTATATTTTAAACTTTATTCTTATCAATAGGTAGGAGTGTACCGTAGAATCTATCAACGTATTGATGATTATGTTATACCATTATGAAAGTATTAGTGTTCCTATCTATGTGTTATCAGTATTTATGTAGGAATGATTGTAATGGCGAAATGTGCACATTATGATTCCAAGATAAAGTAAAGGCTCCCAGATGTATTTACCAATGTCTTGCATGGACTTTTTCATAAAATAAACTAATTCCTGATATTACTTCGCGATCTTAAATATGGATTTTGAAAATGTACGAGGTAAGTTTTCATACATTTATGTTGCTGTATGAAAAATATGAGATATTCTACTTATAATCTCTTTACAAAGCTAGGTTACCTGTCGGTTTTAATATAAACATTGCATGTTTTTTTTCAGTCAAAACTAAACGCCCGTATAAATGGGGTATATTTATAACTCTACTAATTATAATAATAACCCTTTGCGTCAGTTTGCCATTTCTAATAGTAAATCAATCCAAAAAATATCTACTTTATGGATTGATCGCTGCTATCTTCATAGTACTTTGCATTACCATTGGGCTGATGGAATGGTTCAGAAGAAAATCACAACAGAAAAAAATTAATAGAGAGGATGTCTGGGTGTCCCAAACACTTCACACAAGGGTAATTTTTTAAATATCTTATAAAAACGAACACAATCAAACTGATTTAAAGATAACTTATCAATGACTCAATTTGCAAGTGTGGTAATTTTTATTACATCATAGGAGCATAAAATAAAACAATGTTTATTATTGAAAATAAATCAAAATACTGAATTGTTTCCTCATTTGACAAAAAAAAATATTGACCTTCTCAAAATATCCAATTGAATGGTTTTCTAATCTTGTTGGTACTAAAAAATCTAAAAGCCCTTATCTATTTATAATAATTAATATGCATATAAATGTAATTTATGTTTGATTTTTTTATGACAACTGTTTTGATTTCTAACTATGTCGAAAAAACTATATAGATATATTTAAGTATATAAAATTAATTATTTATAGATTTAAAATATATTATAGTAACATGTACATCTCGGTCATCATATATACATTAAAAATTAAACCAAATTAGTTATTTTACAATAAATATGATATTGTGTTGCATAAACGCGGTGTTATCTTTATCGTTACTCACATAGAGGCAAGGTGATCAGTTCTGGTTCAGGTGTTACCAGGTATCACCAGTCCAGGGTGACATTAAATAAATATCAAAGAGAAATATTACTTATTTATTTCCAGCCCTGTGGGAATTGAGCGTCTTGGAAACATTTTCTTTTTAGAAATTCAACTATTTTTTTGTTGTTGTTTAAAACTAGCTGTTTGAATAATGGAGTTTCTACTGTATTTGAAAGTAAATATGTAAATATGTAACCTTAAAAATAATTATCAATTTAATAATGCAGATGAGTTACGACGCACCAACCGTGTCTTCTGATGTAACCAATGGACGGTCAGTACGATCTTCATGGATACACTGGATTCCAAAGACAAAGCAGCGGCCAAGTGCGCCTTTGGAAACTGATATAAACTGAAAGTTCGCACCATCAGTTCAAAGGTAAAACTCATAGAGTACTGTGCAGATAGTACGGTCCATGATGAGTTTTACCTTGAGACCAACAAAATGTAAATGTGTATATTGAAAATATACACATTTACATTTTGTTGGTCTATTTTTTTGATACCTTAAATGACTAATAAATCGCAACAATTTTTTTAACCAAATGTTTTTTATTCATTAATTTCATTTCATTCTTCTCTGCTTCTGGCCCTTATCTCCAAGTAGTGCATAGGGCAACGCATTGAATTGATACAGTGTTAACTCTGGTATGATTGTTTGAAAGTGAGGTGATCAGTCCTAGGCTATAGCATCTATAGATGTCCAGACTTACGGATATAGTAGGAAAATACGTTTGATGGGATATAGATGTGAAGGACCTCAGTGTGAATTTACTCTCCTACTGCATTGACAAATTTTTGATGGGGCCATTTGCTCTAGTTTATTAAAGTCGCAGTTTTTCAAACTCTACACTGTTTTTCTTATGAAATGTAGAGATTATGAAACCAAAGGTAGTTTAGGGCTACAAAAATCAGTTATTATTATTTTATTAGATGATAAAGAATGTTAATCACCTCTCGATAATTGATCACAGGGTAACACTATCAAAAAATAAAAACGATTTACTCAGCAGACATGTATTTTTTTCTTTCTTTTTGATACCTACTATTTTTTTAAATATATAGTTAGAAGTAGGTACTTGCACATTCACAGAAGTACCTACATAAATATTGGCTGAATATTTAGTACTTACCTATGTCACGAGAAATTGTATCGAATCGATTTTGCAACTGGCAGCATTCACGTTCTAACGTCATGGGAGACGTTTTGTGTTATCAAAAATCTATTGTTCTCCTATATTATAGAGATTAAAACATCTAAATAATTATGGTGTTTCGTATAATTGGAATGAGGCCAAGAGCTAGGGTTTTCTAATGGTGATTTTGTGTTAGTATGCTTAATTCTGAAAAAGAAAATACAAGTCCTGTTCCTCCAATGTAAGTACACCAAAAAAATTACAGTCTATGCGTGATTGATTTTAGTTGTAATATCGTTTCAAATTGCTGTTTGCACATTCTCGCTGTTAGATTGAACGGAATTCTTTTTTGTTCCGTTCGAAATCTTCACAACCAATTAATTTATTTAGATTTTACACATTTTCCGTGATTTTCTTTTTTGTTTTTCGATTTTGTTTTCTTTTTATTTTCTTAATTTCGATAGTGGGAAGGAACAGGACTTTTTGGCGGATGCTAAGAGAAGATTGACATTAGATGTTCCGAACAAAATAAGCAGGTAATTAATTAAAATTTGAAGAATTTAATTAATTTTACGAAATATAACATTTTCGCAAGATGTAATAATCTAAGTCTATATATTTTGAGGGTTGGTCTTTCTAGTGAACTATTTACTTGTTGTCTAATTGTCGCGTAAATGTTTTACCCGTACAGCTACATTACTTCCTACACTAATTTAAATTGCAATCATACCGTAAAGTGGTGTAATTATAAATACAACTGTAGTCAAGGCTAGTTCATACCTTAATCAGCATCATAGTACATGTTGTGTTTATCACTCTAAAATACTCTGTTTTATGGTTTTGGTGCTCAGTCAGTTTATTACATGTTTCACACTTCTCTTGTACTGCACTGCTAAGCCAAGGGGGAAAGGATTTACAGATATTTTTTGGTTTATTTATGGTTTCTTTTTGTACTTTTTTTCCCTGCTATTTTTTTTTTGTTTGCTTTTTGAATAAATAAAATAAATAATATTAAATCCCTTACTGCTACCACTGCTTCATATAAACACAGTGTTATCTTGATCGTTTATACATGAAGGAAAGGTGATCAGCCCTCCGGTTCAGGTACCAGTCCAGGGTAATATTGAATAAATAATAAATACCGTGAAAAAAATCACTTATATTTATTAACCCCCCCTGGGAATCGAACCCGGGACCTCCAGAACGGTAGCCGAGCGTGCTGACCATTACACTACGGAGGCGGACAATTTTTTTTTAAAATACTTAATTAAAATAATAATAATAAAAGATGCATCGACTACTGGTAAAACTCACTACCAACTACTCATGCATTTTTTACAAAACCAACTTATCAACTGACCTTTTAATAAATATTCCTCTAAATATTTATGAATACAAAAGACGTCTCCTTGCATCAAAATCTACCATGGATTGTTAATATAAATATATAATATAAACAAAGAAAAAATATGGTTTTGTTTGCCCACCTCCTGATATTGAATATTCTATTTTAACACATTGTTGTCAGGCGGTTTTTTCATCAAACCCGACACTAATAATAATCTGACAGTCTGCCGACCCTCAGTATACTTAAAAATACCCATTTAAGCCTTTTCCGCAAACAAAGGATAGTTGTTGACAAAAATGTCATCTCTTTGTAGAGAAAAAAAGGGTTTTTTTCAATCATTTTTTTTGTTGGTATAACTTAATCTGACTAGTTTATGCATCTCTAATAATAAAAATTATAATGTATCTCAGTTTTTAATACGGCAGGTTCCCGATTTACCAGGATTGCTTTAAATGATGTGTTTTAAAAACTCACATAACACATTTTTTAAAAGCTAAAATGCACAATCAATACTATACCATTTCATAGAATGATTCTTCAATTTGTTTGTGTCTGCCGTAATATAAATAACCATAATAACACAATTCACAGATGTTTTATTTTGTTAAAATAATTTTTCTTTTATTAGACTTGTATGAGCTGGTTATATAATCTTCAAACCCTTATCCGCACCCCAATGGTGCATAGGACACTGCATCATATATACGCAGTGTTATCTTGATCATTAACATATGAAGGAAAGGTAAACAACCCTCCGCTTCAGGCCCCAGTCCAGGGTAATATTGAATAAATATTAGAGTGAAAAAATCACTTATATTTATTTGATCACCCCTGGGAATCAAACCCGGGACCTTCGGAACGGTAGTAGCCGAGCATACTGACTATTACAGTACGGAGGCAGTTATATAATAGGGGCTAATAATCACCCCTGATGTAAAGAATTCGCAAACACTGTCACTTTCACAATGCACAAAAATTCAATATCTGTATTTGTTAAGCTAGATTTCTTTTTAACATCCACCCTGGTGAATGGAAAGCCTATATTATGCACTTTGATTGTTTTTTTTTTTAGTAATTTTGTTTTTTTAGTGCATTTGAGTAATTGAATTAATTCCCATCCTACATTTTCTGTTGTATTTACTTTAAACTTTATAATGTGTTTGTGGTAAATTAGAATATTTTAGTTTTATTTGCATAAGTATGAGAATTGGTGAGTATGATATTGTCATTTGGCATCTAATACTGCAAGTGTTATAGTATAAAAATATACTGAGTTGTTGATTACATAAGATGACATTTTTTTCTTTGCTTATTCTTTATTATAAAGAATATTTAAATTATTCTTTATGTGTAATATTTCAAAGCTTCACAACCGCTTTTTAAATTTCAATATCCAAAACCCCAGAAAATAAATATATTTATAATTGTCATCCTATATGATTTTTTTCTCATTTAAGACATTATAAGCAATATCTTGTTGTTGTTTTTTTTTTGTAGTGGTAGATTGCTGCATTAAAAATAATTTTATGAGGAAAGGTGTATTTATTTGTAATATATGAAAGTCGAATATCACGGTTTTAATAAGTATTTTTTTATTATGATCTAATATATTAAGATTCTTTAAATGTATCCATATTAATTGAATTTATTGATAGGTGTGTATTAGGTTGATGCATAAGTAACGTCATATGTTTTCATGAAAACAAGAATGTTTTTTTTTTTCGCATATACTTTACTAATTTAGTTGATTACATATTTTCAATTATTTAAAATGACTTTTTTCCATCTTTCTGTCAACTTTTTAATCCCATTTGAATATAAACTTTCGGGTTTCGATGCTAACATCGTTTCTAGTGCTGTTTTCACCTCCTCCGTTGTTTTATTTTTTTTCCATTTTAATCATTTTGTAAAGACAAAAAAATGTGAAAATCAGAAGGAGTTAAAAATCAGGAAATTAATGACAGTTATATTTACATATAAATAGGGTCTGTAGTTTTTGATTTGACAATTTCTTTATCAAATGTACATTTTAAAAACAATCAACAAGATATTTGAAAATAATCGGTATTAAAAGCTACCAATTAATTAAGGTATCGTTGATCATCATGAATTCTGATAAAATAACAATTTTAATCATGTAAGCCACAAGGATATCTTTAAATCAATACACTTGATTGATTCTGTGTCTTTTTCTCCCAAAATAAATAATTTTAAGTTGGTAACTCTGGTAATAAAACTGTTTTTTTAAAAACATCCAGTAATTATATGTAAAACAGGCAATCTAACTATTTTCTTCAAATGCTAATAAATCTCAATTTTTTAAAAGTAAATATCTCTTTTTTTATGTACGAGAATAGTATATTTATTAATATTATTAAAAAAGGTACACCATTACAGTATTCCTTTCTTTCTTTTAACCCTTATCCGCACCCAACGGTGCATAGGGCACTGCATCATAGCGATGCAGTTTTATTTTATTGTTAATTGTATGATGGTAAGGTGATATGCCCTGCGCTTATTGTACCAGTCTAGGGTGAAATTAAATAAATATGAGAGTGAAATTCTTACACTATTACACTCTTAAAGTATTAGGGACATGAAAACGTATTTTAGTTTTATTGTTACCCGGTTTGATTACAGTCGTGAAGTTAATAAAATATACATAATTATATTTCATTATTCAAAGCTGTAATTTTTTTAACTGACAAGTTGTAGACATGCATTCAGTTAGCAGGTCGCACTCATTACATCGACCTTGCGTTCCAAAGGTCAGATTACTGCTGATATTATTAATTGTGCATGTAATTAAGACATTTCGTCACTTTAAAACGGAACTGTCCTATGCAAAACACCTATTTTAATCCTTCAAGACACTTTAAAAATCATCATTTATAAAAAAAATAAAAAATATGTAATAAAGTTCTAAAATCATGAAAGGTATTTATAAGAAGTTTTTTTTTTATATATAAAATTATATATTTAATAATTAAAGTGATGTACCAAGCTCCATTTAATGCAAAAAATATTGCCAATTCTAGTTTAATGAGAAATTTGTAATTTTCATCAGATTTTTAGTTTTCCATACAATTTTTGTTGTTGTGAAAATGAGTTTTTTTACCGTCATATGTAACTCCAAACAAAATTATCATTTTTTTTTATTTGTATTTAAAAGAAAAACTAAATAGCATATTCAAGCAAAAATAATGTTTTTTTCCTGTTAATTATGAAACTTTTTCAACCAATGCAATTTTATTTCTTTATTATATTGCATATTTGCCATGATTTATTATAGCTTTGAATTAAACCCCGCATACATCTAAAAATAATAACTGTACATTTTTTTCCTCTCCTTTAACCTTTCCAGGAGTACAATAATTGTTATCTGGGGAGTGGTTTTTTTTTACATTAAATATGTATTTTTTTAAAATATAATCTTTGTATTATGAAGATAGAAATTATGTTAAAATAATTTAAATAAAAAATAAAGCTCGCCATCTCTAGGTTTTATTTTATGACATATGAAGTAAAATACAAATATCCACAGATGTCATTACTATACAAATTACATCATAAAAACTGACAGATAGACTTCGACATTCATTAACGTCGATACTCCTTTGAGGAAAATTCGCATCGACGTTCATTTACCTCCCTACTCCCGGAAAGGTTCATTTCGTTGAATAGTGGATAAGGTTATTAGCCTTCCACATTGGTCATCATTAGGCCTATGAATTCGGATATGATATATCGCTCACTCCTTTCAACAACGTCATATATCAAAAAACTTGATTTTTCAAGAGATTGTTTTTTAAGTTTAAAAATATAATCAAATGTATTCAAAATAAATACCATGCCACTTATTGAACTTTTTACTACGCAACATACCTTTTTAGGTAGAACCAGAATGTTTTTTCTCCATTAGAAAAGTATTCAGTATATTTTAAAAAATAATTAAACAATACTTTTTCTTCAAAATGCAAAAACAACACTTTCTGCCCTATAGCAAGTAAATGTTAAGTTAAAAATATGCTGCTTTTGCTGGAATATAGTTCATTTTCTGGGCATTCCAAAAACATGAACAATTGAAAATTGACGATTTTTTATATATGACGTCGTTGAAAGGAGTGAGCTATTTCTGTTTTATTTGGTATTTGATATAAAAAATGCAATCAAACTCAATGTTACATTTAGAATGTTCTGTATTACGGTAATGATTTATTTGTTCCGTTTTTAACACTCAACTCTTTTTTCCTTTGTTTATTGACCAATGTAATTTGGTAGTGGTATGATTCATATTTGTTTTTGTTACAGTATCAAACATGTTGCGGTCCACTGACATACATAATCAATTTGACATAAATATGTGTTGAAATAACTTCCTACAATTTTATATTTCAATTTAATAAAGTACCGTAGAACGGGGCTACTTGATCTTTTATGTGTTACTTGAGCCCAGTACAAAAAAGAGATTTAAATCTGTATTTGGTCTACAATAATGTATCGACATGATTCATTGTTTCCCTGACAGGTGACACTTATTGTCACGATACATTCATTATTGGAGACCAAATACAGATTTAAATCTCTTTTTTGTACTGGGCTCAAGTAACACATCAATGTTCAAGAAGCCCCGTTCTACGGTATGTGTTTGTTTGCAATAAATTGACCTACATGCTATTATTCGGCATTGCCGTGAACAATACATGTTTACATTTTATAATAAATAACGAATAAACATTAAAATTTAAAAAAATATAACTGTATCGGCAAAAGCTAAACTGGCAGTACACAATGAGGTCCTGGTTCCATCACTGATATATAGAAATGAAGCATAAAGTTGGCAAGGGAAGGATGAAAGAAGACTAAATGTATTCGAAATGCGATCTCTCAGAGTAATGTGTGGTAAAACGACGTATGATAGGTGTTCGAATCATCAAAAATCAATTGTGACTCATGCTTTGATGCATTCCACATCGAAGCCCGTGTCATAATATTTCATACAGTGTTTGAAAATGATGCGGGATGCATCAAAACACATGTCGCTCACTCCATTCAACGTCGTATTTCAAAAAACTTGATTTTTCAGGAGATCGTTTTTAAAGTTTAAGGATATAATAAAATGTATTAAAAATAAATATCAAGCCACTTATTAAACTTTTTAGTGTGCAACAGATCTTTTTAGGTAAAACCTGAAGAATTTTTCTCCATTTGAAAAATATTTAGTACATTTAAAAAAACTATTAAACAATACCTTTTCTTCAAAATGCAAAAACAACACTTTCTGCCCTGTAGCGGGTAAATATTAAGTTTAAAATATGCCACTTTTGCTGGGATATAGTACATTTTCTGGGCATTCCGAAAACATGCCCAACTGAAAATTGTCGATTTTTGATATATAACATTGTTGAAAGGAGTCAGCGATGTCACAATAGATTTTTTTAAATAACGGTATTTACTGAGTAAAACTTGAATTAAAAATGGATGTAAACATTCTTCATAAATATAGCTTCTCTAAAAGACAGAAATTATTATGCCTCTTTTGATTAAACTTAACCTTATATAGTTTTGTGACAAATTTTCATCTTACTGGATGGATTTCCGATAAGTTTCAAGCATAGATGTTGCAAACAAAGTTTTACTTGAAAATATGGTTGATGTTTTTAATTAAATAATTTATATACCTCTTCGAATATTCAGTAATGTAATTGTCAATCATGTGTTTCATTACTCATGTGTGTGATTATAATCCAGGTTTCGGACCTCACATACTAATATAAGAGTTGCTGCTTAAAAAAAAGCTCCTTTACATCTCACCAATAGATAGATGTCTCTAGTGAAGTTCTAGTGATTCAAGAACAAGGTTTCTAAATTGGTTAATATATATAGAACTTCCAAGAATTTAAGTAGTGTGGTTGTCAATAATGGGTAGAATGGTGAATGTTACACTAATAATGTTAATAGCACTGTAAATTTCCAAAATTCCATATTCCAGTTTATAAATTTCTTTCCAGTGTGTCCGTAGTGTAATGGTCAGCAGGCTCGGCTACCGTTCTAGAGGTCTCGAGTTCAATTCGCAGGGGGGGTCAAATAAATATAAGTGATTTTTTCACTCTAATATTTATTCAATAAACCTTGGACTGGTACCTGAAGCCGAGGGCTGATCACCTTTCCTTCATGTGTTAATAACGATCAAGATATCACTGTGTTTATATGATACAGTGCCCTACGCACCATTGGGGTGCTGATAAAGATTTGAAGAAGAAGAGAATAGATTTCTTAATCTATTTTAGATATCAATTGAATCTGGGATTTTTCGTTTCAAATATAGGTATCACACGCATTTAAAAATAATTTTGCACAGATGAATGGTCTAATCGTCCTAAGCAAACTAATTTTGTAACATAACATTTATGCTTGTTCAACAATTTACACGTTCATATTGTCTTTCCATAGATGTGTTAAAATAATCTAGCATTTTCAAGCAAATATTTGTACAGTTATCACATCTAATAAAGTTTTATATAGATAGTGTTGTCTTTCTTGTATAATATCTCTCTATCTTTGTATAGCATTGGGTAAATAAGTAGGGTTATGTTATATAAATTAATACATTAACCCTTTGACCGATTTGCTCGTACCACAAACATGCAAAAAAATGGGCTTTTGCGTATTTGCCCGTATTTAGTACGGGCACAAAAAAAGAGAATTTGAACATTTTCCCTTATTATTTATTACCTTGATTACCATGGGTTACCGTAGTAACGGCGGTAGTAGTAAATTATAATTAACTTATGAGCTAGAAGTACTATATGGAAAGCCTTTGTGTATGTAAGAACAGTTTTAAAAGTAGTTAAAAATTCTCTTTGTTTAAACGTTTAATAAAAACATAAAAATATTGTAAGAACTGGAAAATATTGTTATTAAATGCTTAGCAATAAAGCATTGTTTCATTATCAGAAACAGCTCAATCATTTTACCGTATTATTTTATGAGATCTAGTGATTTAAGAGTCCACTACAGTGATGTGTATGCACTGTACAAGGACTCGTGGAGTCACCCATTGTCGATTATTATTTCATATGTTTCAAACATATCGCACGCCTAGATCAAAAGAGTATCAACTCAGATAGTTTTTTCAGTAGAGACGAAAAACGTCGCCGGCGTAAAAATGGCGTAATGTCGCCTTATGTAATAGAAATTTTCTGTTTTCTTTTATGAATGAACAATGCATATTAAAACATTTCATACAAATGGTCTAATTATTCTAAAAATAGGATTTTTTTAGTTATTACTGTTTTGTACAGCATATTTGAAGTTTTCTCTCTCATTATTTCGACGTGAAATGAAATAAGTCAAAATAAACATAAATTTTTCGTGTACTTGAGTCATCAAAATGGTTGCAACTCGAAATTAAGCAGTGCCGTTTGATCAAGATCTAATCACCAAAACTGTCGCAACTCGAAATAAATCTGTTTTGTACCACCAACGTATGTCTACCCCGCTCGACTTTATGGCAGTTATTAAAAAATGCAACTGTTTTAGTCGAGGGGCTCTTTTATTCACCAAAAAGAACATATAGTGCTTTCTTTTGAAAAATATTTGAATATTGACAAATCGGATATATATATATATATATATATATATATATATATATATATATATATATATATATATATATATATATATATCCGATTTGTCAATATTCAAATATTTTTCAAAAGAAAGCATATATATATATATATATATATATATATATATATATATATATATATATATATATATGCGTCTTCGATTGTTGAATCCGAATACGTGATTATCTAAAAAATCATAATGTTTCAGTTGATACACAGTTTTGATCTAGGTGTGCGATATCTTAATATGAAATAAAAACCTGCTCTTTTCCAAATAAAATCTTCATTGAAACTTATCGATGAAAGGGTTAAATGTGTGATTATTTATTTGTCATTCTTGTCTACTTCATTATTTATTTCTCAGTTAGATGCAGTTCACTGCACCGTAAAATTAATACCGGCCAAAAACAGTTGAATACCCAAATGTAATGTTTTTTTTGTTTTCTTGCATAGTTGATTTTTTGGTGATTGGGTTCTTTTGTTTATTATTCATCAATGTTATATTGGTTTTATTCTTATGTGTTATATTGGTATTATTCGTATGTGTTATATTGGTATTATTCTTATGTGTAATATTGGTATTATTCTTATGTGTTATACTGGTATTATTCTTACGTGTCAATTTAAATTTTACATACATTGACTTGTGCAGTTTTTAATAATTTTCCTATGCCGTTACAGAAAGAGTGAGCTAAATCGCAGAAGAAATGCGGTTTTTATGGCTTGTTTCAAAATTAACTAAATTATGGAAAAATATAATGAAAAAATCAAGAAAGGTGTGTTCAGATGATTTGGGCATGTGAATCGAATGAGTGAAGAAAGGATAGTTATACAAATTTATGAGGCGAATATGATTGCCTAATTGAAAGTGTACCCTTACATTCTAGACATAATTTTTTATGTCAGTGTGTAATGAATAAAAAAAAAGGAATAATTAAATTTCTTGTATTAATGTTTTATTTGGGAGTGTAAAGTTTTAGTCCCTGACTCATGTTCATACTCTCTTGTCTCAAAACACGTCCTTGCAAGTATAAACATGAGCCGCGTGTGAATGCTACACACAAAAAGAATAGTGTGTACTAGCATCTCCAAAAAGAAATCTCACATTTTTAATAGACTTGTAGTGTATATATTTGATTTTTAATTAAAGTTTTACCTAGTAAATACCACAATTTCTTAAAATCTACTGTGACACGTGTTTCGATGCATTCCGTATCATTTTCAAACACCGTATGTGAAGCTTATTCTAAATTTTAAAGTTTGGCCCTTGGGACGTTAAATAACAATATGACAATGACTAAAACCTCCCCCTTATTATCTATGTTCCCACTGATAAGAAATAGAAATAAAAAATAATAGTAAAAATTAAATAAATAAATAAAAATAAGGAAAAGCTCCTACCCCCTCTTCAACCTTCAAAACTTTAATTAAAAATGGATAAATTTTACCACAAAGCGACTGCCGAATCAATTAATGAAATTATATATTTAATGTAAAATTAAGCAATGATTTTTTAAGTCTACTAAGTTGTATTTTATTGTTAAAAAAACACATAAAATAAATTTTGCGACAGTTGTTTCGCCTAGTTATGGCATTTTCAAAGGAATGTTTGAAACATTCGTTTGAAAATGCCTTAACTAAGCGAAACAACTGTCACAAAATTTATTTTTGTTTTTTTTAACAATAAAGTACAGCTTTGTAGACTCAAAAAATTAGTGTTTGATGTAACATTTAATATATAAATTAAAATGGAATTCTACAAATTAAATGCCAAATCTATAAATACTTTTAGGGTTTTATAGGATTGCTATTTTGTGATTGTACAGCATCTTGTGATTGTTTGCGATATATTAACCCTTTCCGGTCCCCCAAAATGAAAAAAAAAATCTAGGTAGACAGTTACATTCCAATTGGAAAAAAATCCTTTGTCCTCTGCTCCACATACTGTTGTAATAGATACGAGTTACAAAACTCAAGCTTAAAATTTAAATAAATAATACTAATGATGAAAAAAATGTCAAATAACATCCGACATGGGACCTAAGAGGGAAAAATCGATGTCGAATGAGATTCAACATTGGACCAGTAAGGGCAGTGAACATTTTAACTATATATTTATGTTTTATTTGGAATGTTTTAGGCGAAAATCTGTGGAAAATCTTGTAATTTCATCTCACGATGCCATTGGGCAAAGCATCAGCCATGCCTTGTCTTTCTCCGGAGCTATCACTCAACAAGCGTCTCAGCACACTTCATCAGAACACAGGTTGGTTCAGATCTAAGCATTTTCTTCTTTTAAACTTGTAATTCATATCGCTGGTTCAATGCCAAAGGGCCACAATGCAAAACAAAAATTAAACTCTTTATGCTTGCAAAATTTGGTGGCAAGTCGAACACCCTGTATAGTCATATGGCAAAAGGGTGTCTTGTAAGATTATTTTATTTGAATAGTGTGAAAAAACAGCAAAAAAATAACATTTAAAATTTTAAAAAATCCATTAACCACTCTCATTAATTCCTCTCTTTTTCTTTTCCTTCCTGCAAATTCAATTTTTTTATACCATACCCTTGCCCTTTTACTTCCTTCCTCACACACATACTCCCACTGTTTTTATATTTTTTTAATCTCTTAATGTTTTAATAGTTATTATAACATAATGTGGAATTGTTGAATTGGCTTTATTTTTATTAATGTAACTATTTTTGTTAATGTAATGTAATGCTTATTATCGTTAATGTAACTATTTTTCATTATGTACTTTTTTAAATGTAAAGCTGTACAATTCCCGACCAAATAAAATTAATAAAAAAATAAATTTCAAAAATGGTATCAAAATCGTCAACATTGTCATATTCAAAAGACACCCATGATTCCAGTGTAAAAAAGGGACATTCATAACGCTCGAATCATGGGTATCTTTTTCGAATATGAAAACGCTGCCAATTTAGATACCATTTTCGTAATAAAGAATTTATTTTTTTTGCCATGTGGCCCTTTGGAATTTGACCAGCGATATAGTGCATACTTATTTGTTAATTTTTTTCATTTTCATCATTTTTGTTTTCTGTTAAAATCAAATATTTGTAATTTTTATTAGCACTTTAATCTATTTATATTTCTATTTTCTATTGTATTCTGTACAGTGCCCTTTATTATAACCTAAAATAAAATGTAAATCCACACACAGGCCATGCCTTTGTGGGATCTTTTTTTGTATTAATTTAATATAATTTTTTTGTAATTATAATATATTGTGAAATGCAAAAAAGAAGAAAAATAAATCAATCCAATTATTCACTTATAAGTCATTCCATAATAATTGATCAATCAAAATCATGGGGTAATAATATTGTAATCACTAATCAATTTTCAAAGAATTTAATTTGCTGATGATAATCAGATAATGATGGAAAGTAATCATCTTTCAGTGTAAAAAAATAAGATTGTTAGAAACACCTGAGATATTATTATCTATCCTTGAAACCCTAAGGGCGATTGTCTACTACACGGGAATTCACCGTCCGGCAGTACGGTTTTGAAAAATGAAAACGACTACGACAGTTTAGCGTGATCGAATTTACGCGCAACGTGTTCACGACCGATCAAGAACTTCGATCCAAAGAAAGATGGACAAAAGCACAAGCCAATCGTTGTTTTAAAACGCTAACTGACGTGCTGGACGGTAAGATTACACGGAATTCCGGGTAGTGGACCAGCGCCCTAACTGTTCAGCATATCATCTCTTCCTTATTTTCCTTTTTCCTCTACCCTCTTAACTACTTACCGGATCCCACTCGCTTGTTTTCCATTTTCATTTGGCAAAATACGGGATTTAACTCATAAACGGATTTTTAAACTGATCTCGAACACATTGCGAGTGGCAATGAAAATAGCCTGGAACGACTGGTTGTGATTGGTAGCCTGGAGGGGAAAAGGGGAAGAGGAAGATCCCCACACAAAGAACCGATCAAGTTAAGGCAGCAGCAGGCACCTCCGTGGTTGGAGCGCTATGTGCAGCGCAGTCAAGGGATAACTAGAGAAGAGTTATTACCCCCACAAGGATCACAACCCCCAGTAATGAGGAGTAAGATGAAGAAGATGAAGATATATACAATATGGTTCTTCACACATGGTGTGCAACAAATCTGGGTTTCCCCACTTAAATTTAAACTTAAAGCAGCCTAACAGGTTGTAAGCCCTGTAAATACGCAAACTTCTATATTCTTCTTTGTTGAGATGTCAAAATGGTTCTTCATAGTTCATTTCGGTCCTTAACCCTTAGAGTGCGAACCGTCAATATAAAGTGCGGAGCGTCGGAATACCGACTATTGCGCAGTTTGAAATAATTACAGTTACATAGCAATTCAATAAATAAAGTTATACATAGTAAAAAATATGTTTCATTTGAGTAGTTCGATATGTCCCTTACACATAACAGAAAGAATTACGAAAATTCATCTATATTTGAGGAAAATAATTAAGATCTGTGCACATCTAATTAGAAAGCTACTTTTTTCCAAAAATCCCTTAGCAATTTATGCAAAATATGTGAAAATAAGCTCAGCACTATATTGGTTAATTATTATACATTGTTTTTACTTTTTTCATCTCCTACTTGCAAAAGTAATCTGAGTGAAATAGGAAATCTCTTATGTTTGTTTGTTATTTCTTTCAGAAGTGTATCCCGTTCACCATCGCCGTGTCGCCGACCAATAACTTCCCCGATATTAGAACATGGTGACTATCTGGGACAGTCTGAAGTTGTAAGTTTATCAATTCTCTATACATATTATAATAGTCAATATTCTAGTTCAAGGTCTGATACTTCGCAAACTTTATACCAATATTCAGTGTTAGTAAAGTTTATTTTCGCAGTTTATATATCGTAGTCGTACAGGAGAAAGTGACCAACTACCAAAATGTAAAATGTTTAGGAGGGCCATTTAAGTCACTATTGCTTGGCAAGAAAATAAACACCAATGCAGTTAGTCATTTTTAATTAGTCAATATATTATACTTCCAAGTTTAAAATACTTTGGAATTATTGAGGGCAATACGTATTAAGCTAGTAAGATATCAAATAGTCAATGATCACGTTTTTGTAAAACAATGCACTTGGTCACTTTTTCCTGTATGACTACGATATAATCCTTGAAAGAAAGTCACACTTGAAGACATTGTGACAATAAAAACATCTAGTTTCATTTTACACATTTGTCAAAAGATCAATAAAAAATGACAAAATAATTTGACACAAGAAATCATATTTGTTTTTTTATTTTATTAAACAAGTGAGGAGTTGAGACATATAGTGGAAACTTGGAAATCCGAACTTATCGGGGCTTTGGCCTGTTGGGATTTGGGAAAGTGCGGATTAGCAGAGAAATTTGTAATATAGTACATACATGTACTTAACACTACAGTAGTTAGTTACGTTGTATACGCCGCCTGTGCCGCCTATATTCTACATTTCAATCTAATACAGTGGAACCCCCGAAAACTGAACATTACAGTATATACTTGAGTAGCAGTACAGGGACAGTACTGTATACTTTATTAACGTTTTAATAATTTTTAAATAAATTAGGTTATATATAATAATTTTATGCAATAAAAAACATTTTCTTCAGTCTTTGCATGTTTTTTTTAAATGTTTTCTTTCAAATGGTTTTCCTCAAAATGAGATTTCCCGGGTTTTTGGATTTCTGGGGTTCCATTGTATGTGTGTAAATTCACAGATTTAAAAATCAGCATATTTACCGTTTCGTGATGCTAAAAAAATTTATCTACAAACTTTGTTCCTTCCTTCTGATAAAGAAATTCAATCCCAAACCTGTGTGATCCTTGATATCAAAAGCCCAGTTCGTCTTGATATATTTTTTTTATTAACATAAATTGTATACATTTATTTAAATCACAATTTTAAGCATATTTTAATAAAAAAATGCAGAGCCACCAAGCCACCTTGTGTGTCCTGTCGGTGGAGTTCTTTTTCAATACATTTTTTGATTGTTTTTAACCATTTTAACCTAATATACACACAAAAAAGAGAGGAAAATTAAGAATATAAACATTTTACACTAAATTTGTATACATATAACAAAACGTTGTTTTTTCACAATATTTGATAAAAGAATAATATTGTTTACTCATAATTGAAATTTGTGAGTATTATTTTTTGACATCTCATCAAAGATGAAGAAGAATATGGAAGTCTGGGCATTTACGGAGCTGACGACCGTCATCGGCTGGTTTAAGTGATCACTTTACACACGTGTAACATTCACCAATTCTACCCATTGTTGACAACCACACTACTCAAATTCTTGGAAGTTCTTTATATATGAACCAATTTAGAAACCTTGTTCTTGAATCACTAGAACTTCACTAGAGACATCTATTGGTGAGATGTTAAGAAGCTTTTTATTAAGCTAAAAAGTCAGCCCCGTAAATGCCCAGACTTCCATATTCTTCTTCATCTTTGATGAGATGTCAAAAAATAATATGAAAATAACTCCTGTAATTGGAGATAATCCAGATTTTGTGAACAAGTATTTGGACACACTCAAAATGTTGAAATTTGTGAGATTCAAAACCTTCTAAATGTCAATTTATGGTGGTAGATCTCTTTTGATGCAAGGCCTTCAACTGTTAAATATTGACTCTAGCAATGCATTAAACATTCAGTAGACTTTTCTTTCATAGACTCGTGTCTGTGTGGATATCGTGTTTAAATTGAATTTTAATGAGATTCAAATAGCTTCGATGTTATACTCATATATACTAAAGAACATTCAGTCCAATAGGACATTTATCGAAATACGGTAGTGTGTTTCTTTTCGAACTCTATTCAGATATATTTATTAGTTTGTTAGTCATATAAACTGTGATTTTATTAGCTACGTAGTTGAATAATTGATAATTGTATTTATATAATACAATATCTTGCATCAAAGTTTAAGGAAGGAGAAACGTAAGCATTTTTTAAAAACTATTTGTTTTAGATAATATGCCTCTAATTGTACACATAATTTGATTATTCAATACAATTCTTTTGTCATCGGTAAGGTTTTTCTTTTCTTCAGTTGTGTGTTGAATATTTATTGTTAACATACAAATCAAGATCTAGCAACTTGAAAAACTATGTTGTATAGGTATTTGAATTTCAAATATGTGTATATATAATGGCTTTGTGTAAATTGTTAGTTTTTAAATTGAAACCTGTTGATAAAAGATCCATTTTAGAGGTAAGCAAGTCATTCATAGATCGATTACATTATATCAGAGTTTCAGAAATTTCTATTATCAATTATTTCTTCTGATATTCGGTTTCGCACAGTATTGAATTTTAGTAGACGGAGTTCAAAACTCTCATAAAAACTTCTTTTTTAAACTAGGTACAGTAGAACCCCGGAAATCCAAACCCTAGAATTTCAAAATCCCTGGATATCCGTATAAGATTTTAAAGAAAAACATTTGTAGGAAAACATTAAAAAATTTATGGTAATAACTTGCATTTTAAATAATTTAAAATGCAAGTTACCAACTGATTATAACAATAAACACATAATTTAGAAAAAATCATACACTTTGTGGTGTTTTGTTTTTGGGTCAATTTCTCAAATTGATTTAAAAAAATCAAATAAAAAAATAATGATAGATCATTGACACGGAGATTTAATGATGGCACGGAGAAAAACAAGAGGTCTATTACCAGATTGGTGAAATCGAATTTAAATAGAACCTTTTTTCCACCTTTATCTCGTCGCTTAGTTTAATTTCGCTTTTAATTTTTACTTCTTATATTTTTTTATTTCATTACTTATTGTATTATTGTTACTACTCTTTTTTTACAACCACATATCTCTTATTTCTTTATATATGTATTTAACCTGTGCTTTTACCTTTTCTGCAAGTTTCTTGTGTTCTCATCTAATTATTTATTTTATTATTTATTATTTCTTTTTTTTTACAATACATTATACAATACTGTAATATAATTTTTAACAATATTATATTTTTTTATGAATGCCTCACTTCTTCTTCTTTATGTGCCACTTCTAACGAAGATCGGCTATCTTCAATTTTGATGCTGCAGCTCGGAACAGAGATTTGGTGCTTCTGCCAAACCATTGTCGTAGGTTTTTCAGCTATGATGTCCTTCGGCGTCCTTGAGTTCTTCGCCCTTCAATCTTTCCTTGTATGATTAGGTGGAGAAGAGGATATTTTTCATTTCTCATAACGTGTCCGAAGTACATCAGCGCACTCTGCTTGATGGTTGGTAGGAGTTCCTCACTTAGCATAGTCCAATTATTATTCATAACTGATGAAAAATATTTAAACGATTTGTATTGCACTGTATTTCATTTCATGTTATGTGTTTTCACTGTTTGCAAACCATAAATAAATAAATATGATTTTTTCACAGAGCGGCAATACCAGTTTGGCCCGCAGTGCGAGCGACAACTCAAGCCAGTCGCAATCCCAATCTCCGCCGCAATCTCTCTCTGTAAACTGTCCCTCGCCCGCGCCGCAGGCCGCCTCCGCCCTCGCGCCCCCGGCGGAGCCCCAGCGCTCCTCCAGCAGCCTCGGGGACTGCCCCGCCCGGCTCCCGGCCAGCGCCGCCGCCACCCCGGCCGGCCCGCGCGGCAAGAAGAAGTCCTGGTACAGCGCCCTCTACCCCACCTACAAGAGCAGATCTGAAGATTTCAAGAAGATATTCAAGGATGTACCTGATGACGAGAGACTCATTGTTGGTGAGTGTAAAGAATTTGTCCGCTTCCGTAGTGTAATGTTCAGCACGCTCAGCTACCGTTCTGGAGGTCCCGGGTTCGATTCCCAGGGGGGGGTCAAATAAATATAAGTTATTTTTTCACTCTAATATTTATTCAATATTACCCTGGACTGGTACCTGAAACGGAGGTCTGATCACCTTTCTTTCGTGCGTTAACGATCAAGATAACACTGTGTTTGTATAATACAGTGCCCTATGCACCATTGGGGTGCGGATAAGGGTTTGAAAATGATGAGTAAAGAATTTATGCGAAGTGACTCAATAGATCTATGAGGTAGGTGGAGTTTACCTTTCCCGTACTGATCATCCAAAAATTACACGTGATCCATAGCCGGGTACCGAAAGACCCCAGTTCATACTAGTATGGAAATTGTAGTACGTAGCTCACAGCAAGTACCAACTGAGCTGAGTCATAGATGCCACGTCTGTTCCAACATGCCGCCAAACGCCGACTAAATGCCGCTTTCTAATAAGCGAGAGGCCGGAATTCGGATCGGACGAAAGCAGAGTAGTCTAGTTTTTTCGCTCTCTCCTTATGGTAATACTACATTTATTAAAGTGAAAGAGATAACATGTCGCTAGCAGATAAAAAAAAATTATGCTGATATATAAGTACGTAGATCTTGCAGCACCGACTGATGGTGCTCTTTGTCTAAAACAATAATTTGAATCATTTAACTTTTTGAAATTATGAAAATAAGAAAGCGAAAATTTTCTTTAATATTATTTTTAATATTACAAAAAATATGGAGTGAGTAGCTCTTATAACACTAAAGTTATCGAATTAAAATTCATATATGGGGAATTTTAATTCTTTGATAGATCCGGCTAAGTTAAATGTGACAATTGAGGATTGCTTTCTATATCAGTAAATGTGTACATCTATTGGACAAGATAGCTATTACGGAAGTGAACGTTCCTAACATGTTCCTATCATGTAAATCAAAGACATTCTTGCTATGTAGTAAAGGAGAATGGCAGATATAACTAGGGCACTTGGGGCTCAATACCTGTACTCCTACAAGCAATATGAGAGTTCGACTGGATGTAAAAACCAACTTATTTATTAATTTGACCTTTCATCTGTAGAACTTCAAAAAATGTATTTTAAATTTTAAAATCAAACACTGTTTTACCCTGGGTCTACACTGAGTTGAATGTTTTGTTAAAAAAACATTAATTAAAAATTAAATTCGTTACAATTGTTTCGCCTTGTTAGGGCATTATCAAACTACTGCTCGATAATAACAGTAGTTTGATAATGCCCTAAGATGGCTATTTTCACTAGTAGTAGACAGCAGGAACCTCAGTGGATAGAGCGCTACGTGCAGCGCAGTCAAGGGATAACTGGAGAAGAGTCATTGCTTCTGTAAGGGTCACAACCCTCAGCAATGAGGAATAAGACGGAGAAGAGTAGACCCCAAATATCAGTGTTTGATTGTAATATTTTAAATATAAAAACTAACTTTTTACATTGTAATATGTAAAATTTATGCACATTTATGTATTTGAGTTCTGATTGATATATATATTTTTTATATTTTCCAGATTATTCCTGCGCCATTCAAAAAGACATACTAGTTCATGGCCGACTCTACGTATCTCAAAACTACCTCTGTTTCTACGCTAATATTTTCCGTTGGGAAACATTCCTATCTCTCCGTTGGAAAGATGTAACCGCAATAACTAAAGAGAAGACGGCCATCGTGATTCCAAACGCTATATTAATATGCACCGACAGCGAGAAACATTTCCTGACTTCTTTCGCCGGGAGAGACAAGACCTACTTGATGCTGTTTCGGATCTGGCAGAATGCTTTGATGGATCAACCGATGTCGAGTCAGGAAATGTGGCAATGGGTTTGTTATTTTTTTTCTCCATCTATAGATCCATTTTTAGCGCGGCAACAGGTCCAATGAAATCCGCAATTTGTCCATTGTTTGTTTTTTAACCATTGTGAGAATCGATATATCAATTCTGGTGTAATTTGCCAAAAGCGCGGTCATCGATATACCGATGATATAATGTCAGTGTATTTTGGCGGCCGAGCTGGGAGTTGAGCGATTGCGTAAATTATATTCACAAACAATTTTACCTAATTTTTAGTAAAGCATAGAAATAAATTTATTTGTAAAATCCTGTTGTTTTTGCCCTTACATTGTCCACTAAATTTAAAATGGACAATTTTCACAAAAAAATGTCAGCAATTTTAGTATACATATAAGAAAAATCTTGGCACTAAAACGGTTTTCTCATTGAATTCATCTACAAAACACTTCCCAGCCAAACGATTCACAAATCGCCAAAAACATACTACATGAAAACTTTAATAAAAGATCAAAAACATGGAAATGCATCAAACAACATCCAATATGTACAATTTTCAATTAAATATAAAAATAATTGTTGTTTGATTCAGTTCTCTGTGTAATGTATAGATTTGTAATGCATGTGTAAATGCGCTAAAAATAAGCATTTTTTTTATTTGAAGACCATCCTTTTTAAAGACATTAAGTGGTCAATGTGTGAATGTGTTAATAATTCAATAAAACAAGTAATAAATACCAAGTATTTTGTTTTAACTTTGCAGCAGTTATGTTTTTTTTTCAGGCTATTGTCAAATATTTGATTTGGCACTTGGCACCTTTCACTGTACAGTAATTTTATAAATACCTTTTATAAAAAAATTAAAAGACAAAATGATTTTTATATTCCCTTATCTATTATTAACACTATACGACTGGCCTTATCCTTCAAACGTGTGTTATCTTTTATCACACGCGTCCAAGTGTGACTTATCTCACTCACTACGCTACGTGAATTAATATCACTCTGTTTTATATCACCCGTCAGGTTCACATCTGCTATGGAGAAGAGCTAGGCTTCAATTCTGATGATGAGGAATATCCGCAGAACTACTTGGAAGAAGACAAACTTTCCGGTATTAGACTATCTGCTGAATCTATAACAGAGGTAATTTATCATCTCTCTTCAATATAAATCGCTTAAAGCTCACAAATCGCTCACTCCTTTCAAGAACATCATAAATCCAAAATCGTAAATTTTCAGTTGTGCATGTTTTCAGAATGCCCAGAAAATGTACTATGTATATCCCAGCAAAAGAGGCATATTTTTAACTTAATATTTACCCGCTATAGGGCAGAAAGTGTTTTTTTTGCATTTTGAAGAAAAGGTGTTGTTGAATAATTTTTTTAATGTACTAAATATTTTTTGAATGGATAAAAAACCTTCAGGTTTTACCTAAAAAGATCTGTTGCACAGTAAAAAGTTCAATAAGTGGCTTGATATTTATTTTTAATACATTGTTATAGTACAATAAAATAATAAAATGGCGCCATTTCTGTTGCTACAATGTCTAAATGGCATCTCCTGTGATATTTCTATAAGTGTAATTACCCCATTGTTCCGCCAAATGAGCGATATGTATTTTTCTCCTGAATAGTTATTACTAATATTGCTCTATCATTCAACTTTAAGGTTTAACTTTATATGTAGCATGATTTTAAGTCATGACAACTGGTTTAAAAAATTAAACATGCCCAGTTTTTGCAGTAGCTTATAATATATGTATATTTTTTCTCATGAATAGTTACTACATATATTGATCTGAGTAATCAATAATATATTAATTCAAGATTTTTATTGATATCTCAGCATAGGCGAAGGAGTCTATTGAGATGGGAATATGGAAATCTGGGTATTTACAGAGCTTACGACCAGTCACGTGGTGTGTAACATTCACCATTCTACCTGTGGCCGACAACCTCAGTGCTCAAATTTCAGATAGTTGTACATATATATGACAACATACAAGGTTTTCACCACGATACCACCACTTTGCACGCAAAATTTATAGTTGATATTTTTTTTTAATAAGTTAGCGAAGACCTTCATTTTTCACGAATTATTGCACATCTTAAAAATGCCACGTAAATCAGCCAATGACATGTCGTTAGCCCTGTACGTACCTAGTCTTCCATATTGCCGTATCAATAGACTTATTCATCTATGTTGTTATATCGATAATAATCTTCATATAAATAGCTCCTATGTTGATTTGGCTTTCAGCATTTGCAAGCCAAAATTTTAGACATAGTAAAAAATTGAATGACTGAAGAATTAACACAAAACCTTATTTTAATTAATGTTTTACTTAGTAAATACCACTATTTCTTAAAATCTACTGTGACACGTGTTTTGATGCATTCCGCATCATTTTCAAACATTGTATGCGGAATGCATTGAAACACGTGTCACAGTAGATTTTAAGAAATAGTGGTATTTACTAAGATTTTAATTAAAAATGGATAGATTTTACCACAAAAACTTTTTACTGTTTTTGTCACCATCGTGTTGTATTGTAATTAGTACATTTATGTGCTAGGGTATCTTTATTATATTGCTCACTCCTTTCAAGAACGTCATAAATCAAAAAGCGTCCATTTTCAGTTGTTCAATTTCATGTTTTCGGAATGCCCAGAAAATGTACTATATCCCAGCAAAAGCGGCATATTTTTAACTTAATATTTACCCGCTACAGGGCAGAAAGTGTCGCTTTTGCTTTTTGAAGAAAAGGTATTGTTTAATTATTTTTTTAAATATACTAAATATTTTTCAAATGGAGAAAAAGCCTTCAGGTTTTACCTAAAAAGATCTGTTGCACAGTAAAAAGTTCAATAAGTGGCTTGATATTTATTTTTAATACATTGTATTATATTTTCAAACTTTAAAAATGTTCTCCTGAAAAATCAAGTTTTTTGATTTATGAGGTTCTTGAAAGGAGTGAGCGATATGTTGCCGTTATGCCGATAATGAATGTTAATTGAAGCATTTAACAGTTTTTTTGTAAAAATAAATGTAATCGCTATCATTTGAATAAACATATGAACGTTTTTATGCCTAAAAATAACATTATCAAACACTCTTTATTAGGATAATGAACCAAATATTAGTGTTTTCTTTATCTGCTGATAAATTTAGAACATATCATTTAACATGTATTAGAGGTGCAGAAATGATTTGGAAATTTGTATATGTGTTCAATATCGTCATCTATTCTGTATACATTTTAACTTAAAACTTGCAAAAAGAGCACTAATCACATATTTTTTGTTATAATTGCTTTTACATTCATCAATTAATTTAGCAATCACTTCTTGGTAGTAAATTATATATCTATCCATTAAAAAAAAACAGTAAAATTACCACTAGTTATTATAATATTGCTCACTCTTTTCAACGTCATATATAAAAAAACTTTATTTTTCAGGAGAACATTTTGAAAGTTAAAAATATAATAAAATGTATTAAAAACAAATATCAAGCCACTTATTGAACATTTTACTGTGTAACTGATATTTTTAGGCTAAACCTGAATGTTTTTTCTCCATTTGAAAAATATTTAGTATATTTAAAAAAATAATTAAACAATACCCTTTCTTCAGAATGTAAAAACAACACTTTCTGCCCTGTAGCGGGTAAATATTTTGTTAAAAATATGCCGCTTTTGCTGGGATGTAGTACATTTTCTGGGCATTCCGAAAACATGCACAAGTGAAAATTTACAATTTTTGATTTATGACGTTCTTGAAAGGAATGAGCGATTTGTGTGCTAGGGTATATATATTATATGATGCCATTATGCCGATTATATATGTTAATTGACACATTTGAGTTTTTTTTGTAGAAATAAATGTAACACCATCATTTGAATAACATATGAACCTTTTTTATGCTTAAAAATAACATTATCAAACACTCTTTATTATTATAAAGAACCAAATATCAGCGTTTTCTTTATCTGCTGATAAATTTTGAACATATTTAACATGTTTAACATGTTTAACATGAGGTGTATTTAACATATTTAACATGTTTTTAACATAGTATTTAACATATTTAACATGTTTAACATGAACATATTTAACATGAGGTGCAGTAATATATGTGTTTCAATATCTTCATCTATTCTGTATACATTTTGACTTTATGCTTCCAAAAGGAGCACTGATAACATAATTTTTTGTTCAAATTACCTTTACTTTCATCAATTAATTTAGCAATCACTTTTTGGTAATAAGTTATGTATCAATCCATTTTTAAAAAATCAGTAAAAATACCACTAATTATTACATATAATACGTATATTGTGTATAGATGCAGTTGATATCAAACATTGTATGAACCTTGTATAAATTTGAGGTTTGTGCCCTTGGGTCTTTAAAGGATGAAGTGAAGCGGTAAGAGCTGTTTTGCATTTTTTATCAGTGAGAACATGGACAAAAGGCGGAAGTTTTAGTAATTGTCATATTTCATTGATTAATTCTGACCTCGTAGTAATATATATCCATTTTTTTTATTTAAATTTTACCTGGTAAAATGTCTCAAAATCTATTGTGACCGTTACATCGTTTGATAATGATATGGAATGCATCAAAAAACGTGTCAAAATGGATTTTAAGAAAAAGTTGTACATACCAAAAGAGAAATTAAAAAGTCATATTGGTAATAATAATTTTTCTATTTTTTTTCTGATGTTTTAAAATATTGGAATTTATTCCTTTTTATTCATGATCTCCATCAGTTATGTGATGTTATTATTTCTTCAGGAAAATTTATGTTTCCCGATTCTTATTTTGAATTTAAGTTTTGAATATGTACTGTGTTTGATAATGATGTTAATTGAGTGCATTAAAATACATATCTCGGGTGTCGAGTTGTGGTCCCGTGGTTATTGTCACGGACTCTTGAGTCAGAGTTTCTGGATTCGAACCCACTCTACCACAATTGATACCTATTTTGAATAATGAGCCGCTTAGGCTCACAGAAATAGTGAAATGGAATTGAAGTGCTTTTGTTAATAAAAAAAACACAAATATTTATCTTTTTGTTTAAATATATATTTAGCATAATAATAAGCTGTGTTAGCCATGTTGACTTTAATAATTTTACTGCTATTTTTTTGGAAATCTGATTTAAGGGAAATGTATGTAATCAAATTTCCTGGTTTATCACTCCTAAGAAACATTTATCAATCTGATAAAGGTAGTAGTATTTTAGGTAGATGTATGCTTTTGATTATCTTACATATTCATATGTATTGATAAGATTATAATAATTTTGTAACCTTTTACTTTTATATGACTACACTATTAAAAAATTTGGCTTTATCATTACTTAGTATCGACATCCTCAGTATAGATGGACTCTTTTGGCTACTTTTTTGACTGATTAACTGATTGGGATGGTATTTGTTGCTTTTTCTCAGTTTATATTTCTTTCCAACTCATGTTTTTGATATCAAATTGTCAAATATGTTAGCAGCTAGTAACATGTCGCTCACTCCTTTCAAGAACGTCATAAATCAAAAAACTTGATTTTTCAGGAGAACGTTTTTAAAGTTTAAAATATAATACAATGTATTAAAAATAATATCAATCCACTTATTGAACTTTTCACCGTGCAACAGATCTTTTTAGGTAAAACCTGAAGGTTTTTTCTACTTTTGAAAAATATTTAGTATGTTTAAAAAAATAATTAAACAATACTTTTTCTTCAAAATGCAAAAAGAACACTTTCTGCCCTGTAGCGGGTTACTATTAAGTTAAAAATATGCCTCTTTTGCTGGGATATAGTACATTTTCTGGGCATCCCGAAAACATGCACAACTCAAAATAGACGATTTTTTATTTATGACGTTCTTGAAAGGAGTGAGCGATGTATCCGAATTTTTGCACTGATTGTTATAATTAGCTTTAATTTAAATTATTAAATCCAAAAACCAAATTAAGTATGACTTCTTTTAAAGAAATTATTATTCAATTTGTCGTTTTTTTCATTCAATCGCTTATATCTAATCCACAGGTATATGGAAGCAAAGCTTAAGCATTGTGATACATGTCAACACCATTGTATTATGCGGCCCAGTTGTGGTGGTTGTTAATTTTTAGATCTGGCAACCCCGTCCTTCTTCCCACTTTGTCTGCCCATTTGTTTTCCCCACTTGTCAAATTCTACATAACGAATTGTTTGTGGGCGGTTTTTTCATCAACCACAACCGTAATCATACTCAACAGTCTGCCTCCCGGCCCTCAGTATACTAGTCACAAGTAAATGCAAACCCAATTCCCATCTGTACAATATTTTTTTGCGACTCACGCTCTACAAAAAGTAAGCAAATAGAACGCTTATAAGCGTCTCTAAACTAACAGTGTATAAAAGACGCTTTTAAGCATTTTCTGCAAAGAATGTGATAATATGACCAGATGTATGGAAAAAGAGAAAACTAGGAGCTAGGTTTGTCAGGACAAGCGAGTGTGGCATTCTATCCTGAGACAGCTTGATGCTAGTAGTAGCAGTATTAGTATAAAGTAAACACAATCTCAACCAATATCCTAAGAACCATTTTTTTCAATATCTTTCACAGTACAAACCAATACTGATCATTTTTTGACATCTCAACATAAATGAAGAAGAATATGGAAATCTGGGCAGTAACAGGGCTTACAACCGTCATAGGCTAAATGATCACTTTACACACGTGTTCACATATTCACCAATTCTACCCATGATTGACAACCACACTACTCAAATTTTTAAAAATGCCCAGGCTTCCATATTCTTCTTCATCTGTGTTGAGATGTCAAAAAATAACATTAAAAAAAAATTGTCTTCGTTGGTGCAACTCTGCAGTTGTATTAACACTTTATTTACCAACGAATTTTTAAAAGACTCATCTTAAAAATCAAGCAAATTTGTACTGATAGCAAAAAATACAAGCAATTAACAAATACATTCACAATTTCTGTACCGTAGAACGGGGCTAGATGTGTTACTTGAGCCCAGTACAATTTTTTTATTTAGATCTGTATTTGGTCTACAATAATAAACGTATCGACATGATTCATTGTTTCCCTGACAGGTGACACTTATTGTCACGATACGTTCATTATTGTAGACCAAATACAGATTTAAATCTCTTTTTTGTACTGGGCTCAAGTAACACATCAAAGTTCTAGTAGCCCCGTTCTACGGTACCAATTATTTGATTATTATTGATTATTTTGACAAATAATAGTGCATATTTGTAAAATTTCAAGTTCCTTATAAATATCCTTTTTTAATTAATAGTTCAAATTTAAAATCGACATAGTGATAAACATTTTATTTATTGTTTCGGCATTAACTTTGTGGTAAGACATGTTACAATGATTAAAGAAAATACTTCGTTTTTTACCACTTGAGTTTTATTATAGACTACATGTTTCAGAAGTTAAACTTTTATCATTCAGGTCTGTATAATAATAATAATAATAATTTATTATACAGACCTGAATGATGGAAGTTTAACTTCTGAAACATGTAGTCTATAATAAAACTCAAGTGGTAAAAAACAAAGTCTTTTCTTTAATCATTCTGATAAACATTATTATGAGAAATTTTTCCAGTACGTAGGGTAGAAAACCTACTAATCGGTGCTTGGTTGTTTACGGTTGGCAGCGACAAGCCGACTAGTCGGCTTTTGGTAGTATGTGTTAATCTGTTTGTTGTCTCCATCGTTCCGTTGGAACAAAGGCAAAATAAAGGAATGAATGAATGATCAAGAGTTAATTTTATAAAGATTGTAAAATGTATATATTCTTAATTTTTCTCTCTTTTTTGTGTGTATATTAGGTTAAAATCGTTAAAAACAATAAAAAATTATTCAAAAAGAACTCCACCGACAAGACACACGAGGTGGCTTGGTGGGTCTCTGCAAAAACTTGTTTTAAATATGTTTAAAATTGTGATTTAAAAAAAAATGTATACAATTTACGTTAATAAAAAAATATAAGTGTGATTTGATCTGTGTGTTGTAGGACTTCTTAGGGCACAGTATGGAGAGTGGCGGGATGGGCGGAGTGAGCGACGACAACATCCCTCCCCCTGTGTCAGGTGACTTGCCCCCCTCCTCACCACCTACCCAGTGGCGGCGGTGCATCAAACACGCCTGTATACATGTTACATACACCCCTTACCCTACTCCTAATACATACCATTCATATTGCACCAGTAACATTAATCAATTTTTAAAACTGCTAATTATATTTATTACAATTTACCCCGTAAATGATAGATTTAATTTGAGCTTCTCAAACTTTTTTGTAACCCAGTAATATTGACAGCCAAATAGGGATCCTAACCAGGACACTGCAGACTGAGAAAGCACATATCGAAAATTGGACTACATGACTCCCCAGTCTGCAGATTCTGTATGGAGGATAACGAAATACCAATCCACTTTCTCTATAACCGTGATGCACTCGCTCGCAAACAACGTTACCACCAGGGAGAGAGTGGCTGGTGATGCTAACACTTTTTGTATTACGGTACGAGAGCTTATTTCAAATTAATTAATTTCCATAATCGATTCTTCCAAAAAAAGTTCAGTGCAATATGAATGGGGTCTTACCATTTTGAGGGCTCTAGAAAATGGATTTATTTGATTTATTTATTTTTACAAAATATTTTTAAATTCTTCTTGTTAACCAAAGAATTAAAAATGGATATTTTTTATTTAATTTTAATAAATTTCCAAAGCTCTTTATGTTCTGAATATTTTGAGCATATGTAATAACCCTTTAAATCGATAAATTATAAAAAAAAGCTTGTAAGGCATTGTTTATTGCATATGTAATTTATTGACCAGGGATTGTTCAAACATGGGGAATATAGATGGAAGCATTCTCTGATAGGAACAAATATATTATTAATGTAAATTAAATCATAATCTATGTTAATAACAATAGACAATGGAATGCTACCACGTGAATTATGTATTTTTCACATTTACCTTCCCTACCTAAAGGCGTAAACATAGTAAACTATCCTACCTCCAGACAAGCTTCTAAAAGTAGAGGCTTTGCGGGTTATTACTTTTTTTTAAATGCCAATCACTATTTTTTTTATAAAATATTTAATATATTTTTTTGATTGAGATGTTACAGATCATAATCCAGTGCTGGAAAAAAGCATTTTGCTATGAAAATTCAGACTGTAATCACTTCGTACTTATAATATTCTATCCATTTGCTAGAGCCCCATATATCCTATTGGGAAACATTGCTTGCTAAAATTCTGTTTTCTTTTGTGATTTAAAAAAAATATAAATATATATATATATATATATATATATATATATATATATATATATATATATATATATATATATATATACAGTGGGTGGCCAAATTATTAGGGACACTTCGAATTTCCTGTAATTTTCATGATCAAATGAATTTAATGAGCAAATAATTAGGTTTTTTAATTATATTTTTTATTGATTGGGGTGCTTTATTAAGAATTTAGAAACAATGTAATCAAACATTTAATAAAAGTAATTTATTTTTATCATAAAAAGCGATTATTCAAAAATTTCAGAAAAAAACTTTTATATTTAGTAATAACACCCTATGCTGCGATTACAACTTCCAAACGTCGGGGCATGCTTTCTATGCAGATTTTTGTATTGTGCCGAAGATTAGGGTTACCATGCCATACTCTGATAAGAGTTTCTTTCAGTAACCGCTTGGTGGTGATGACTTTTTTAGCAATTTCCCGTTTCGTTAGCCTCCAAATGTTTTCAATGGGGTTCATATCCAGCAAATTGCCCGGGCAAGGCAAAACACATACTCAACAGACGTTTTTTTCAGCCAAGAATGCGGTAACACTCCTGGCTTTATGACACGGTACTTATTCATGCATAAACACATACTCTTCATCACCAGGGAACCATTCCTTAGCTTCGGCTGGAGCCGACTTTTCAGTACTCGCTGGTACTGGTCTTGCCTCATGGTCGCTCCATGATATGGAGGCGTCCCATACCCTTAAATGAGATCATGGACCACAACATTATGCTAACAGGGTGTTTTTAGCCCACTTCACCAGGCAGTCCGGGTGGAATTTTTCTCCTGGGCCCCGTCGGACGAATTAAGTTTTTCCCACCAAAATTTTAAATGTTGACTCGTCTTAGAAGCAGACCTATAAAGTATTACCATGATTGCAAAAATGTGTATTTTTATTATCTTCTTATTTTGTTATACAAATATAAGTCTTAAATACTCGATTCTAGTCCGAAACAGTCATATTCCGGAGTGTTCTGGCTCATAAGAGTCGTTTTTTCTTCATGGCCTCAGTCAGGCGTAGTTTTTTGGTTGGACGTCGACCAATTAGATTTACTTCAACTAACCGTCTCCAAACTGTCATTTTGGAGGCGTTGATTCCTACATCGTTTATCAACGTAGTGGACAATCAACACACGTTTTACGATTTTGGAAATAGATGTCCCTGATTTCACAGTGACCACGCGGAGTGGTGATCGTTTTTCTGCCACTTTTTCAGACGCGGGCTGCTTCTAGAGGTGGATTTTTATGAATTTTTCTTTTTATCCGGTTGACTCCGGACTTTGAAATACCTGTGAGTGCTGCTATCTCTCTTTAGAAATATGTGGAATGAAGTAGTTTGGTTGGTACTTCCCTACATTTTCTTGGAGATATGTCTAAAGACTTGCCCATACTTAAATTTAGAATATTAAGGTTCAATTCAAACTAAATTGAATTTTAATTAAAAATTAATTGAAATTTACTTATTAAATTAGCAAAACTAATAAATTTTTATACAATACTTAATTTTTTATAGTCTTGGACTCAAAAAACATACAGAAAAATGGTGTAAAAAAATATTAACTGAGCTCACACCAACACCATTTTTCACTAATTAACACTAAAATGAGAAAAAAACTTACTTCTTTGATATTTTGCAGCATTGCTACGTCTTAAAAACAATAATTATGATACAACCAACAAAAATAAATAATATTTTTTAATTAGAACAAATTTATTTGATCATAAAATTCATTTAAACTTGAAAATTACAAAAAAGGACAAGTGTCCCTAATAATTTGGCCACCCACTGTATATATATATATATATATATATATATATATATATTAGGGTATTAGATGTACATTTAATTCAGAGTTACTGAGATATCCGCGTAAACTCAACTTATAAAATTTTAGTTTTGTTGGAATTCCAACTCTGTTTTTTTAAATAGTGTGTGTAACCATGATTTTGAATTTCGGCACTCTATTTTGGTACGATCTATGTTTTTTTAGTAAGGAGTTGCATTTGCATCTGGTACCCTTTTATAATACAATTGAACCTCTTATAACGAGCATTTCTCATTACGAGTAATTTGCATAACAAGCAAAAAAAAGTTAATATCCCGCTCCCGTAACGAGCAACATTTCGCATAACGAGTTACAGAGAAAGGGCAAGTCCCTTTTTCACGATATTTACTTGTGAGCCGGGCCATTCAAAATAAAAAATGTTTCACTTAACAAGTAAGATTCTGGAACAAATTATGCTCGTTATGAGGGGTTCCACTATATTTGTGTTATGTCTTTACCAACCTCTGAAAATTAACAATTTCAAGCACATTCATTTGTCTTCAATTTATTTATTTAGTTAATTCCTGCTTATAAAAATAAAATAAAAACTTAATATGTATTGCCATATTATAGGTATACTTATTTGACAGATAATAATATTTAATTAATAAAACCCTTATCCGCACCCCAATGGTGCATAGGGCACTGCGTCATATAAACGCAGTGTTATCTTGATCGTTTACACATGAAGGAAAGGTGATCAGCCCTCCACTTCAAGTACCAGTCCAGGGTAATATTGAATAAATATTACAGTGAAAAAATCACTTATATTTATTCTTACCCCCCCTGGGAATCGAACTCGGGTCCTCCAGAACGGTAGCCGAGCGTGCTGACCATTACACTACGGAGGCGGATTGTCATAATTAGCTTTAATTTAAATTATTAAATCCAAAAACCAAATTAAGTAATGACTTCTTTTAAAGAAACCATTATTCAATTTGTTGTTTTTTCTCATTCAATCGCTCATATCTAATCCACAGGTATATGGAAGCAAAGCTTAAGCATTGTGATACTTGTCAACACCATTGTATTATGCGGCCCTATTTGACAGATATGTGAACAAAATTAAAGAAATTTCGGTAATTTTTATTTTGAACACTTAAAAATTTATTTGGTCTGATACAAAACTAAGGCAGCAGTTTTAAAACCACTTATTTAAATTTTCAACGCAAATAGAAAAATAATAGCTTTTGGGGGGTTTCACATTCTGTTCACTTTGTTGAAACGTCCAAATAAGATGAAGACCCACCAAGCAACGTATGCCGTCAGAAAATGCTACTAACTTCATACTTAAAAAATCTTTACTAAAAAACTGTGCTCATCGATTGTTTTAGAACATACTTTTTTAAAGAAATTTCACCTTGAACTGTTAATACAGATGCTTACGTTTATTTTATACACACAAGTGTTAGTTTTTTTTATCAAGATATAAATGAAAACACACATACTTACATATATTTTAATAATACATATGTGATATAAAAACCAAATTATACATACATTCTTGTCTGTATTCTGTTTCTCATTGTATTATATCATTTCACCTGCGATATCAAAAATATTAAGTACACAATCGCTTTTCATCGCACCGTTTTGCAAATTGTGTGTGTCTGTTTTTTTCCCTTGTGTTGTGCTGAAATGTATTTTAGTTTAACTGAAGGTTCACATTATTAAAATTCATATTGTTTTTTTACCTACGCAAAATGCCCGTTTTGAAATTGAAGAGTACAAAGTCTTGTAAGGATTTTTCTAGTGTTTTTTTTTATTCGATTTAAACTTACTTTAAGCAATTTGTATTTTCTTCAGCAAATATTGATGTAAGCATCTTTGTGGAATAAAAAAATCAGGGAGGAAGCATTCTTTCGTCTTGAAAATAAAACTAAACTTCAAGTAATTTTCAAGACCTCTGAATTTGGTTAATTATAATTGAGGCTGTCAAACAAATTAAAATGTTCACCAAAATAAAAATAATAAATGATTTGTAGATGCCAGAGTTTTGTCCGCCTCCGTGGTGTAATGGTCAGCGTGTTTAGCTACCGTGCTGGAGGTCCCGGGTTCGATTCTCAGGGGGGGTGAAAATAAATATTAGTGATTTTACACTGTAATATTTATTTAATATTACCCTGGACTGGTTCCTGAAGCGCAAGAGTGATCACCTTGCCTTCATGTAAGTAATGATCAAGATAACAATGGGTCAATTCGATGCAGTGCCCTATGCACCATTGGATGCGGATAAGGGTTATATATATATATATATATATATATATATATATATATATATATATATATATATATATGCCAAAATAAAACTGCTCTTTATAACTTAAAAATTGAGTTTATTTAAAACCATATGTATTTACTAACTGGTACAAACTTATATTTTGAGTATATCTACATCTTTATTCATACACGATTAGTTAAATGATCAATAAATCTAGTAAAAAAAAAACGAAAAATAAAAGGTTCTTTTTAAATTACCTCATGTATGAAATAAATCAAAATAAATCTCAGTCATATATAAAAATTTCAGCTCTATTACTTCTTAATAATTTCAACAGATGCCCCCTGCCGAAATTTTGTGACGATGATCGCTAAAAATTGTTAACATGCGGGGCGACACTTGAACTTAAGCATGTAAAATATTAATGTGTTCTGTTAACAGGACTTTCTAATTTTTTTTACTTTTTAACAAATTTTTTTCCATTATATCAGAAGTTCGTTAAATAGACGTCCGTTATATCGACGTTTTACTATATTTGATAATTAAAACCATCATCGGTATGATCGATAATCCTCAAATTATCCGGAGCATGTATGTTCCCGATAGTTACCTAAGACAGCGTCGGCATAGATTGTTTCACATTCCTATACACAGGACCAACCTGCCGATGGTTATGCCTGTAGGAAGAGCTACCGCTATGTTGAACAATATCACATTCGATATTGATCTGTTCCATGTGTCCGAAGGAGTTTTCCGAAGCGGGATTCTTCTACACCTTTGAGTCTTCTTGCTTACTTTTAATATATACGCCTTGAATATTGTTTGTTATGTATATATATATATATATATATATATATATATATATATATATATATATATATATATATATATATATATATATTTTTTTTATAAATTGAATTGAATTGAAGTGTACAATATACATATAACATATTGTGGCTGATTACTTGTACAAACATACTAATTTGGTTTTGGTTTATGAAACAGCGCTTTTTTGTTAAAATAAATAACATGACTGCTTTGTCACCAGCTAATGGAAATTTCAATGGAGGAGATACTTTGCCTACAGATATGTCAGACTCTTCACAGAGTGATGAAGACAAGCCTATTAGGTTAGTATTGACAACCATTTTTCCTTATACTTTTCATACGTCACTAAAATAATTAACAAGGTGACTAATGAAATGATATTAACTGTAAATTTTTACATATCAATCATCATGCAAAAACTGACTTTTTTTCAAAATATTTAGCTTGACCAGTGCATATAATAATTAATATATATTGACGGGTGTTTTTTTACGCCTGCAAACTGCTGGCGATGAGATTTGATAATTGTATGCATATAGTTTAGTCCTCAACAAAGAGATTGTTACATAATATGCATATAAAAACATTAAATAATTCCTTCTTAATACATACTATTCCCGTCCTTAAGCATCAATCAACCGAATGGGTAGAAATACCTTTCCCGTCCTAAGTGTGTTAAGTTTGAAGAATACATTGACAAAACCTACTGGTTTAAAACATTTAATCGCAAATTTACATCAATTGACTTGGCAAGTACACGCAGTTTGCTCACTGTGTTTAAAAAATTAAAAAATCTTTATAAATAGATTTATTCATACTTGTAACAAATCCCAATAACGATTACTTAAAAATTTTATATGTTCAAATATTACATAACTTTTTTAATTGATAATAAAATTTTCACCATCATAAATGAAAATTTCTAAAAAAATCACATTCTACAATGCCAAAACAGTGAATCCGTCTTTAATTTTTTCTAATATACATACGTATCATATTAAATTACATGTAGTGCATCAGTATTTGAACCACTACATGTAATTTTTACATTTCATAACTTAGTAATAAAATTACTACATATCTTATTTTTACTCTTTATTATAATGTGGACCGGTTTCAAAGCAAACCGCTTCTTCTTCAAGACTGATCAATACTTTTTAAAATGCATTAATTACTCTTAACACATTGTTATCGGGTGGTTTCGCCATCAACCCCGACCCTAATATACATATTATACTAATGAGGGTCATATACTAATCACAAGTAACCGCAAACCCAATTCCAACCTGTACAATGTTTTTTGGCATCTCTCGCACTCAACCAAAAGTAAGCGAATAATAAGAACGCTCATATGCGTCTCTCGCTCTCTACTAACAGTATGTATAAGATGCTTTGAAGCGTTTCCCACAAACAATGTGTTAAGGAAGAAGTTTTTGCTTCGAAACCGGTCCACATTATAATTGAGTTGCAATAAGATTATTTTGTATAGTAAGTCAGTTTGTGGTCCCACGGTACTGTTGCTGACTTCCATTTTCAAAGTATTAACTGGTAATGTCTCTATGCTTGTTTAAATAAATATATTTTTTGAAGTTTTGTTACTTATTTATATCACTCACATTGATTTACATTGAATGTTTTAATTTCAGTTTCGGTCATGGCCCCCAGTGTACAGATCCACACGAAGGCCGTAAAGTCTTGTCTATGGACTTCCATGTTCATATTGACCAATTATTCACCATGCTTTTCACAAACTCTAAATTCTATGTTGAATTACTGGCTATGAGAAAAACAACGGATTTAGTTCAGGTTTGTTATAATATTTATGTAATTTATATATCGCTCACTCCTTTCAACGACGTCATATATCAAATATCGCAAATTTTCAGTTCTGCATGTTTTCAAAATGCCCAAAAAATGTACTATATCCCAGCAAAAGCTGCATATTTTTAACTTAATATTTACCTGCTAGAGGGCAGAAGTGTTGTTTTTGCATTTTGAAGAAAAGGTATTGTTTAATTATTTTTTTAAATGTACTAAATATTTTTCAAATGAAGAAAAAACATTCAGGTTTTATCTAAAAAGATCTGTTGCACAGTAAAAAGTTCAATAAGTGACTTGATATATATTTTTAATACATTTTATTATATTTTTAAACTTTAAAAATGGTCTCCTGAAAAATCAAGTTTTTTTATATGTGACGTTGAAAGGAGTGATCGATATATGAGTATACTAACTCTTTTCCGGTATCTTTCAAATGTACCTACCATTTCAAATGTCCCATTCAATATGGTCTCAGAAATCAAGAATAATTTTGCATTTGTTGGTCCAGAAATCCTAAATTCAGCTGTGTTTTTGGTCCCATAATTTAAGATTCTACTGTGCTTGTTGGGCCCAGAATATCAAATTCTATTCGACCAACAATGGTCTGAAAATTTCAAATTATACTGTTTGTTGGTTCCAAAATTTCAAATTCCACTGTATTTGTTGATCCCACAATTCTACTGTATTTGTTAGTCCCAAAGATTCAAATTCTGCTATGTTTGTTGATTCCAAAATTTTGCTGTGAAGTAAGTTTCATTTATTTATTTTTGATTTAAGTTTTACTAAGTAAATACCACTATTATTCAAATAGTGGTATTTACTATCTATTGTGACACGTGTTTCGAAGCATTCTGCGTATGTGGAACTTCTAATTTTTCAAACACCGTATGTTAATACATTTCACCGCCTTTAACGTGTATTCACATACGGTGTTTGAAAATGATGCAGAATGCATCGAAACACATGTCACAATAGATTTGAAGAAATAGTGGTATTTACTGAGTAAAACTTAATTAAAAATGGCTAGTTTTTAATATTGAAAGCATTAACTTTGTGGATCATATTGATATATTATTTTGAGAAATATAAAGACTTTGTTTTTTGATCCACTCACATGTGAGTGGATCAAAAAACAAAGTCTTTTTATTTCTCAAAATAAAAAAAAATGGATTGATTTTACTACAAAGTGTCTGCCGAATCAATTACATAATGAAATTAATTTATTTATA
Organism: Brachycentrus maculatus; assembly: GCF_059751285.1. NCBI lineage: Eukaryota > Metazoa > Arthropoda > Insecta > Trichoptera > Brachycentridae > Brachycentrus > Brachycentrus maculatus. Next base: position 479,219 of record NW_028280992.1, on the reverse strand, counting down.
TTTTAACAGAATTCTTGGAATCATGATACTGAAACTGGGCTCAAATCTCGTAAAGTATCCTTCACAATCCTTCTAAATCAATCAGTGGGGCCCAAGACGGCGCAAGTCACAGAAATGCAGGTAATTTTATATCTTTCTCTTATATTTTACTGTTTTCTTACCATAGGTTCTATTACAACAAATAAATCTCTTTCAAAATTGACTGACTTTTATTGTAAACATTGTAAATGATGACTTGTATCAAACTTCCTTATAATTTTGAGCAGAGGGGCTTTGAGCCATTGCAAAGTCAAGACTGTCACCCTATTGCTAAAAAGTTCTAAATTTTTTCTCTGTACAGATTTTTTAATGGAAATGTAACCCTGATTTTAAGGAAATTAATCCAAATCAGTCCAATTATAACCCAGGGTAATAAACAAATAATTATTTTGTAGGTTATGCAGAGCTGCACACGTCCGGGGCACCTGTACGCTATAGAAATAACAAGTAGTAACGCGGGAGTCCCGTATGCCGACTCATTCGTGGTAATAGTTCACTACTGCCTTAAGAAGGTGTCTGAAAATGTCACAAATTTCCAAGCCTTCGGACAAGTTAAATATAAGAAAAACGTTTGGACTGTAATCAAAAGTAAGTCGGATCAAATATATTATTTTATCAACACTTCATTAGGTCTTATTTTGCAAGTTTTTAATAAAAGTAATCAATTATAACTGATAGAGCTTACTTAATAGAGTAATTTGATAAACTGATGAAGATAAGATAAGATGTCCGCCTCCGTGGTGTAATGGTCAGCGTGTTTAGCTACCGTGCTGGAAGTCCCAGGTTCGATTCCCAGGGGGGTGAAAATAAATACATATTAGTGATTTTACACTGTAATATTTATTTAATATTACCCTGGACTGGTTCCTGAAGCGCAAAAGTGATCACCTTGCCTTCATGTAAGTAATGATCAAGATAACACTGCGTCAATTCGATGCAGTCCCCTGTGCACCATTGGGTGCGGATAGGGTTATAAGTTAGTAAGTAAGATGAAGATAAAAGTGACTTTTCAAAAATAGTCTTATTTTTGCAGCTTTTATTGAGAAAAACTGTTGGGCGGGCTTAGATGAATACTTTGGGTATTTGTCAAAGGCCATCATAGCAGAAGTGGAGGATGACCATATAGCATCCAAAAGGAAAAGCAGAAGAAAACGTCGGGGACTTGGTATAACATTTTCATCCGTTCTCATAAACTCATTTTGAATTTAATTAATACTTGGTATACCATATTATAATTCCGCTATGTATCAAAATATATTGTGTGTTTCGTTGCATTCAACGTATACAGTGTTTGAATGAGGTTGAATGGATCAAACAGGTGTCTAAATAGAATTGAATTTAATTTAATAAGTATTGGTATTACCACTCTCAAATTAATTGATCAAATAAATAAACTCATCTTGAGTCTTATCATGCTGGAATAAATATATGTACATATTATTATTATCAACAGAAAATTTGCATTCAGAATTCAAAAGTCTTTTTAATTTTATTTGTACGTACATATTTATGTACATTCATTTAATAAATTGATTTCATGCAGTGTTTTCGTAATTTCATCAATTGTATTTATAAATTAATCTCTTTTTACAATTTGACTATTAATTCATAATAACTTATGATTGAATTAGCTTTTTCAATCATAAGTTTTAATTTAAAATTAAAGTTTATTATCATCAATACTTTTAACTAAGTTAATGAAATCGTAAGCCACCGTCCCTCATAGTAAATTTAAGTGTGTTAATTACTTCATTTGAATGATACACATTTTTAAATTACAATATTTAAAATCAAGCTATTGACTTTTATACAGTATTTTTTTGTTGTAAAAATCAAGTTTTTGACTTCAATTTATAATAAAAATAACATTGTGACTTTAAAAACTATCAGTTTACAATCAAGCTGTAAATTACACTTTTAACTGAAAAGAATATATTTTTTATTTTAATTTAAGTTTTACTCAGTAAATACCACTATTTCTTAAAATCTACATATGCCAGTGTGTCGATGCATAGTAAAACATAAATAAAAAATGGATAGATTTTACCACAAATTGACTGCTGCATTGATTAATGAAAAATGAAAACAATCCGTTTATATGTGTCGGGTTGTGGTCCTGTGGTTAGTGTCGCGGACTCTTGAGTCGGAGTTTCTGAGTTCAAACCCACTGTACCATAATTTGGTACCTATTTTTAATAATGAGCCGCTAAGGCTCACAGAAATAGCATGAAATTGAAGTATTTTTGTGAATAATAAAAACACAAATATTTTTCATTTAAGTTTTACTTTGTAATTACATACCACTATTTCTTAAATCTATTGTGACACGGGTTTCGATGCATTCCGCTAAGTAAAACTTAAATCAAAATGGAATTTTTTCCACATATTGACTGCCATTAATGAAAAATTAAAACGATTCAATTAAATTAAATTTATTCAATAATTAATGTTTAAATGTGTCGAGTTGTGGCCCCGTGGTTAGTGTCGCGGACTCTTGTATCACAATTTGATACCTATTTTTAATAATGAGCCGCTTAGCCTCACAAAAAAAGCATGGAGTATTTTTGCAAATAACACAAATATTTCTCTTTTTTTTAAAAAAAAATAAAGAATTTAAAAATTATAAATATCAATTGATTGACTTTAAAACGAATCAGTTGTAATGAGAATCGAGCTGATATGTAGCCCATCCCGAACGTGTTTAGCATACTACAAACTGTACGCAGGGACCCAGAGGGAGGGGGGCCCCGACCTAGAGGCTGCGCTCGTGGCGGCCCAGCTCCGGCCTGCGATGGGCCTCCGCCACCTGTCGCCCCACGGGGGCAGCGTCAGCGCGGCCAGCCACGGGGGCCCGTCGGCGCGCCTGCTTTGGTTCGTGCTGGCGGCGCTCTGCCTGCTGGTCGTGGTCAACGCCGCTCTCTATTGGAAGCTGTGGGGCATCGAAGGAACCAGATGGCTCTTCGATTCGGATAATAAATACGGCAGCAAGGATATTGGGTACTAAAAAAAACATTTCTCAATGTTTCATTTAACTATTTTGTATATAATTTATATTTGAAGCAGTAACTTCGTGATTTTCCATTTTATAATTAAAATATAACTTTAAAATCACTATAAATATTTTATTATAATGTCTGCCTGTTTCAAAGCTAACCGCTTCTTTTTCAAGACTGATTGATATTAAAACACTCTCAACTTAACAAAATTCAAAATATTTTGGCTGTTAGGCAAAAGAGCTTGGGTAGATCTCAAGTGGCTTTATTTTTTTATGTTGATTAGCAGTCATAGTCAAAAGTGATCAGGGATGTTAAGTGATTGGAAACATATTTAATAATGGACTTTTAGAAAAATCGTTTACTTGTGTATTTATTAGTTGTAAATTATTATTAATTGCTTTTTTAATTTCTAATATTTCTAAGTAATCTAATTTAAGTCCTCTGTTGCGCACTATATTACACACATGGAACAGAGGACTTAAATTAGATTGCTTACAAATATTAGAAATTAAAAAAGCAATCAATAATAATTTAAAACTAGAAGAAGCAAATACAGTGGTACCTCGACATACGAGTTTAATTCGTTCCGCAACCTTGCTCGTATCTTGAATTACTCATATCTCAAAGCAAATTTCCCCATACAAAACAATTGAACTACCATTAATCCGTTCCAACCTCCAAAATGTCACCCCCAGTTATTTTTGTTACGTGGTTTTGAATAATAAAAACGTATTTATATATATATCAAATATTTATTGCACAAAAACAAAAAAGAGAATGTAAAGAAATAAATAAGATATCCTCACTGGTCTTTGCCTTTTTCGCTACATTTTTCTCGCTTTCACCTGTAGGCCGTTTAGAAAAAAACATGTCCAAGGAGGTTTGTTTCTTCCTCCCTCTCAGAATGTTCCGGAAATGAGTTAGGCAAGTGTCATTAAAAAGGTCAGATGCACGACCTGTTGCAACTTTTTCTGGGTGTTTTTTTTCCACGAACTGTGAAACTCTCTCCCACATTCCTAAGATCTCCTTTATCTCACTTGTAGAAATAACCTCCTCCTCTGACTCCTCAAAACCAATTTCTTGCATAACCTCAGTATGCTGCTGTGACTGTAACTCTTGTATCTCCTCAGTCGTCAGTTCCTGGGTGTGCTCCTCGATGAGCTCGTTCACGTCTCTCTCTTCCACCTCTAGACCTATGGATTTCCCCACACACAGCGGAAGCACGCTGCTAACTGATCGTGATGGTGCGACTGCGTGTTACTACCGAACCGAACTCGTATCTCGAATTTCGCTCGTAACTAAAAGCAAAAAATCACTTGCTCGTCGGCTCGTATCTCGAAAAACTCGTATGTTGGGGCACTCGTATCTCGAGGTACCACTGTACTAACAACTGTCTGTCTAGTCATCAAAAAATTCAAATGATATTTCAAATTTTCTCATGTGGCCATTTTTTTATGTTTCAGATCTGAGAGTAACCCGACTCCTGATATTATAGCAGAATGGTCCAAGCACCTGAAGGAGCAGTCTTCCTTCCACATGGAAGAACTGGACAGGTGGAGAAAGGCCCTTAACGACGCTATTTCCCTCTTGAAACAGGTCATTTTCTCTTCTACTTTACTCGTTTGGGACACTTTTAATGACCATTCACACTTATGTTTATCCGTTATCTCATACTTACCAAAACTATTGGGAGTATTGAATATACAACAATTAACTTTAGGCTTAGTAACGGTCAAAATTGCATCCTTGTTTATTGTCACATCCCTATCATTGTTCATTTGGTGAGTTTGACATTTTCTATCTGGTACAATATAACCTTAGTACATATAGTATATGGTGCATTGTTACCCTTGTGTAATATGTGGCACCTAATTTTAACTACCTCCATAGTGGTTTGGCTACTGTGCTTGAGGTCCCGGGTTCGATTCCCAAGGGGGGATTGTAATTTTCGCTCTAATATTTATTTAATACAAGTATGTACTACCCAGGGCTTAAGCGCAGGACTGTTCACCCTGCCTCCATTTATTTAACGATCAACATATCACTGTGTCAATACTATGCAAATGCCCTTTGCATCATTGGGTGCGGACAAGGGTGAAATGTAAGAAAATAGAAAAATAATGTGTGGTGCACTTATTACCCTTGTGTAATATATTTTTTTTTAATTTGGGAGCCTCAACTGGCGTGCCTGTATTTTGTATACTGTATTTTGTCTGCCATCTCATTCTTAACACATTGTTTGCGAGAAATGCTTTAAAGCGTCTTTTACATACTGTTAGTAGAGAGTGGAAGACGCTTATAAACTTTTTATTTGCATACTTTTAGTAAGGCGCGAGAGATGCCAAAAAACATTTTACAGATCGGAATAAGGTTTGCGGTTACTTGGGATTAGTAATACAAACTTAATTAGTATACAGTGAAACCTCTATCTATCGTTCCTCAAATAATCGTTTTCCCGGATGTGTCGTTTATTTCTTCTACCCCGAATGCATTTCATACAAAAATAGATTGCATTGATCGTTTCTCTATCACCATTTTATTCATCGTTAGAATTACGCTGCATATTTGATATATTTTGGCTGTTTTTTTTACATTCTCCTCAATGTTGTTACATTCGATGACAATATTCCAACGTGTGGGATAGAAACTATCGAAAGCCTATGTGACGCAAAGTTGACGGATACAGCAGGAGAGGTCAATATTGATGAAGAGGAGCTGCTGCCTGCACCTTTATTTTCAGAAGCATGCACACTCCTTGAAAGTTTGAAAACTTTCTTCTACGCACATTCAATGGCGAAAAAAATATATTTGCAAAGGTTAAAAAATTTTATACTGTTGACTTACAGAAATAAAACAGGAAAAAAAAACAAATGTCGATCACAGATTATTTAAAATAAACAATAAACTTTAATCTTTTTTGGTTCTGTTCAACTTTGTATTTTTTTTATTTTTTAAATACATTTATTTACATCTAAATGTTGTATTCCTCTTAGAATTTGAACCTACCAATGGTTATTCAGATTGGGAGGATGGTATCTTCACTCGATAGCATCTCTTTGTGTATAAACTTCTTAATCCCGCTTTCATTGTTTTCCCGCATTCATAGTTAATTTCAATAGGTCCTTTAAAAACGATAGAGAGGTTTCACTGTACTACATATTAAGGTTGGGGTTGATGAATAAACATAAATAATGACAGCAATGTATTAAAAACGACATCCAAGCGGTTTTTAAGCTGGCTAACCCTTATTGAGTGGACAGTGAGTTTTTTCATCGGGTTGTGGTGGAATTACGAGATCAGAGCTTCCTCCCTCTTCCCGTATGAAGTAATGTTACCCTTGTGTAACATGTGGTGCAGAGTTGCCCTCCCATTTCACCCGGCAATGTTTGATTCCAGACTGAAACAGCCCTCGCCAACTTGCAGTCTATAATTCGACCATCCGCAGAGAGCCTGCCGTCACGAAGCTCGCAACCAAATTCAGAACTGTGATTTTCTTAACTTTATTTGCCAATATTGTAACTGGTATCCAAATATACTTTTACACTAATTTAAAATTATAAGTATACTTTAAGGCGATTAGGATTACATAATTTATCAAAAAACCTCCTGTGCAATACTTATTATTAATTTTTTTAAATTCCAGTCTTTGTCGAAAATATATATATTTTTTTGTTATTGCTATATTTTTTATTTTGTGGAATGTTTGTTTTGCTACCGCATTTATTTAATATGATCTATTATGTTTGTAATACAATTCTGCAATGTCGTTCTCTCTGTGTTTGGGTAATTTAGATAATTTTTACCTTAGCAGTGCCTAACGTTTTGGGAAAATCCTTAGCGATTCAATCCCACAATGCACAAAAGTTTTTTTTTATTATCTCCGTTTATACAAGTTTACAAGTATTAAATCAATTATATCAATAAAAAAATATTAAATTTTTAAACAGCTCAGTTTAAATTTATTTTAATATTTGAAAAAGATAGATATTCCATAATTGGTGATATATTTTTTTTCAAGAAGAGTAATATTTGTGTTTTAATTATTTACATAGATATTTCATTTTCATACTATTTCTGTGAGCCTAAGCGGCTCATTATTAGAAATAGGTATCAAATGTGGTAGAGAAACTCTGACTTCGCGAGAGTCCGGGACACTAACCACGGGACCACAACCCGACACAATTCAGATACAATTATATTTATACCATAAAGGTTTCGGATCTATTTCCTGATCTTATGAAATTTCATAGATGGCAACAGTAAAAATGTCACAAAGAATACTCAAACGGCGATGCCGAAGACCTTCTATCCAACAAATATCCTTTTTACGGGAGACATTTTATTAAATTTCAAAAATTGGTTTACAAAAATCCCTTTTAATACATTAATAAAAAGATTATAAAAATGTCAGAAGTTATTCACACATCACCGTCAATGTACAACTTCTAAAAAAAATATAGTTTTTTTAATCATGAGTAGAATACTGAATGCTAAACTATGTATGATTAAAGTTCTTTAAATGCCTATATATTCTTTTTCTAAAAAATCTCATCTTTATATAGATATCTATAAAAAAATCTTGATAATCATCTTGGTGGACAAACCCGGAAGATTTGGACGTACTCAGATTATTATTTACATGTATTTTATTCTATATATTGCTACATTCATACGAAGTATCTTTCCGCTTCACAAAGCCAATGAATTATTTATGTATTGTTAGGTTAGAATTTTAATGTAATTACAGTGGCCTAAAGTTGTTGAATATTTATTTAATTAATATATACCGAATAATGTAGGGAGATTTTTTATGCAAAATTGTTACGGATGTACATACATAAATTTATTTAAAATGTTCACATCAATGCACCCTAGAAAATATACATTTTTCTTTTCCTATTTTCTAAATATCCCTTTATATTTTTTTTAATTTTATATCACTGACACTGTTACAATATAACAAATCAAGTTCCTCAAGCAATTAGTTAACCCCTACAGACCTGGGTCATGTCACAATGTTCATTAGATTAAAACCCAAGGCCTGCTGCTCATAGACAGAGAAGAAATTTGTAATCATAATTTCATCAAAGTAAAATGTTTAGTAAAATAACATTTTAGTAAAAACATGATCGCATAAAAAAGTAACTCTATTTTATTTATAAATAAAATTGTTAAATAAAAATCGCAGATTAATGCTTATTGTGAAAAATCAATATTCTTCTTACATATACAATTTCCTGCTAATATGGTTGTGTATATGTAATTTGTATCTGAAATAGTATATATATATATGTATAGCTTCTTTTAAGTTAGCATTTTTTTAAATATTCATATTCCTGGGTGTGTTTAGGCACTATATTAATACATAATTAGTTTGGCTACCTCTACTGGTGTGCCCATATCTCATACAGTGTATTTTTTTAAGGAAACTAAGTAAGGTCTGAAGGGGTTAATAGAAACGAAAGTTGAATGTTTTATTTACATACCTAAATAATTTTGTATTTAACCTTAAGTATTTTGCCGTATAGAGCCTAAGTGCAGTAAGAGCATGTAATTTACTTGGGAAAGCTACGCAAAGGACTCAACAAACAAGGATGTAGCACGCCCTAGTTTTACTCCCCATTACTTTTCACATACTTCAGTTTCTATATGGCAGTATTATCCTGTATTATTATAGTACTAGTTTTTCATCAACCTGTTGGATTTGATTTTGTGCATTTTTTCCGAATTGTCTATGCAATTCAATTTGTTCTGAACCGAATTTTCCTTAATTATCATTTTAAGTTAAAAATTATTATGTCTACTGTATATTATTTGTTTTCAATCTCAAATATCTTCCCACCATAATAAAACAGGTATAAATGAAATATTCTAATAATTTGTTATTTCCTATTTAAAAGTATTATATAAATATGTAAATAGAGTAGTATAAATTCACAATTTACAAGAAACACCAATAAAGCACATTTATTACATACCATCAAATATGTAATATGCATGTAAAATAGATTATCCATTATTTTGGTAAAGCATGTATAGTTATCCCCCGCTGTAGATATGGTTAATTAAAATCATATATGTAATTATAATTAATTACATTTAAATTCGCTTCTTCTCAAAAAGTGAACAAAGAATGTTTTGCTTATAATCAAATTAAATAAAAACTTGCAATCCAATAACAAATTTGACCTTAATATGTCATTTACATGAAGCCATTGATTAAAATTATGCGCCAAGCTGAGCCAATAATGGCCTCACATAAATAACCATTCTGAAACAATGCAATGTCTTCCAAGACAATCCAATAGGCACCATTTGTAGGCTATCACCTGTCATGATTTTTCTCTCACCATAGATCATAGTATTAACGGACCTTTGACTCTAGTTAAGTACTTACTGGAGTGCTGTAGCAGGAACAAATTTTAAATTTGGAAGTTCAAATTTTATTTGATACTGGTTGCTTAGTATGTATTGCCAGAATGGATAATCAATGTATTGCTAGAAAGAGAAAGATCCCTGCAAAGCTGTCATCCACATACATTTTGTGTTGCTTCATTTGAAAATTCAATGAATTGGAATAGACAACTTTACAATAACATTTACACAAGGACCTACTTAAGTAGATTTAAAAAAAAAAATTAAAAAAACTTTACAACTATGAATGCAATATAGCATCAATCATAATCGTCAAAATATATCATGGAACTGCCTATGCTGCTGTGAATGTGACATCTTAGAATAGAATTTGTCTCTAGAATCATTGTAGATCTGTCTTGAATCAATAAGTGACGAATTACCAACATTTGCTAAAAAAAAATATCACTTCCTAAACTTATGACTTAAACATTCTAATAATTACTCTAGGAGGGTATGGGGAAACCTCACTGCCAAGCAGAACTAGTCCCAAAAGAACATGGATGAGACATTGGATCCATTCTTATACATAATTCTAGCTGTCAATTTTTTTTATATTTTAAAAAGAACTCAGATAAGATGCATTGATGGGAAGAGTCAAATTACTGGATACGATAGACTTACTAAGTGTATTTCAAGTCTTCTTTTAAAATGAACAGGCAAATAAAACCGTTTCTGTGATCTATCAAAAACTTTTCTTAATGTATTTGTGAATGTACCATTACTGCATTGATATTATGTGTAATTTTACTTACTGTCTAGGTTCAACTTATGTAATATAAAATAGATAGCATATATTGTTTTAAGTAATTAAAGAATTATTTAGTTTGACATGTTCAATGCATACAAAATAATATCATACAACGCGTTTTACACAACTTTGTTCAAAATCAAATTCTACATTCTATTGAACCATCAAAAATAAAATATTCCTTCGAGCTTTCGAAACACATAAAACTAGTACGAATCCTTATCTTTATTCAACACGACTCCCGTCAACGCCTGGCTGCAATATTTGTATGGACGGGGGAGTCGTGTTTGACACACAGAATGTGTTAAACATGTCAATTGTATTTTTATGTGTATTATATATAACATCTGTGGGGCACTTATTACGCAGTGGGTCCTTAAAAAACATTCAAAAGTATTAATATTAACACATATGTATATGTGTATAAATTACTTGCCTTGTTTTATTAAATACGACTTAGACTCTTTGTCGTCACAATGATTTTTTTTTTAAAATCTTTTTTCACTGTGTTTCTGTTTAAAATAATTCTATATGGCTATTTCCAATCCCCAATTAATTAAAATAATACAAAAGAAACATTGATAGTGATTGCTTACAATAATTAATGATTTATAAATCTAGAATTATAATTCTAGAACAACTAATCTTGCATTCCAATACTATAAAACAACAATAATTTTGAAGTTACATACCTACATATTATATATCTTATAAGTATGAAGGGTTGAGTTCCAACATTTACATTTACATAAATAAAAAGAATGCTTCAATAGCTAAGTAAAGGCTGGCAATGCAAATTGTAGAATAAAAAATACACAAGTAGTGGTAGAGGTGTAAAGAATGGAAAGGAAATGTTTAGTATTTTCACATCCTTTAAATAAATAATAACACCCACTGTCAAACTCACACATTAGTTTATGATCACACCATAAGTGATTGTTTTTTTGTCTTCCTTGAATTGTTTGAATGGGTTACTATAGTCAATTACGTAGTATTCTTATCGTTAATAATTTGTACTAAAATTAACCAAATTAAAATCATGTATCCATTTTACATTGTACCTATATGATTGTGTTTTTTACTTAAGGTTTTTATATTCGAAGTGCTGAAGTGGTATCTAAATATATCAAATACTTTGCATTTTACCTTTTTTTTATTTGTTAAAAACTTTAAATTTTAGTGTCATAATTACTCAATGAACTTTACATGCTTTTTAGGCTATAGTATAGTCCTAAAATCAACTAATGACCAGTGTTATAATTGAATCATGACAGACTTTGTAAAGTGCATAAGTGCAAGCAAAACCTCTCTAACCAGAGACATATAATTGGGCAGTCAGGCTGGACCGTAGTATGAACTGGTATGTAGTTACTTTGCTAAGTATTCTGAAATTTTCATCGTTTTTTTGAGTAGCCTATAGAAAAAAAATTGAAATATGTATGGCTATAATTTTTCTAAATCGATCTTTTACAAAAAATCCGCAGAATCAGAATGGATAAAAATACCTAAAGAATGACATTCGTCTCTCTGTACTTAGTACTGAAGTATACCACCGTGCGACAATAAGACCATCTAATAGATATTTCAGAGCTACACAAAAAACTCTATACATAACTAAGTTTGGGTCACAATTGTACAAGTGTGATGTATTCATATAATTGTCAGTTTGGTTTGAAATGAACTAAGGTAATTTTTTCTCTCCTTATAACTAATGAATTCATGCTGTCCTTATCAATAGAGAAAGGGTGCAACTCACTATATTTATTCCAGAGATCTCAAAAAAGTTCTGAAGAACTCAATAATGTAATGTAATTAAATCACTACTGTTTAAATTATTTTACTTCGTACACTTAATTCTGTTTTGACATAGAAATATATCCAAAATAAAGATTGATCCATAAAATTTACATATTTATAATACCCATGAAAAATATGTATTTTTTAATGTGCTTTTTCTATGTAATGTACCATATTAAAACGGAACAATATGTGTAAGAGAATTGGATTATTTTATCGAGCCATGTTGATAAAAAAAGACTGTAAAAACAGAATTAAGTGTATATTTAAATATTACTCAAAGTATGTGCTGTCAGGTAGTATTTAATTTATAAAATATGAATTATTTGTTTTTTTGTTGCTGAATTTTCATATCTGTGCCTAATTTTTTTTATTAAAATTTACTCAATGACAAATAAACATGTATATCACAAAAAATAAATAAATTGCGTGCAACAATTTGTTTTACGTCTAATGGTTATAATATTGAAATTTATGATGTTGAATAATATAATAATATTGATGAGAGAACAAAGTTTTAAATAAATCCCTCCAAAAATCTAAATTTTACTGTGTAAATTTCTCATGTATCAAATAATGTCATAATAAATTGAGAAAAGGCTATTTGAACAGCAATTTTCATATTTCAAAATATTTTTTTATACAATATAGAATGCTTATAAGCGTCTCCCGTTCTCTACCAACAGTATGTAAAAGATGCTTTTAAGCATTTCCCACAAACAATGTACTCTTTTGTACACAAAATATTTTATCATATCGATGTGTTGCCAGGCGAAGGGACGAGTGACAGGTGGCTTCTTTTCAGAAGACAAATCTGAAGTGCTGTATATGTATAAGTTTGTGTTGTTATACTATTTTATAATAATTAGACAGAATAGGCCTCGAGTCTTGCACACAACCAATTGAGTTATAGTGCTTTAAACATGCCCTGGATAGTAGCCATTTTTCACTCACATCCCTTTGGCTGGCAATTATGTAATAACAATTGGATTTTTTTTTACCATTTTACAGCCTATTTTTAATTTTAGTAATGTGATAAATAGAAGACATTATCTTCAACAAAATAGATAGAAAGACTAACTTGCCTTCAGTAAATAAATTAAGTTAGTATTTGAGGGCATCAATTCCATGCGGTAGTAACGTTTTAACTATGTGGTGAAGATAATATCCAATTTATATCTGGACTTTAATTTCAATGACTGGCATTTTAAATAGGCTATCTGTCTGTATTTTCAGAAAGTTACAACTCATGGAAATAATAATTTATATTGAATGTTTTTTATTGAATAGTTACTTGTAGTTAAAACGTTGATTTCCATATGGAACTGACGCCTGGAAGCAATTTAGTTTATATGAAATTTACTTCAACGATGCCAAAATTAATTTTTAGAAAAAGTAAATGTAGTTACAGGATTAAATTTTGCTGAAATTCAAGGTAAAAAATGAGCAATTATTGTTAAGATTTCTTGCCTGCGCATTCTAAAAATTTAATATTATGTTGTGAATTATAAGATTTGTCTCGCTTGATTTTTCTCTGTATCCACAAGTAGAACTGTTATATGTAGATGATTTTAAATGTATATACCATGTTAGTAATAAAGATGCTGAAAATATTAATTCTTTTCTTTTTATAACCTGCATGACATGTGTTTATTACAACTGAGAATATTGGTCTGACTCAGGGGTCGGGAACCTTTTCATTTCTAAAGGCCACATTCATTTATCAGATTCAACATGAGGTCACATTTATAAAAATTTCAAGTAAATCAATCCATTACGTTTAGAGTTTTACAAACTCAAACATTCGGGAGCTGAATTTTCACACATATTTATTAAGATATTCAGATATACCCCTTTTTAACCTTCCCCTCCTGGTGATATGTATTTACTACTACTTGACTTTAAAAATGAGAATATCAATATAAATTATAATAGATACAGGTTCAGAATTTTTGTGTTCCTCCGTAATATAATTTTTTTTTTCAAAAGCCGGACGGTAAAATTCCGTGTAGTGCACAAGCTCACTAAGGGTGCTTGTCCACTACCCGGAATTCTGTGTAATTTTACCGTCCGGCTTGTCAGTTAGCGTTTTAAAACGACGATTGGCTTGTGCTTTTGTCCATCTTTGTGAACACGTTGCGCGTAAATTCGATCACGCTTAACTGTCGTCGTTTTCATTTTTCAAAACTGGACTGCCGGACGGTAAAATCCCGTGTAGTGGACAAACGCCCTTAGGTAACTGTTTTATATTCAAGTGTCTTTTAGCAAAACAGAATTTTAATTGAAATAAGGGAATTTGGAATAAGGATATAAATAAAACTCTTCATTGTCATTTATTTATTTATTCATTTTTAGCATGTTTTAAAAAAATAGATTACTCACCAATCATTTAATCCTAGAATCCATATTGCGTGCAAAGAATGCTGCTCCAAGGGATAACCTTTCTGAATATTGAATTTCTGCTGCATCATTCATATTTCAACTGTGCCCATTTCTTCTTCTCCATTGTTAGGGTATTATTTATTATTACCAAACTAATAAAAAAATGTTTGTGATATGAAAAATAATTTGTTTCATTAGGATTGAACTCGAGATAAAAAAAAAACTGCAAACTGTTAACACAACCGCTACCCATTTAACTATCAAATTCTATCAAGAGATCTTTTGATAGATGCATTTGATTACAATTTCTAAATATGAACCTGAACACAAGTTCATTAAGTAAAAGCTTGAAACCCGAATGACAATACTTAAAATTTCTAAATCAATTTAATATTTAAGAGTCTTAATATATCCCATTTCTAATATGTATTCACAAATAATTTTTTCATAGCAGGCATTTTTTATTACTTTGAAAATAGTGTTCAAAATATAAAGTATATCTCAAAACTATCCTACCGATTTACTTACCAAAATTGAGATATGAAAACGGATTCTGTATAGAAAAAAGAGATGGGGACTGGAAATAGGGGAGGGTTTGATAATGCATCATGGCATTTAATGGATGGACGTGTTGAAATAAAAGCCTTTCACACCGTATCAAGATTTACATGTTTATTGGCAACATAAATCCTTCATACACGGCATGTTAGGGGTTTGGTCGGGTGGGGGGCTCTACTTGTCCTCGGGCTTGGAGAAGACGAGCGTGTAGCCGCACTTGCCGCAGTAGTGCCGGTCCTCCATGGCCGCCATGAACACTCCGGCCCCGCAGCGCTCCTCGGGACACTCCCTCCGCAGGCGGTGGATCTTACCATTCTCGTCCACCTGACAACCAAACAAAAAATCTCAATTTCACTGCCACCTGATATCTCAGGTTTATCATATATCGAGGTTTTCAGTGTCGTCTTATGATACCAGACACAGAATTACTATACTGCCATGGGATATCAAATATTGGTACACTCAAAACATTGTTGGGTAATATATCCAAAATAAAACACAATTTTTTTGGATTGAATTCTACATTTATTTATGTATATCTTAATACGTGACGCGTTTCGTCTTCTCAGGACATTATCAAATACTCAAGTAAGTCTGAGTGTTTGATAATGTCCTAAGAAGACGAAACGCGTACATACACGTATACATAAATAAATGTAGAATTCAATCCAAAAAACCATGTTTATTTTGGATATATTACCCAACAATTCAATATGGAATTCTACTAACTGTCTGCAGTTACAATAAACACTCAAAACATATTGATAAAAATTTTTGAGTTCACAATTGACAAATTTGACAGAATATGGCGTGTGTAGGGAGGCGTGTAATATTATCCTAGCCCTTGTCCATACCAAATGGAGCCAAAGGGCTCTGCATCAACAGTGTTATAGTGATTGTTAATTACATAAAGCCAAGGTGATCAGTTACATACAGCCAAGATGATCCTGCGCTTCAGGTACCAGTCTCAGGTGACATTAAATAATAAAGTGAATAATCTTTATCTTCTCGTCTTTATTTTATCCCTCTAGGAATGGAACCCGGGACTTCCAGCATGCTAGACACGCTAACTACTAGCATTATGGAGGCAGACGAATATTGCATTCGATTTAAGTTTTGTAATGTCATTTCTTGATGGAACTGCGTTTTACGTAATAAAATAACTTACGAAAACCAAAATTAAATATACTGAAAATAATTAATAATAATAATAATAATAAAACCATCATCCGCACCCCAATGGTGCATAGGGCACTGCTTCATATAAACGCAGTGTTATCTTGATCGCTTACACATGAAAGAAAGGTGATCAGCCTTCCGCTTCAGGTACCAGTCCAGGGTAATATTGAATAAATATCACAGTGAAAAAATCACTTATAATTAAATAAATATAATAATATATTTAGTTAAATAATTATATTATATAAAATATCGGACTGTAAATTAAAATAATGAGTCGATTCCAATGTCTTTTAGCATATTTATTTCATGTTGAGGCATCGAGGAACATTCTAGATTATGGAGAAATGGTCAACCGCTATTCGACGTACCTTGTAGTATTTGAGTACAGCTAGCTTGACCTTCTTCTTCTTGTGCTTGATCTTCTTGGGGGTGGAGTAATTCTTCTTCTTGCGCTTCTTGGCTCCACCACGAAGCCTCAGCACCAAGTGCAGTGTGGACTCCTTCTGGATGTTGTAGTCCGACAGGGTGCGCCCGTCCTCCAGCTGCTTGCCAGCGAAGATCAGTCTCTGCTGATCCGGAGGGATTCCCTCCTTGTCCTGGATCTTGGCCTTGACATGTTCGATAGTGTCTGATGGCTCCACCTCAAGGGTGATGGTCTTGCCCGTGAGGGTCTTCACGAAGATCTGCATGGTGACGCCGTATGACTAGGCAATTCTATCAAGGAAATAAACACAAGAAATAAATATGCTGTAAATCCATGCATACATTTAACAATTTATAATTAAACATATAGTTGTCAGGCAGTTTTTTTCATCAACCGCGACCCTAATTATACTCGGACAGTCTGCCGCCCAACCCTCAGTATACTAATCACAAGTAACCGAAAACCAAATTCCCTTGTGTACTATATTTTTTGGCGTCACTTGCACTCTACCAAAATTAAGCAAATAGAATGCTTATAAGCATCTCCCACTCTCTACAAACAGCATGTAGCCACATACTGTGGGTAGAAAGCGGGAGATGCTACCAACAGACACTTTTAAGTGTCTCCTGCAAAACAATGTGTTAACTGAGTTACAAAAATACACTATTTTTTTGCATGAATCAAGAATATATACTACAACCATATTTTTTGTTGGTATGTTAATTTGGTATAAAGTCATAGTAATAAGTCAATTAATGTGTTAGAAGTTTATCAATAAAAGACAAGTATGGAATGAAAGGAAAGCCTTTATTCAGAATTGCTTATAAAATACACCGGTACACAATACGAGACAACTTAAACTAGGAGCACAGCGTTAATACAACCATCATTCTCGGGGTTATTAGTGACCTGAGCGTACTTCCCCCAGATGACCTTTCCAGACTGCGTGACCAAGCCCAGTTCTGAGATGTTGATTTCGATGACGGTTCCTTTGGTGATGACTCCGAGGCTGGTGAACATGGGCGAGCTGGGGTTCTTCTTGACCCCGATGATGGGCAGGCAGAATGTGGCTTTGAGCTCCGGGTGGGTGACGTGCGCCTTCTTGAACCTCAGGGCCATGGGCCGAATGAAGCGCTCAAACTTCGGCGGTTTCCTCGTGAAGCCTTCTCCTACAAACGTGACCTTTGTGACCATCCTCTTCCAAGCCTTCCGTCTTGTTTTTCCGGAGCTTAATACTTTGAATACTTCCGCGTCGGACTGCGCTCTCACTTTAGGAATCGGAACGTCCCATTTGCCCGCTTTTTCTTTTCTCTTTTGCTTTATCATGTTCGAAAGGACTTTGGCTCTAGATTGGATGTCTCTGTCGAGGAGGTAGACAGGTACGGCGCCATCGGACACCTTTTCTGCTTTTTGTTTTACATTCTTCTCTTCGTGGGCTTTGATCTTCTTCTTCATCTGTATCTTTTCATTCCTGCGCTCCTTGTTGAAGAGCTTGGCCTTGATTCCTCTCAGCTTGCGAGCCTTCTCCGCCCTCTTGTGCGGCTCGCGAGCCTCTCTTTTCCTTTTCCTCTCTTCATAATCGAGCCTCCTTCCGTACAACTTCTGATGACGCTCGATATACTCGTTCTGCGGCATGTTGACTCGACCTGCAAAACGAACGGAATAATTTGAGACCCGAACGCTTCGTGCAGCCCGAGGTCACTTCAGATGTTGCGAGACTAATTTTCACCACTCTTTTGAACGCTACATTCGCAGAATAATGAAAACTATTGACATTCCTGAAAATGACTGGGTACAAGCGGCAAATTCGTTTAAACGATAAATTTAACATCATTTCAAAAAGAAAGCGCAAAACACTTACCGGCTTATACACACAGTTTAATTATTCCACCGCTCGCAACCTGAAAAACCTCGAACCGAAAGTAATTCATATAATTTAATGCTCAACACGAGTATTTGACGTACGACCACGCGGTGAAATGGTGCAACACGCAAACGCGGATAAATCACCGAATAATCAAGTGAAGACACACAAACATATATCCTAATTGTAAAACATTACATTGCTACAGATTATAGAACTTTTTTAAAGGAATATAACTCTTAAACTTAGAAAAATATCACAGAGAACTAAATCCACTAACCTTGCCAACATCCACGCAGTGAAAAAGAATAGGAAACGGAAATAGCGAATCAATCAATGAACTACAAACCTGGCAACCCTGGCAATAAACAAATTAGTAACAAAAATATTTATTATAAAAATGGGGCAAGTAGTAATATATCTTGCAAATGTTTTATCCTGTCCCATGAGAAGGTTTATTGATAAGTAATTTTAAATATTTGGAAGAATAGTATTTTAACATTTGAACGTCATCTTACCAATGATATTTATGATAAGACCAAAAAAAAAATATTTGGACACCAATTTGTTTTTCCAACCGTACTTTTATTTGACATGTATAATATTTTCAATGTTTTGCGTTTCAGCATCTATTTTAAATTTCATATTTTTGTTGGTACATAGGTCTCTTCTTGGATTACAATTTCTGTGATGATCAATTTATTTATTTCATGGTCAGTCTTCATCCGTATTTATCCTCTGCCCGTCTCTCCAACTCGGCGTACCACCTATAATGCACGTCAAAGATAATTTGGTCCATGTAGGTTAAGCAGGATCGTCCTCTGTAGCTTGTTCATTCACACATGCCTTCGTAAAAGTGGGCCTGGGTGTTTTATATTATGGCTCATCCATTTGGCTCGCTGTTGCGTTACTTTATTTGGAAAGCATCTAGCCTCCCCAGCCCTGATTAAAACCTCATTGTTTTCTACGTGTTACGATCAATCCCCAATATTCGTCAGTAACACCACATTTCAAACGCCTCCAACCGCCCCGTTGTGCCCATAGTAGGTAGGTAGGTCTAGTAGGTGTTTATTCATTATAGTAACCCTGAACGATTTGTCATAGATAGACGTAAAAAAAATACACAAAATCTTTGATATTACTGCTACTGCCAATTTGTTGTCAAATTTGTTGGAAAATAAAAGTTTTCTATTTACCATCTTATGTTATTCTCGTGATAGTGAATCAAAGTATTTTTTATGGTAATTTGCGATACGAGCTCTGTTTCTAATCTGTTTTTAAATTAATATATTCGCTTAAACTAACTTAAATTCACTTTTAGGTTATCCTCAAGAATAAAACAATTTCCGAGACTTCAGCCTCTCAAATTATGCCCTATTGGTACTATGATAAAAGAGACCTACAAAACACTCCATCATATCTCGATGGCATCGATAGCGAGACGGAGAGCCGCTACAGGAAAGAAGGTGCCCGGTTTATTATCGACACAGGAACGAAAATGGACTTGGGATACAATACGATGGCCACAGGAGTGGTGTACTTTCACAGATTCTACATGTTTCACTCGTTCCGCACATTTCCTAGATACGTGACGGCCTGCTGTTGCTTATTTCTGGCCGGGAAAGTCGAGGAAACTCCCAAGAAATGTAAAGATATTATCAAGCAAGCCAAGTTGCTGCTCACAGATTCCAAGTTCACAACCTTCGGGGAGGACCCTAAAGAGGAGGTCATGACACTAGAAAGAATTTTATTACAAACTATAAAGTTTGATTTGCAAGTTGAGCATCCATACAGTTACCTTTTGAAATATGCAAAGTGTTTGAAAGGCGACAAAGCTAAACTCCAAAAGATGGTGCAAATGGCCTGGACCTTCGTCAATGACAGGTTAGTAAAGTAAAACAATATTTTGAGTGTGTCCAAATACTTGTTCACAAAATCTGGATTATCTCCAATTACAGGAGTTATTTTCATTATAAGCTTAATAATAAAAATGAAAATGGTATTTTCTGGCGTTTCTCATGTGTGTGATTATAATCCAGGATTCGGATCTCACGTACTAATATAAGAGTTTCTGCTTAATAAAAAGCTTCTTTACATCTCACCAATAGATGTCTCTAGTGAAGTTCTAGTGATTCAAGAACAAGGTTTCTAAATTAGTTCATTCATATATATATAGAACTTCCAAGAATTTGAGTAGTGTGGTTGTCAATAATGGGTAGAATTGGTGAATGTTACACGTGTGTAAAGTGATCACTTAAACCAGCCTATGACGGTCGTCAGCCCCGTAAATGCCCAGACTTCTTCCATATTCTTCTTCATCTTTGATGAGATGTCAAAAAATTATGAGTAAAACAATGTTTTATATTCAATACAATTATCTTTTTCTCTATTTTAAAACTGAAACATTTAATTAATTTATTTAATACACTCAACTAAATATTCTTCAAAATAAAGTATTTAAGGTTTGTTCGTAAGAAAAGATCCTTTTGAATTTTTAAATGATCTATCCGCTGAACAAGCACTTGGACGTAGCATACATCGCTCTCTCCTTTCAACAATGTAAAAAAATGACAATTTTCAATTGTGCATGTTTTCGGAATGCCCAAAAATGTACTATATACCAGCAAAAGTGGCACATTTTTATCTTAATATTTACCCGCTACAGGGCAGAAAGTGTTGTTTTTGCATTTTGAAGAAAAGCTATTGTTTAATTATTATTTTTAAATATACTAAATATTTTTCAAATTGAGAAAACACACTCAGGTTTTACCTAAAAAGATCTGTTGCACAGTAAAATGTTCAAAAAGTGGCTTGATATTTATTTTTAATACATTTTAAATTTTGAAAATTATCTCCTGAAAAATCAAGTTTTTTGATACATGACGTTGAAAGGAGTGAGCGACATCTATTTTGTATATTAAAAGCATTGTTAACTTGGTAATATAACACTCTCATTTATGTATTAATTTTAAATCAAACACAGATATTTTGAGTCTACTAAATTGTATTTTATTAACAAAAACACATAAAAAATGTATATTGTGACAATTCTACAAATTAAACGCAAAATCAATAAATAAATAACATTACACTCTCCTTATCATTCATCGTTCACTATGTGTTGTTCGCAGTGTTTGTTATGCGAGGAATCACTGTAATAATTATTGGTACAATGGAACCTCATAAGGAGCATAATTCGTTCCAGAATCTTACTCGTAAAGCGAAACATTTTTTGTTTTGACTGGCGTGGAAGTCCCGGCTCACAAGTGAATGTCGTGAAAAGGGGACTTGACCTTTTCTGTAACTCATGCGAAATGTCGCTCGTTAACACGATGACTGCCACAGCATATTTCAGAATTCCGGTCTAAAAAGCCAATTTCATACATTACAATAAAAATATTCTTTTGCTTCTTGATTTTGAATAAATTTTTTACAATTTTTTTTCTTGAATGTTTTTCGCTGGTACTTTGTGGCACATTTTATAAACTTTATAAAATTGAACAACTTCGTTTTAACCACTTTTTTATTATTAGTACACTATAACCTACCGGTTTCATTATCAGGATCAGGGTTTATTAAATTCCAAAACATTAAAATACTCATAATTAATTACATTCCCTTATCCCTTGTCGAAACCAGTAGGTTAAAGTGTACTAATAATAAAAAAGTGGTTAAAACAAAGTTGTTCGGTTTTATAAATTTTTTATAATAATATTTTCTGTTCATTTATTAATAAATTTGCTGTTCATTTAAGCCAGCATTGATTTATTTTCTCTTCCCAGAAGCCATCTATCCATATTACCACTGATATACTAGGAATTTTATCGTAGCTGCTGGAATACAGCAAGTAAAGTCAGTCCGAGATAACTCGTAGTCGGTGTCCTAGTAAAGAACGCAATCTATGAGTTACCTCGTAGTTGGCAGTCAACGTGTTAAGGTGGGGACTGACCAGGGCATTTCGTAACGTAACATTCGCGGAGAGCATCAGACTCCGGTTGGAGCACTCGGAACAAGCGGCGAGCAGCTCGGCTGGCTGTACTGACTATACGAATACACGCATAACGTGTTACGTTACGACTAAATGACTGCGGTCAGTCCCCACCTTTAAGGGAGCTACTTTTCAATTTTTTTGCTCGTATGAAAGGTTCCATTGTATTTATGATTAACGGATTATCTTTTCTTTAGTTTATGTACCACTCTCGCCTTGCAATGGGAGCCGGAGGTGATTGCAGTAGCGTTAATGTTCCTGGCGGGAAAGTTAAGTAAATTTGAGGTTGTGGATTGGAATGGGCGTCTCTCGAGGCACACGGCGTGGTGGGACATGTTCGTAGAGGATGTCACTACAGAGCTTCTGGAAGATATTTGTCATCAAGTGAGTACATTACATTTGTATTCAATGGAGAAAATCATAGGATACATTGTTTGTATATTATCATTTTTTTTATTTGGCAGTCATGAGAGGATGTTTCTGTCAGTGTCAAGCCTTATTTTTATTAACAAACAAAATAATAATAACAATTAATGAATTTTATGTTATATTTAATTTTGTACTGACATTTCGTGGTGGAACTGCATTTTATATAATAAAATTACAGCAATATAGTTTTTTCCACACTTATTTTATTTGATCAATGACTGTTTTTTGTCGTTATCAACATCATCTCCAGTCTGATAATGACGCAAATATATTTGTATTCGATGAAAACATCTGTAGTTTTCGAAACTAGTCGTGTGAAATAAAACCCAATATGTGGTCTAATACAAGTATTTAGTTTTTAATAATCAACATGTCATTCCGCAAAGTTTATACCAAATCAATCAATAATTATAATTTTTACCGTCCACATTTTAATCAAATGTACTCGATTTAATTAATGTAGGCCGAATAGTTTATTTTATGTTTTCCTTAATGTCAGTTAATTATTATTGTTGTTATTATTTTTTTTTCTATCTCTATCTCTCCTTATATCCATTATTTATTGTCATTACAATGTATTTTCTTTTTGTTGAGCTAAAATCACTCGTAAACGAGTGCAGGCTTAGTAAAAATAAATCAATAAATAGTACAATTTTGTCATATTTTAAAATTGGGTAAATCTTTTCAGGTATTGGATCTGTATTCCCCGCAGTCGTCTTCGGGTGGCGGAGACAGTCCGACGCTTCCGCCCCTCGCATTGAAAGTGGACAAAAAGACCACCTCACCTCCGCAGTCCATTTCCCCTTCCAACCCGCCCGTGGCCGCCAAGCCGGTCAGCGTCAACACGCCCATCAAGAACGGCCAGGACCCCAAGGGGGAGGTGCAGCCGATCAAGACCATCGTCGGAGTAGACTCCGCCAGGTTTCAGTACCCGGGTAGCTTTGGAAACGTCCCGTCGTACCCGGCGGTGTTTCCTCCTCCGGTGCCCGCGGCTAGCTCGGCCCTGCCCCCTCTCGTGTCCATCCTCCGGCCCCCCGCGGGGTTCTCGGAGCCGCCGCCCTCGCACTACCCTCCCGGAGTGAGCCTCCCCCCTCCCAACTACTTCCCGCCCCCGCAGCCCGTCAGACCCTATTTCCCTCCGCCGACGTAAGACGCAGTGCCTACAATTCCAATGTCAAATCATATTATCTATTTTTACTTGTGTATATATTTACATAAATCATTTTTGACCTAATAAAACTAAGCTGTAATTTCCAATATGATTTCATTAATTGATTCGGCAGTCACTTTGTCATAAAATCTATCCATTTTTAATTTAAATTTTACTTAGTAAATACCACCATTTCTTAAAATCTACTGTGACACGTGTTTCGATGCATTCCGCATCATATTTGCAGCATACGGTGTTTGAAAATGATGCGGAATGTATCGAAAACATTTCACAGTAGATTTTAAGAAATAGTGGTATTTACTAAGTAAAACTTAAAATAAAAAAAAGCGATTTCATTACTTTATATCATAGGCATCCTCAAACAATGTTAACTCAAAAATATGAAATTATGACTTAATGATGCAATTATAAAGTTTTCAATGTTCTATAAACTAAATGTAAAATACTACCTCAAGGGCGCTTAGTAGTTTGAAATGTCATGTTATTGTGGTTTTACAAGTAAATTCAACTTTAAGTTTAATAGCGGGTATTTCATGTAAGCTCAAAGAACCGTTTAAAGAACTAAGCTCACCGTTTAAAGAACAGGGATTTTATAGTTAATGTTTTTTGCCAGTATACCCATGATATATATTATAAGTTTCCTTGAGCATTATTTATCACAGTACATAAAAGCTTAGCGGGAAAACAGAACGAGAACGGCCGAAAAAGACTTGGCACGATCAGATCAATCAGAACCTAAAATCTGGTGGTGTCAAAAGTCTGCGTAATCAGAGGGCATGTATGACTAGATTTATGGATGTAAAGGAAGCTAGGAGTGTATGTCAGGACAGAAGATTGGGCGTTCCATCCTCTATGCCTACCCCTGCGGAGAAACAGCGTGATGGTAGTAGTAGTAGTAGCTTCTCAATTTTACATTTCTGACATCTCAATATAGATAAAGAAGTATATAAAAGTCTGGGTATTTACAGGAGTTATGACCTATCATAGGCTGGTTAAGTGATCACGTTAATAGAACATTTACCAATTCTATCTATGATTACCCGTAGTTGTCAATCATGGGTAGAATTGGTGAATGTTACATACGCGTAAAGTGATCACTTAACCAAACCTATGACGGTCATAAGCCCTGTAAATGCCCAGATTTCCATATTCTTCTTCATCTATGTTGAGATGTCAAAGATGTAAAAAATAACTTCTATAATCCAGATTTGTTAACAAGTACATATTTACACACTTAAAATGTTGCTTCTCAATTTGAAAGGGACCAAAATGCAATAGATATTCATTTTTTTGGCAAATTATTAGATAAAAGGCTTTAAATAAAGAAGAAACAAGGGTTTAACATGTGTTTATTATTAATTCAAGTACATTTGGGTAATAATAATATAGTTTTGATTATAATATTTGTCAAACTACATACGTGCAAACATGCATAATACATTTACGTATCAAATATAAATATTTAACAAATTTTCAATACTTTACAGTCTGGGATCACATTTCTGGTAGTGCCGTATACACGCATCTGAGCATTCGCGACAATCCGCCAAATTCAACATTTTATAATAAAATGGCAGCATTAAACCTGCTAATAAGGTATTGGATGGATTATAGTAGTATGGGAAGACGTGCATGATATACAATAGATAAACATTTTTGTGTGTAAAAAAGGCAGTACACAAAGTCTTTGGCTAATATTAAATTTTAGTAGGAAAATATTCTGTGTATTTTTTATTATGTAACTACATAATGGAAAATCCGTGGAAAATAAAACCATAATAACCATGGCACCTTAATATTGTCATCGTTTATGGGCTTCTATTTTATTTGTTCCTATCATCAATCGGGAATGATACAGGGTGGCGGAAAATTGATTAATTTGTGATTACCCAATTGGAAAATATAATAATTTTTAAAAATGGCGTGGTGCACATCGATCATATTTGACATTTGTGAACTAGACAGCATAGATTTGTATACAAACAGATTGATAAAACGGGCACAAGTGTGTATCAACACTGGCAGCAGGCACTTGACGGATGTCATCTCTTCCACTTAACAGAAAAAATATATAAAGGTCCAAATAAAGATTTACATCACTCTATATATTTTTATTTTATTTTTTAAAAAAGCTATCCAAAATCAAATTGGATAATTAATTTGCGCCACTCAAAATCTGTAGCTGTCTAGTTCACTAATGTCAAACATGATTTACGTACGACGCCATTTGTAAAAATTATAAAGTCTTCCGTTCTTAATTTTGCTCCACCCTGTAGAATAGTCCTTTTAATCAGATACTTTGCAAGTCAGTCTGGGGTGCATTTAATCATTTGAATTAAATAGCAATACAAATGTGAACATGTGCAAATTACAAACTCTCCAAAAACCAAAACATGCCATGTTAGGGGCGTTTGTCCACTACACGGAGTTTTGCCGTCCGGCACGTCAGTTAGCATTTTAAAACGATGATTGGCTTGTGCTTTTGTCCATCTTTTTTCGGATCGGGGCTCTTGATCAACACGTTGCACGCAAATTCGATCATGCTAAACTCGTAGTCGTTTTAATTTTTTTAAACAAGACTGCCGGATGGTAAAATTCCGGGTAGTGGACAAGCGCGCGAGGCATTTCTATCTGCAACTGAGTCAGAAATGTGGAGATTTGGATAAGAACAACCAAACAAAGTGCGTATAGTTGTATCGAAGACAATGGGAATGGGTAGGGAATGTATCCAGGCGGGAGAATACTTCCAGAGTGATCAAGTACTCCAAGTCTACTCGGAAACCTGGACCAACAAATAACACGGTAGGCGGATGATATAGTGGGTCAAAACAGAACCAAAAAGACTAGCACACAGTGAAGAATACCTTCAAACAGCAGCGGGTGGATTTAGACTGAGAGAACAAAGTATTACCGATTGATGACAGTATTACCAAAATAAAAAGGCAACCATTAATTTGATAGTTGATGGACCATTAAGTTTTGAAAATATTCAATTAAAAACGTTATAATTAATAATATCTTCAGATCTAATCAAGACATCGTAATATTCAATAAACTGGTTTAAATAACGTTAAAATAGAAATACTATACATAAATACTGCTATGGCTAAAAATAATAGAAAAGCAATGTCAAAATTATTTTACATAAATATCTTACATAAATACAAGTTTAAGAATGGCTCAAAGAAAATTAAAGATATATAAGAAAATAAAATATTAAAAAATAAAATAGCGACCATTAAAACTATAACTTATATAATACTGAAATGATTTAATAATTTACAAGTTTTAACTTATGGGTAAAATGTGAAAAATGTTAAAACCACAATTAATTTAAAATGACTTAGAAATTTACATTTCAATGAAATGCAAACTACGTTATTACTTAACAAAAAAGAAGAAAAAAGTCCTTTAATATTGAAAACTCAATGTGACCATAATTAACTTGATAATTTTTTATCTGACGCATTTCTTTCTGGTCAATTTTGAACCGTATACATACGCATGTTATAATTTTTCATTCTTTTGCATTACATAGTTTTATTATTACATATAATAATAGAATATCCAAGGATTTATATATGGAATCCTACTATTTATGTATATTTATGGACCAATTGTTTTTATATTAAGCCACCACGGTAAGTCAAAAACATTTTTAACTGTAAAGGTATATTAAATACTATGAAGTAACATTTCCAGGTACTTGATGAAGGCAGAATAAATTTTAATGTAAAAATATTTTTCTGCGATACCTGATATGGATGGAAGAGTACATTTTTTATAAGAATAAATATTCCTTAAGGATATGTAATATTTTCTGAGTTGGGGGTGAGTAGGACTAATATTACATAAGGTTGTGATATATTTTTACTAAAATTTAAAACTATCACTGGATTTCAAAATACATACATGGTTCAATACTATCCTAAACATCCTAACTGTAAAAGGCCTCAATTTAAGGTCAAAAGGGGACTTTATCATCACAAAACTTACTTATTCATCAGTCTATGGAGCAAATATCATCAAACTTGATTAACAAGGCATGTAGTAAGAAATGTGGACTACTAATTGTGTTTAGAATAGATTATTTAGAATACTGTTATTGTAATATCCTTATATAATGCAGATAATTTATTTGTGCACATAATTCATAAATCTAAGAGTATATGCTTGATTTTACATATCGCTCACTCCTTTCAAGAACGTCATATATCAAAATTCATACATTTTCAGCTGTGCATGTTTTCGGAATGCCCAGAAAATGTACTATATCCCAGAAAAAGTGGCATATTTTTAACTTAATATTTACCCGCTACAGGGCAGAAAATGTTGTTTTTGCATTTTGAAGATAAGGTATTGTTTAATAATTTTTTTAAATATATTAAATATTTTTCAAATGGACAAATAACCTTCATGTTTTACCTAAAAAGATGTGTTGCACACTAAAAAGTTCTATAAGTGGCTTGATATTTATTTTTAATACATTGTGTTATATTTTTAAAATTTAAAAACGTTCTCCTGAATCAAGTTTTTTGATTTATGACGTTCTTGAAAGGAGTGAGCGATATATGTAGGAACATAGCTATGAAGTTAGTGTCAAATAGCTCTTAGCCTAACAGCACTAATCTTTCAATGTGAACTTTGATACGATATACAAGAGGATATCACATAGATAACAAGAAAGGTCAATGAAAAAACCATTTGTATTAAAAATAAATCTTCTTCCTAGCTCCATCCCAAATTATCGTCTTTGTAGACTTTTAGGGTCAGCTCTCCTAGTCCTCAGGTTGTAGGTCCTTCTATCATATACAATGTCACCTAGGTCATGTATTGAAAATAAATCCGACATTAAATAATAAAAATTGAATTCTACGCCTTTTTAAAAAAGATTTTAGAGGGTTTATCAATGTGATTTTTATGACTATGGCTGATTGATATTTAATAACAAAACAAAAATACACAGTGTAAGTAGGTAAGTCAAGCAGATAACCTTCAAACCGATTGTTTCAGTCAACATTGATGTACAACGGAATCATTTTATCATATTAATGTCATTTATCACTTGATTAGTGCTGTCAGGCTATGAGGTCAGGTTGTATATTGTACTTACATATTATATTATACAGTATTTTAGATGGCTTAATACTTAAAAAGTTCTTAAAACAGATAAATGCAGAATAAGGTTTGCTTTAAAATTACAATAATTTATAATCAAATGAAAAATTTCATAATATCATGATTGTAACTGTAACGGGGCAAGGGTACGATTTACGTTTTTAAACTTTAGAGTTGTGTTGAGTGTTTATTGTGATAACCCCCCCGGCTCTCATCATTTTCAAACAATATGGAGAATATAGAAAAATATTAAGAATTCAAAGATTGTCAATCAATCGACCACATAGTGAAACTATTAATCCGCTGTGCCAACAGCGCCTGTCAATTAGTTTAAATCATCAATGAGACATTATAAATGTCAGTCACTCCAATTACTAGTATTCATCAACATGTCACACCAACCATCAACATTTATGAACATGTTGCTAATTGCGTCTATCACCCTAGCCCCATTAGAGTACCAACAATTCATTTAACATGTATTATCAGGTCAAATAACAAAAATGTGTTGTTTTCAATGACTAGATACTATTCTCAACCCTAGTTTTGGCATATAGAATTGATGAGACTCATTTTTACACATTCACTCTGGAGCAGTATTTTTAATATTTAGAAAAACATTTATGTAAAATAATTTGCTGTCACACCTTTGTAAAATCTTAGTTTATAGGTAGATAGTGGTGAAATATGTAAAAATTACAAGTCAATAGAAATTATCATAGGATCGTGAGCACAAATAATTGTTACTCCACTACTTCTACAAAAGGCGATTTGAAAATTTGCTACTTGTTTTCAAAATCATTGATCAGACATTGTTTTATTATGACTAGAGCTTAATATAACAAACAATACTTTAATACGTACATATTTTACTGTGTGTGCAGATAGAAATAAATGTTTATAACTTCAAACCCTTAAATCTCTGTCCGGACATGGTTAGGAGGATTTACATAGATACATAGACATAAACTAGGTGGTTATATATCTGCCGATTCGGTTGGTGACTGTAAGAAAAATTAAAACCACCACTCCCCGTACCAATTTGTCCGTCGTTCTTTATAATTTGCAAAACATTTTTAAATACTGCTCTCAGGTTGAAGTCCAGTTAACACCAGGACAGAGTAGCATGATGGCACTTCACAAGACAGACTAACTAAATACACGGTATTGAGCTTTTTCTTTTATCATCATTACAACAGTCATAATGAAATAAAAAATAAACTTTCGAGAAATATACGCATTTGCCAGAACGTCGCATAGTTTAATTTAAAAACTTGCACGTTGGCTTTAATTCATTTCGCGAGTTTCAAAATGATCGTAGAATGACATCTAAGTGCCAACATAAAGAGTTGGTATGAAGTGATAAAGAAAAATGACATTTATTGTTCCGGCATTCATTTTTTGGTAAGACATAATCAAATTATAAATAAAACACTCGAGTATTATATTGTTACGACTAGTTTTGGAAGCTACAGATGCTTTCATCTACAGGTTTGAATAGAAGCTAATCAATAGTAATATAATACTTACGAGAAAAAAGATAAAAAACAAGTGTTTTATTTATAATTTAAAAATGTCAATAAAATGAAAAAATATGATTAACTTTCTACAATGCCATATAGATGTTGCTTCTACGATTTTTTTAAAACCCCCATATATAATCATCATGTATGTAAATTGTATAAAATTCGTGTCATCCCATTTTTTTTTTACGATTGTAATATAATACGTGCATATTATATTATCAGTTGAGATCCAACTGATAACCTCTTGAAAGATAAAATTTTAAATACATCAAAACATTTCGTCCATTTACAATTTACACGCTATGCTACGGTAAGTATAATAATTATCATTTAAACATTTGTATTTTTAAAAATAAAAACACCTCTAAATAATAGTGAGTTAATCTGAACATTGCGTAATCTTGTCATTATTGAAATAAAATACTAACAGTAAAACATGTCATATAAATGCTTTGAAAAACAAATTATTTTGACTGACACCACTCCTTGATGTGCAACTTGTCATTTAAATGATATGATGCCACTCCTTGCACATTATAAATGCTGTATTTACATAATACAGTAACCCGCCCTATAACGTGGAGATAGGTTCTGCATTTATCAGACACTATAAGGGGTTAACGTTTTTAAATTATTTTTTACATTTTAACGAACAGGATTGACTTGACCGAATATACGGATCTACTACATTAAGGTGGGAACTGACCGGAGAATTTCGTCGTAACGTAACATTCGTCATCGGATTGAGTACTCGGAATGTGCTCGGCTCGCTGTACCAATGCTCGCATTGTAACATGTTACGTTACGACGAAATGACTCCGGTCAGTCCCCACCTTTATACGGGGGACCACCACTATAGGAAAAAAAATTCCCGCAAACGTTATAGGGGAAAACCTTATACCAGTGTACGTTATAAGGGGGGTTTAATGAAAATGGTTGCTATTCTGTATATGTTGCGTCAATGTCAAAAATAAAAGTAAAGAGTAGAGATGCATAGACCAGTAGAAAATTAGTTCGCTTATTACTAAAACCAGAAAAAAATAAGATCAATTAACTTAACTGTATTTCCCACATTGCTTTTGTCAAAAGTTATGCTTTAGTTTATAATGAACTAATTGCAATCAACAAAGTAGCCAAACAAACCAAATAATTATTTTTGTTTGTTTTTTGTACATTTATATGCAGACTATGATTTTTTTATAGGAAAGGATTTATTTTCTTTTCATAGTCTTCAAATTCCCCATTTCTGAGTAATATTTATACGAATAGTCAAGAATCAGCTGGCTTTGAAATTTACAGACTAGTCAGTAGTCAGTGCATCTTTACTGTATTAAAAAGAGTAATTTACCAGATCTTTTCCTGCAGTACTACAAGTCAAAAAAATTACATACCAAATTAGCAATGTGAGAAAACTCACGCCCTTAAATAGATCCAAACAAAGTGAACATTCAAAGATTTCTTATTGTCTATTGACAAATCGCAAATAATCAACAATAATTTTTCAGAAATAGAAACACAATTATTGTTTATGGTCTCAATGTTTTGCTACTGTTCAATAGGTCCTGTCTTTCCATAATATTCTGTTATCTAATATAGAGACAGATAATGCTTTTGACTTTAACGGAACACTTACAGATTCACACCAAAAGTGCATCGCACAAATTGATAACAAGTTCTAGATTTATGACACTTGATCTCCAACTAAATGACTCAGACTTGCGACAAGTCATAACTCACGGGCGACCCTCTCGGTATCAAAATATTTTTAAAACTACAATAGGTAAATATAAATAACATTTTAGATCAGACGCGTTTGTTTCAAATAGTAAATGAGTAGAGCGTGTATGAATCGATATTGGTGAACATTTTGTATGAGGTTGGCTCGCTGCTGATGGAGTAAGGTTACAACACGGGGGATGTCCACTTCCTAGAATCCAAAAAATTATAAACATTTGTAAAATATATTTTTGACATCCCAATGTATATCAACATTTTGAGTGTGTTGTTGGGATCCAAAATAAAACATTTTGTTGGATTGAATTCTACATTTGTTTATGTATGTCTTGTATCTTATGTGTTTGATAATGTATGTCTTGTATCTTATGTGTTTGATACTGTCCTAAGAAGACGAAACGCGTCACGTATTAAGATATACATAAATAAATGTAGAATTCAATCCAAAAAAACCCTTGTTTTATTTTGGATATATTACCCAACAATTCAATATGGAATTCTACCAACTGTCTGCAGTTACAATAAATATTTTGAGTGTGTCCAAATACTTCTTCTTCAAACCCCCATCCGCACCCAATAGTGCATAGGGCCCTCCAGGGTTATCTTGATCGTTAACACACGAAGGAAAGGTGATAAGCCCTCCGCTTCAGGTACCTTATTATGTATTAGATTTATTGGTGTCTTATTTAGAAAATATGACACGACAAATAAATAAACTATGTGACAAATCTTGATTTATATAAGATATTGAATCCATTGCATTGTTTTTAGGGATCAAGCTTATTCATTTATTATTAACTACATATACATATCCACTATCATTTTTAAGACATATAAACGATATGTGCCATAAATCCTTGTACTTAATATGCAAGAAGAATTTTCTAAGGCAACTAATAAATATTTATAAAAGGCTTGTACTTTTGAACTATTATTTGAATCCTTTAAAAATTGGCCGATATAAAAGTAAAAATTGCCACTTTACATGTCTGGAAATCTTAGGTAAGGTTAGGCAAGGAGAATTCTCTAAGGCAACTGATAAATATTATTGTGAAAATATAACTGCTAAAACAATGTTTTTTGTGAGTGGCAAGACTGGCAGTCCTACCTGGTTGTGGTCTAGCGTGTAGAGCAGCAGGTCAGCCGCGATGGTGACGCCCGTGCGCCCCACGCCCCGACTGCAGCTCACCAGCAGCGGCGGGTTGGCGTTGTGCACGGGGGCCATCTCCAGCGCGCAGTGTTGCCGCACGGCCGACAGCTCCTCCAGGAAACCTGGTCATCCAAATCCCCGAGTAAAAGATAGTGCATCACTGAACCGCGCTATTAAAACAGCTTTATAGCGAAACAGCGTAAACAGGGGTAGCGTTAAGCGGGGTGTTTTACTTCTTTATTTATTGATTTGGAGTTTAATTTGTAGAACTCCATTTTAATTTATGAACTAATTTTTAAATCAAACAGACAATATTTTGACAATTGTTTCGCCTAGTTACAGCATTTTCAAACGTTCGTTGGGAAACGCCGTAACTAGCGAAACAATTGTCACAATATTAATTTTTATGTGTTTTTAATAAAATACAACTTAGTAGACTTAAAAACAAAAAAAATCTGTGTTTCATTTAAAAATTAATTCATATATTTCTACTGAATTAATTATTTATCTCCTTTAAGGCCTAGATCTCAAGCATTCAAATCACAACACTCTCGGCCGCACTCAGGGCTAGAGGTCTGTTCACACTAAATTTGTTTAAATGTTTATTTTTTATAATTATTTTTGTTTTTGTTTTTTAGAATTTAAATAGAAAAAATATTTTGAGATTATTTTTCAACTCCTTACCTTTCAATAACCTTTTTCTTTTCAACACCATATAATTATTTCAAAGAAAAAAAATTTCCATACAAAATAGGAGTTTTGAGAAAAAAAAATCAATTACGTAAAATTTACCTAGATTTAGGCAAAATTGCGACTTATTGAATACTGGGCCTTAAGCGGTTGGCTATTCAGGGATGTGGCACTCTTTCCGAGCCAGTCTCTCAGGTTATTCTTCATCCAGGTTTTTGGATCCCTTGGATCTTGCTCCGCATAATCAAGGATTTTCAGAAACCACAATAAAGGTGAGTTTACCTAAGAAATGTTCTGTGGAAGCCGGGACGGTCATGCTTTCAGGCCACTCGGTGTACTGCATGTGCCAAACAGTCCTAGTCTGGCCCATGGAGCCCGTGTTGGTGACGGGTTTCCCATTGCTGACTCGCAGTCGCGTGGTCACCACATATCCCGAAAACTGACTGGACTCAACAAACACTTGGTACTGAAAATACAGATATTCAAATAATAAAAGAACATTTACAACATTTTGAGTGGGTCCAAATACTTGTTCACAAATCTGGATTATCTGCAATTATAGGAGTTATTTTTCATATTATTTTTTGACATCTCATCAAAGATGAAGAAGAATATGGAAGTCTGGGAATTTACGGGGCTGACGGCCGTCATAGGCTGGTTTAAGTGATAACTTTACACACGTGCAACATTCACCAATTCTACCCAATATTGAAACCACACTACTCGAATTCTTGGAACTTCTATATATTTATATGAACCAATTTAAAAACCTTGTTCTTGAATAACAATCTTAACAAAAAACTTTTGTATCTTAATTGGAACTTTTATCTTTTCATTAATTGATTCGGCAGTCACTTTGTGGGAAAATCTATCCATTTTTAATTAATGTTTAACTTAGTAAATACCACTATTTCTTAAAATCTACTGTGACACGTGTTTCGATGCATACGGTGTTTGAAAATGATGTGGAATGCATCGAAACACGTGTCACAGTAGATTTTAAGAAATAGTGGTATTTACTAAGTAAAACATGAATTAAAAATGGAACTTTTATCCGTTGAAAACTTTGTGAAGTAAATGAATAACGGTTGTTTGTATGTTTGTCAAGTAATGATCACCTGTCCAAATTCCCTGATCCTGCCGGGCTGCAGCTCGGGCAGGTGTGGGGGCCCGGGCAGGGCGGAGATGTGGGCCAGCACGCGGGCCCCCGCCTCCCACACAGCCTGCCACAGGCTGCCCGCGCTGCTCTCCCCCACCGAGCTCGCCATGTAGAACCTCTGGCTGCTGCCCACCGTCGCCTGAAGTTACCACACATCACACATGAATGCACCGAGAAAATACCAGATAAAAGATAAATTTTTATTTTTTATTTTTTAAATAATAATAATAATTTTTGTTTTCTGATAGTCAAGTATTTTTTGTATTTTATATTAACACTATTATTCTAGTTCTACTTATAATACCTATACCCTTATACCCTCTACTATGACCTAAATTATATTGTATACCCACACACAGGCCATGCCTTTGTGGGATCTTTTTTTGTATTTATATTTATATTTTTTTCATATTTTTTTTGTATTTGAATTTATGTCATGTAATGCAAAAGAATTTAAAATTAAGAAAGAAAAAAAAATATTTAATACATTCTTCTTCTTCGTGTGCCTTGTTAATTAAACCATATCCGCTCCCTAAGTGGAGTTTATGGAGCCCAAAAACTGTCTCCAGGGTTTTCTGTCAGCTGCCAGCTCTTTGCATCAAGAAAGAATAGCAAGATGTTTGCTGAAACTCACCGTTATATGGGAAGCGTTGATATATCCGTATTTGTTGAGTTTGGTGGGAGTTAACCGGACTCTGTTATCGTCGTAGGGGAGGTACTCCATATTTCCAGCGTTTAGAGCCGAGTGTTCCGGATAGAGGGCCACTGTAATGTCCGTGTTAACATCCCTGCCCTTGGGAATGCGTTCAAACGCAAAGGATAACTGGGAGTCTGTCATCTTCCTTTCCAAAAGTTGGCACTAAAATAAATGAAGGCAGACACATAAGTGAAGCGATATATATGTAATATGATAAGGTGTCCGATAATATTAAGAATTTTACCATGAAATGGATAAAAATTATTTTCACTTGCAACACCGAAGCTACACATCACTTTCTGACTTCTGTCAGAATTCATTTACCACATATATTGTTGTTGTTTTTTTAAATTAATTTGATCAATTGATCTGGCAGTCACCTTGTAGTACAAAATGCTAATATCTATTCATTTTTAATTTCAGTTTAACTTTGTAAATACCATATCTTAATCTTAAACCCTATATTAGTCTTAAAAGTTATTAAGTTAAGTAATTAAGTTATATCTTAAAATCCATTGTGGCACGTGTTTCGATGCATTTCGCATCATTTGCAATCACTGTTTTTTTATTTGAAAATATGAAACATGGTGATTGAAAAGATGCATAATGCATCAAAACATGTGTCACAATAGAGTTTGAGAAATAGTGATAGTATTTACAAAGTAAAACATTCATTAAAAATTGATTTTTTTATGTTCGTTAATAATGATACTACCCAACTACTATTATTGTAGGTACCTATTTCTTTTGACTATAATATAATAAATACATATAAAGTTTCATTATCTATTCCAAATAGCTTACTAAAGTGGGGAGCCGTGACAAAATACTAAACTTGTAGGTACACCGCGGGCTGAAAAAGATTGGAAACCCCTGATTTATCAAGTCGGCTTCCATAATATAGTGGTTAGTGCGATTGTGCTGAAGGACCCGGGTTCGACTGCCAGGGTGGTCATAATAATAATAATAGGAAATTTTTCACTCTAATATTTATTTAATACTACCCTGGAACGATCACCTTGCCTTTATATAATGAATAATCAATATTGCTTCAATCTGATGCAGTGCCCTATTCGAAGAAGAGAATAATCAATTAGCCGATATCAGAATGGATCAAAGAGACTTATGTAAATATAAATAAAATATATTATGTAAGTATAAATATAAAAAAAAAGTCTATTATACCATTAATTATACAAAACATAAAACTTTGAGTGTAAGTCCCTCTCCAAGCACAAGAACTCAGTCTCTTTTTTGGAGAGGCACAGCGAATCTAAAACTATAAGTTTGCCATATGTATAAATGTTTAGAAATTGTATTATGTTGAACTTAAAAATGTAACTACATCTATTAAATAAATAAAATTTTAAAAAAAATTATGTATATTTACCATAGACTCCTTGGATATACTGGGAGGAAGAGGATGAAGCTTTGGAAGTGCGGTGGACCAGCGGTGTTTGTCAGCGGGGTCCTTATTCGCCTGTCCTTTCTTGTCCCTTCCCAGGGTGGCACTTTTCACATCACTCTTGGCACTCTTTCCCCCAAACATTCCCCATCTGCGGCGCTTCTTTTCTTTCCCGGGAATACTCCCGCTCGTCGTAGAAGAGACCCCGCTGGTTTCAAAGTCGTACGCGCTACTCTGCTGTGTGGAATTGAAGAAGGAAGTCGTGGGTCCCGTGATGTCTAGTCCGCTGTGCACCGTGCTCAGGGAAACATTATGGGAATCACTATTTAAATTATCCGACAGACTCTTCGATTTCGTGAATGTCCCGGAAGACTTGACTATTCCTATACTGTCGTCGTTACTGTTGATGGTGATGGTCGTTATGTTATTGGTATCGTATTCTTGAATGGTCGACTTATTCGCGGAGGTTTTGCTGTTTACGGATCCCTTCAACGAAGCGTTACTCCCGACCTCCGCATTGTTCAAGGATTCTTTGGATATGGCGACGGAGAGTAGGGAATTTGTAAGGTCTTGTAAATCCGTTATAGAGGAAGTCTTATTATTAAGGATCACTTTGGTATCGTTAGATATGTAACTAAGGTTAGTGTTGGATTTTATTTCTCGAGCGTTGACGTATAAACTATCTGGAGAGCACTTGATATTGTCTAACTGGACGTTGGGGTTGATAGCGGCGGGGAAACCGGAAGGCAGGCTCGCATCTTCTCCCGGGCCTTGTTCTCCGCCGAAAATTATAGGAGAGTTGGGAGTGGGCTCCGTTACGTCCAGGGGAGTATGCGTTTGAAGAGGTGCATGGTGCGTTTGGTCATTCTGCCACGGTAACGGAACATTCTCATAGATGGGTTCCTGAGAATCGCTGACCGGATTCAACTGAGGTTGACGCAAAACCATATGGTTTCGATACGGCGTCTGGGTCGTCGGTACGCAATACACAATATTCCCCCTCTCGTCTTGCAGCTTTTGAATCTGCGAAGGCACACCGAGAGGATTCTCCAGGATGATATGGCCGTTGGGTACGTCGGCGACAGATGCCAGATTTTCGTAGGTGCCGTGTGCGGAAGGCAAGACGGTCCGAAGGCCCGGGTAGCCCGCCACGTTTCCCCTGTGGAGATGGTTCATGTACTGCGCACCTAGGAACGTGCGCGAGGAAACCAGGTCCGGACTCGAACCCGATACGTGGGCGCTGATGTATCCTCGATGATAGCCCGCCAGGCCTATACTCTGGCTAGCTACTGCCAAGTCCGGCGTGGAATTAGAAGCCAGTCCGATGGAGGGGTATGGAGGCGGGGGTTTATAAACATTCAGGTATTGTCGAGGAACGTCCGTGTGGATGGAAGCTCCTAACGCAGCATACGGCGAGTCGTGGCGAAGATATCCCGCAGACTCATCCGCCAGTATAACGGGACCGTTCGAAATGGCCGTGTGTCGGGTAACATCGGGATAGTGTATCGGGCGATGTATTTCCGGCTGGGATCCGTACACAAAAGGTTTAGCCGGGTTGATCAAATTCGGATGAGTGTGAGTGTGAGACTGTTGTCCGGGGTAATGTACTTGGGGAACTCTCTGACTGTATTTCTGCTGTATTGCCGTGTCATAATCCGGCGCCGCTCTGTATGATGGTAAAAGTGCTCTGAAAAATATAAGTTCATTCTGTATAAATATGAGACATTTTTTGACTTCTGTCAATTTCTAATAATTGACAAAAAAAAATTATAACCAGTATTAGATCGCATCAACTTATTATTTTTTCAATACTTCAAAAAAAATATTCTAATTAGAACAACTTCATATAAATTTTAACTGAATTATAAACCCTGCAACTCACGTAAACACTAAATGGCATTTTCGTGTATCCCAAGATGTGTGACTGTCACGCGGGTCCAAAAAATCTTGCCACAATTGCTTTTCATTTGTAAGCTATCTCATAGTCAACTTATTTAAAAGCAAACAGCTTAAAATTTGTAAAAAAAAAGTCTAATAACGCATTACGGATGGGTGTTTTTTACGCCTGCGAATTGTGTACATATAGTTTAGACCTTTACAAAGAGATTGGTACATAATACATATTCATATAAAAAAATTTAATAATTCCTTTTTTCTGACTTTCAAATGAGGCCAGTGCAGAAGCTAAAAATACTCTTCCCATCCTTAAGCATCAATTGACCAAACGGGTAAAAATACCTTTCCCGTCCTAATAGAGAGATTACAGA
Organism: Brachycentrus maculatus; assembly: GCF_059751285.1. Taxonomy (NCBI): domain Eukaryota; kingdom Metazoa; phylum Arthropoda; class Insecta; order Trichoptera; family Brachycentridae; genus Brachycentrus; species Brachycentrus maculatus. Next base: position 439,478 of record NW_028280992.1, on the reverse strand, counting down.
TGTTCAATAAGTGAAAATATTTCGTATTGAATTTGTAGTTTATATTACCATTTTTAATCTAATTTTATTTCTGATAATAAATATTGTATTTTTGCCAGTGCCCTTTATTATAATCTTAAATATATGGTATCCACACAGGCCATGCCTTTGTGGGATCTTTTTTTGTATTAATATTTCTAATTGTTTTTTGTATTTGTAATTATAATATATTGTTAAATGCAAAAGAATTCAAAATAAAGGAAAAAATATTGAAAACCAATTCTCACTTGAGTTTGTTAATGTCGTTTTGCGAGTGCAAATGTGGGTTGGAGTTGGTCAGGTCCATGCAGGAGGCGGACAGGGTGCGCTGCGCCCCGAGCCCCGGCGCCCCCGGCAGCAGGGCGAGGGGGGCGCTGCGCTGGGAGCCCCCCGCCCCCGGGAGCCCCGCTCGGGGCAGTGCCACGCAGTCCAGGTCGTCGCGGCTGTCCGCCAGACCGTCGTTCTGCGCATGACAAGTCACAACAAGATTTATGAAACTATTTTTTTTACAAAACAGGAATAATGTTTGTCTATTTTTATTATTTTTATTTATAAAGCATATTTGGTCTGTGTTAAAATGGGTGTTGAATTTAAGTTTTACTTAGTAAATACCACTACTTTTTAAAATCTATTGTGACACATCGCTCACTCCTTTCAAGAACGTCATAAATCAAAAAACTTGATTTTTCAGATGAACGTTTTTAAAGTTTAAAAATATAATACAATGTATTAAAAATAAATATTCAGTCACTTATTGAACTTTTTACTGTGCAACAGATCTTTTTAGGTAAAACCTGAAGGTTTTTTCTCCATTTGAAAAATATTTAGTATTTTCAAAAAATAATTGAACAATACCTTTTCTTCAAAACGCAAAAACAACACTTTCTGCCCTGTAGCGGATAAATATTAAGTTAAAAATATGCCTCTCATGATGGAATATAGTACATTTTCTGGGCATTCCGAAAACATGCACAACTGAAAATTTTCGATTTTTGATTTATGATGTTCTTGAAAGGAGTGAGCGATATGTTTTCATTCATAACGCATCATTTTCAAACACCGTATGTGAAGCCTAAATTTTAGAATTGTGTCCTTGGGACATTGAAGGTTGAAGAGAGGGTAGGAGCTGTTGCTGATAAGAAATAAGAAATAAAAATAAGAAACAGCTCCCTTCTTCAACCTTCAACGTCCCAAGGAAAATGATGCGAAATGAATCGAAACATGTGTCACAATAGATTTTAAGAAATAGTAGTACATATTTACTAAGTAAAACATAAATTAAAAATGGATAGATTTTACCACAAGGTGACTGCCGAATCAATTAATAAAATTAAAATGGGTTAATATGACATATTTTAAATTATTTTTATTTTATTTTTTGCCACAAGTTTGTTGAAGAACTCTTTTATTTAAATTACTGCCTTAAAGCTATTTTTTTGTTTGTTTTCAAAGTGAATACATATTGATATCACCAGTGTTGAAATTTTTAGTTCATCATTTTTATACTATGAAAATACTGGCTATACATGCACAATTATTTAATTTAAACATATCTGTTAGTTACATTAATACACGTGTATCTTCCGAATGGGTCTATTCAAAGATTTATAATTTTTTATTCCACCCAACTACAATATTGATAACACAACTTGGCCTGAGCAACGAATGGACATTGTCTTACCATTAAGTATATTAAAAATTATGTAATTTTATGTGTAATAAAAAATTGTGTATTTTTTAATGATATTATAATGTGTTTAGAAATGTTCTAATGTTTAGAAATTAAGATTATGTAAGTCATAAAGGTAGTCGAGAAGAACAAAGAGACGCAGTTCAGTAAGTTTTAAATGTTACAAATACTGTCCCCACCCCATGCAACGCCTTTAAAATAGTATATAAGGGGTGGCGGACAAATATTTGTGTTCTCAGATTAAATAATATTCAAAACGTGTACACGCCGCGCTCGCTCTGTTTTTATATTGGTGTCGCTTTGTTCTTCTCGCCCCTTGTGTTTAGTAATTTTCGATATATTTGTGACCCTATGTTCTTATAACTTTGTGAATTTTTAATAAATAAAAGATTGTCTTCATTTGCGCGTTTCCGTCTTCCTAATGAAAAGTGTTCCAGTACCGTAAGTAGTAACAACACGTATGGTTCACTGTTTTTAGGATTAATATTCAGATTTTTGCATATTGTTTCAGACTGCTTAAAAATATTTTTCACTAATTTAGTACATCACAATTTTTAACTTTCAACGAGTTGATTTACCATATTTGTAACTCCTAATTATAACACATCAAACACAAACTTCACACACGTATCTCAAATAAATTACGAAAATGAAAGATTCGCATTTGATTAAAGGAAATGTACATATTGTGTGAATAAATATAATTTTAATGACAATTCACTCGAAACACATGTAGTTTCATGTTGACAATGTTTATGGCAAATTGTAATGCGTATATTGTAATGAAGTGGGGCACCTAAGAGGACAAGGACAAGAGACATTAGCAACAATCAAACAGATTCATTATCGTAGAGACGTATTTCAAATTGAAAAAATCACAAAAATTTTCTCTTGTTTGAATTAATTTTATTGAATTTACACAAGTAAAAATTCTTCTTCTAACCCTTATCCACACCCAATGGTGCATGAACTGCATCATATTGACGCAGTGTTATCTTGATTGTTACTTACATGAAGGCAAGGTGATCACTCCTGCGCTTCAACTAAATAGTAGTAAAAATATGAGTAAAAATTCATTAAATATATTTTTATTAAAGAAGTTCAGGTTGAAGGTTATTGATGCTATATAGAAAAGTTTGTGGAATAGATAATGAGGAAGAAAAATAAAGCGGCAATACGTTTGGATATCGTGTTGGAGGTCCGGGGTTCAATTTCTAGGGGGGGAAATAAATATAATTAAATGATATTCCACTCCGCCTCCTTAGTGTCATGGTTAAAGTGTTTGACTACTGTGCAGGAGGTCCCGTGTTCGATTCTCAGGGGGTTCGAAATAAATGTCAGTGATTTTTCACTATGATGTTTATTTGATATTACCCAGGACTATTACCTGAAGCACAGGTTTGATCACCATGTCTTCATGTTAGTATCGACCAAGATGACACTGCGTCAATACGATACGAGTGCCTATGCACCACTGGGTGCGGATAATTGTTAAAACAAAGAAGAAAAATCACTCCAATATTTATTTAATATTACGGTACCTGTGAAGCACAGGGTTGATCACCTTTCCTTTGTGTATTTAACGATCAAGATAACACTGCTTATGTATAATGAAGCGCCCCATACATCATTGGGCGCAAATAAAGGTTGGAAAAAAGAAGCAGAATATGTATGATTTCCTCGAGAAAAAAGGCTAGATTAGATTTGGTAAAGAAAAAATATTGGAATTTGTACGCATGTCTTTCAATTTGTGTCATTTTGGCAAAATGTAATCTAATGATGATAGAAACTGTAATGTAGAAACTGTAGGAAGAGATACCGCTATGCTTAACAAATCACGCTGGATATTGATCTGTTCTATGTGTCTGAGGGGGTATCCCGATGCGGGATTCTTTTACATCTTTTATAAGAGTGTTCGCGCTTACTTTCGAATTTTCATTAGTGTATCCGCTTTAAATTTTAGTTTGCAATGTATATATTAATAATAGTTTAATAAATTGACAAATTGAAATTGAATTGAAATTTAACATACCTGAAATTTGGGCTGCGTCTGATGCTGTATGGCTTGGTTGCCGCCAGTCACGGTGACAGACTGCTGATGCTTCATGTAGAATGTGTGCTGCAGCACGCACATCCTCCACACATATTTCCCTTCTTCGGCCGACGCAAACACAAATGAGGCGCTGTCATTGGGATTCTGGCACTCGATACTAAATGTGCGTTTGTGATTAATAACGTTGTCGATGTCCGTCCACCTGAAAAGAGAAAATAAACAGAAAATAATTAGACTACGGCTCAATTTTTTTGAGAAAATAAACAACAAGCATTGAATAACTCAGTGTTCCGCAAACATTTTCTATTCAAGGTACACCTACCTACCAAATTAAGAAATTTCAGAGGTGCATATTTACCATATTATGGTAACATATTTAACATATTATGTTTAATGCGAAATGTGAGCCTACTTAACTGAGCACAGGCAATCAAAATGTGGACCAATTGTGTTATTTTCATAAAACTAGACTTTTTTCCGCGGCACACCAACTAATCACCACGGTACACCAGTGTGTCACGGCACACACTTTGTGGAATAATGGAATAACTCGTTTTGCTGAATAATTATTTTTATTTTTGTTTTATTAATAACAACAGGCCAAATACAATATAATAACTCGGATATAAACAATAAATATTTGATCTTTGATGAATAAAATCAAATATCAACCGAGTATTATTTACAAAAACAATCATTCTGACAGATAAATACATCCATTTTTGTGAAAAATTAGTTGTGAATTTCATTCAGTCCACAACACCATACGGTGTTTGAAAATGATGCGGAATGCATCGAAACACGTGTTGCAATATATTTTAAGAAATAGTAATTTATCCAGTGAAATTTAATTTGAAAATTCGTATTTCATGGAAGTTTATAAGTTTCAGGCAGTGTTTTAAGACTCACACTTTTTATCAAAACAAGAATAGTATCAACTAAAAATTAAATTATATTTTTATACGAAAATAGCGTAAAAGGTTAATTTTATGAACAGGTATGGGAAGTTTGAATTATTTTCCAACATCAGCAGATCTTTTTATCTTGCGCAAATTTGCAAAGTAAGCGAATTTTTCCATGTCACTCGTTTAAGTTAATACAACACTGAGATAAAAAATAAAATGCTAGGCTGCAAAATTTAAAAATAGTCTATAAAATACATGGATACACTTTAATCTGACATTTTACAATAATAATAATGAGAGCCTAGTAGATTTATAAGCACGGTTCGAAGATTTTATACAATTGCGCAATATTGAGAGCGATTTGAAGTTTCCTATACAATTTTTTCACAATGAAATGGTAAACACATGTTTGAATTTTTTCACAATGCTATTATTTAATCGATCTTCAATTCTCTGACTCTTATTCGCACCCAATGACGCATAGGGCACCGCATCGGAATTACGCGGTGTTAACTTGGTTGCTATTTATATGAAAACCCAGCACTCCGGATTCTTGGATCTAGGAACGGAATTTCACAGAATATATGAAATACTTCTTCTTTTTCATCTTCTAACCCTTATCGGCACCAAATGCTGCATGGGGCACTGCATCGTATTGATGCAGTGTTATCTTGATCATTACTGACATGAAGGCAAGTTGATCACTCCTGCGGTTCAGGGAACAGTCCAGGGTAAAATTACATAAATTTTAGAGTGTTTTAGAGTGTTAAATCACCAACCTTTGTTTTCACCCCCCTGAGAATCGAACCCGGGACTTCCAGTACGGTAGGCAAACATGCTGACCATTACACCACGGAGGCGGACAAACTAGGCCTGTGATAAACTAGGCTTACTTTTTAATTTGATTAGAATTCTGACTATAATCATTTGGCAAACAGTTACCTGTAAAATTTGGGAGTTTCATTGTTTTCCGTGGCGACCATAATACCGGTGAGGGAAATGGCTATCATCACTTCATTTTGCCGTGAATGGTTGCGGGCGATGAATGTCTCCTGGCCGTACCCACTCAGCAGCTGGCAGGTCAGAATATAGCCTTCCTCAGCTTGCGCCTGCAATATTATTTATTATTCAAAATATTTTATTGCAATATATTTTATTGTTCAAAATCCGCAATACTCCATAATAAAAAAAAGTCATATATATAATCAAAGGGACAATCCTATCTTGATATATAAACATTTAAAATTACTGCCGGTACGTGGAATATTGTTGATGAGTTGAACAACAAACTAGACAAAAATATCGAAATCCTTTAGTACACAACCATGATACACGATTTACACACAACGAAGGTTTGATAGTCCCAAGAATTAACAATAAATATGGGAGTCGAACACTGCAATATATCGTTCCGAACATTTTTAATTTGTTGCCGACGGATGTTAGAGGTCAAAATAAAATATGGAACAAAGGCAAAATAAAGGAATGGGTAAATGATCAACAGTTAATTTTATGAAAATTGTAAAATGTTTTATATTATTAATTTTTTTCTCTTTTTTGTCTATATTAGGTCAAAATCGTTAAAAACAATAAAAATGTATTAAAAAAGAACTCCACCGACAAGACACACAAGGTGGCTTGGTGGGTCTCTGCAAAAAAAAAGTTCTTAATATGTATAAATTGTGATTTAAATAAATGTATACAAATAAAAAAATAAATAAAAAATATATATATATTATCACCAACAGTGGCATGCACAGAGTCTTTAATCAAGGCAGGCAGTAAGGTTGGGTAAGGATAAGGCATAGTCACTAAAATAAAAAAGGAAATTCACTATAACTTTAAAAACACTTTTTTTTATTTAAAAACTGTAAAATAAAGCACTTTTGATTATGATCAACAGTTTGACAAATTTCAACTTACAGCCATTGATTGTATTACTACAGTATTCTAAAACAGATAGCTTAAGAAACTTTTCACGTTTTTAATAGACAGAGCAAAAAGTGCAATTTATTTTCTAAAATATAAATTGATCGATATATCATTTTCCAAAAATCATTGCATTTCAGCTATAACTATTAAAAATAAACCAATAAATAGCGTAGTAAAATTTTATAGAACAACTTTCTTAAATAAGTATGGAATTACTTTTGATACTTATTAACTTTCTCATTTCAATTATGTTCGCTGTACAATTTATTGTACATAAATACACATATCAATAATTGTAATATCTATACTTTTCATATTAATATATACACTTTATTATGTGCAATTTACATATTGAAATGGTGAAGTATATTTCCACTCGTCCGATATGATTTGATTCAAACTAAATCTGGCACCGAGATGTCTAGAAATATGACACTGTCTGGGTGTGTGCAGATATCCTTCTACCTTCTAACCCTTATCCGCACCCAATGGTGCATAGGGCACTATATCGTATTGATGCAGTGTTATCTTGATTGTTACTTACATGAAGGCAAGGTGATCACTCCCGCACTTCAGGGACCAGTCCAGGGTAATATTAAATAAATATTACGAGTGTAAAATCACTAATATTTCTTTTCAACCCCCCCCCCCGGGGGAACTTCAAACAGTAGCTAAACATGTGCTGATTATTTTTTTATTTTGTTTTTAATTATACACAATTGATAATCAATCAATAAATACTGATCGATCAGTTCATGGACACATTTCCCATATAGGGAAACTTTTACGGAGTATTGGATTTAAGTTTTTTACTGACATTTCTTTAAAACATTTTGAGTTTGTCCAAATACTTGTTCACAAATCAGAATTACCTCCAATTACAAGAGTTATTTTTCATATTATTTTTTGAGATCTCATCAAAGATGAAGAAGAATGTGGATGTCTGGGCATTTACGTAAGTAGCAAAGCGTGCTGACCATTATCAAGCTTTAGATTTTGTACCTGTGGCATATTGTGGAGAGCCTGATGATGCAGAATCACGGCGGCAGTGAGTCGTTCCAGCTGTCCTCCTTCCACCAACTGGTTGCCATCTATTATCTGTCCCTCTTCAATGATCTGTTTGGGAAAGGACAGGAGGTTCTTCAGATAGTCCACCGTGTGGCGCTCCGTGTCGTGGTTCCCGTACTCCGCCTGTCGGCTGTACGACGCGAGCACCACGGCCTCCTGGCAATCGCACACTATACGCCCTTCCGTGAGGTCGTTCTTCAGCTGCAGGAAGTAGTAGTAGCGGGTCATCTCGTCGGTTATCAGCCCCGTCCCCGATATCACGTAGTACATCACTCGCAAGTACAGCTGGTGAGAGGAGGCGTTCTTGCCCAGCTGTCTCTTCAACGGACGATCCAAATCCACCCATTTCGGCTGCTGGGTCCTGGATATATATCTCAGACCGAAGAACTCGGGCTGGTTGATAACCAACCTTTTGCAAACGTTCTCTAAACATTCCTGGCCGGTAGTGTCCGAACCGAGAGTGCACTCCACCACGACACTATCCAACAATTCTATGCTAATCACGAACAGACTCTTCGAAACGACATTGTACTGCCTTGTCTTCTTTAAAATCAACTTAAAAGGCATTTTGATTATTTTATTTCGATTGTTTACATTTTATTTCAGAAATGTACCAGTAGGCGGATGTGGTATGTGACCGAGTGAAATTCGATCTCTCTCCGCGGCTTATCAACTTTCCCTTTCTCGACACACTGCGACGTTTAAAAATCAAAATAAAATACAACGCTTTGTAGTTTTAAAATGAAAATTCTACTAATGTTTAACTTAAAAGTTAAAAAATAATATATAAACTAAATTATGACACATACTCGCGCTGCCATTTTTTAAAAATAACATAATAGACAAAGACAAATGATCAGTAGATTTTTTTTTTACTTCGAGACTCTGGCAACCCAAAATATAAGTACCTACTTCAGTAAAAAATGAGCACCATGCACATCTCGGTAATAAAAAAGCGTTATCTATGACTAAATGATACACATGAAGAACATATTGACATATTTTGGCAGGAAATTCCAATATTCAAAAAATATTCTTGAATACTTTTTAAATTTATAGTGATTTTTCTTTATGATTATTCTTCCGTGTCTTTTATATACTTAAAAAATAATGTTTATTTCATGGTTATTTGGCTAATAAATTAGATTAAATGTATTGTCAAAAACAGCCGTTTGATTTATTTCTTTATGAAAAATATAAATTACATTTCAACAAAACGGTGTGGTATTTTAACTCAAAAATATATAAATTAAATTTATATTACATTTCATATAAATATATTTATCAAAAAATAACTCTTTCAATAAACGATGATATTATTTTACTATTTTACCATTTTAAAATGTACAAAAAAATATTCTGTGGCAAAATAATCTTTATGAAACAAAAAAAATAAATGTGTTTAGTTTATTAACTTTTATAATTTGACAATGGATAGTGTTCCTTGTACTTTTCCAAGTGTTGTTCCATCTCTTTTACTTGTTTCCTGAAAGAAAAAAATCAGGTGTTATCATAATTATTATTTTTTATTACATAGTTAGACTTCATTCTAACTAAAAATAATATTTAAGAAAGATTGAAAACCCTTCAATGTAACCTAATGGAATTTTAATTTATTAATAGCAGTTTTAAAATTAGGTTCGTGAGATTATCGCTGGTAGCCCCCGGAAAGAAATTGCTTCTCGAGTTCGATAATTTGTCCTCTAGTTAGTCAATTTCGACCCCTAGATGTTATCTTTTTTCAATCACGGTACTACAAGGTTGATATGATTAATATAAAAAAAATTAAAGTTAAAATGCTGATAAATATTGTAGAATATATATATAAATATCATTGTTACAATAGTGTGTAAAATAAATAAAAATATGTAAATGGGTACTAACTGAATATGTGGTGGCAAATCATGATACACGTCAGAAAACATTTCCTTCCAATTTGGTTTGAGTTTCTTTTCGGCTTCTTTCATTGTGTTGAGGACTCGTTGCTTAGTTTCTGCAGTCAGGGCATTTTCCATTTCTTGGTTCCACCAATCCTTAGATTCCATGAAAAGTCGCAGTTTTCCAATTGGATTCTCTGTAGTGTTCCACTTGGCAAGATCAGATAAATTCCTATATGCGCTACTGTCATCAGATGTCGAATGATGCCCAACTCTGAGAAGGGTGAAAAGTAGATTAACAAAAATTTAGTAGACAGAATAATTCATGCACGTTTTAATAACAACTTTGTCATAATTTGAATATTTCTTCCTCTGTATAATGATTTTTCGATAATGGTACTTTATACCTGTATGCCATTGCTTCTATAAGAACAGGTTTATTGTTTTTAATAGCGTATTCCCTTGCCATTTTTGTCGCATTATAAACAGCAAAAATATCCGTTCCATCTACTCGAATCGTATTGATGCCCATCGCTGGACCTCTGGCAGCTATTCCATCACCCTTATATTGTTCATCTGACGAAGTTGAGATGGCATATCCGTTATTCCGACTAAAAATAATTTTAAAAATCAGACCAACAATGAAAATTTACCCATAATATCATCTGCCGCTTACTGATGTTCTATAAGTGAAATCCTATGCCAGTTTCAGCATAATATTTTCGGTTATATTTATGTTTGATTTTGTTTTAAATTATTAACAAAGTGCAAACATCGCATACCGTACAAAAATACAATTTTCGGTTAAAATTTTAATTTTCTTCACCTTCGTTTTAATTTAAATAAAAATATAACGTTGTAAATAATAATAATATCTCACCAGAAAAAGATCACTGGACAGTCTAGAGTAGCAGCAAAATTGAACGCCGGATGTGCATCCCCCTCGGAAGCTGCCCCTTCTCCAAAATAGCAGATAACACATTTTTGGTTATTTGGATTCAATTTAAAAGCATACGCTGAACCGACTGCTTGAGGAAGCTGAGTACCTAAAAACCATTCAATATTATAGAATAATTTTCGTAAAACATTAGGAAGTTTATTAAAAAATAATATTTGACATAAATGATTCATCAATTTGTTGGTTATCTTAAAAAAAATTAACAACAACAAAATTTATATTTTTAGCAAGGCCAGCGGGCTCCGTGCAATAAACCACACTGGTAAAGATGTGGAAGCACCAACAAAAAGTATTGTGAAGTCCAAGTACTACTTTCCTATATATTAAAATGTTTATTTTGCTAAGTGATTACCAAGTGGACTGGATATTGTTTGGATGTTGTGTTCTTTGCTTCCATAGTGAACGGGCATCTGCTTTCCTTTTCCAGGATCTTCATGATTACCATAACACTGATTAACCAGATAGTCCAGTGTCAGACCCCTCCAAATAAGCACTCCGCATTCTCTGTACTGTGCATATACCAAGTCTTCAGGGGAAAGAGCTGCTGCACTGCCAACTTGCAAACCTTCCTCTCCGTAATTGGTCATATAAAAGGATATCCTTCCCTGTCTGTGGATATAAAAAAATTGCTTTTATATTAATTAATCGTGAATTCACAATTGCCTTTAAAAATTGACCTTGTAGCGAAAATTGTTTACAAAAATACTAGGTCGGTCCCTTACACCCTGAATCCTACCCTCATTCAGTTTCAATCATCATATTTTCATGTAAATTACCGACGCTAAAAACCCATATGCCAAAAACAGATAAAGCACGCAGTCACCATCCGTAATTTTAAACATGATTTACAGTGACAATCAATATCAATACTTTTATGTGCAATATTTCATGAATTATGTCTGATGTATTTTTTTTAAATATCATTTTATTATCTAAATACATCGAATATCGCCAGTCATCAATCAAATTACAAATATCAACTGCCTATGAAATGTGGCATACAATACGTTAGTATGGTTAAGAATCTTATTTTTGTTTTGAAAAATGGCCTATAAGTGACCTTCAACATGATAATACATTGCTGTTAATGTTACGATAATTTAAAAAATGTGTGATTTACTTTTATTTTAATACTGATGTTATTATACATTAATCTAGCATGTTTCAGATAAGATAAAAATGTTTACCTCTGAGATTCATACAATATTTTGTCCATTGTGTTCAAAAGAGTCATGTCTTTATACATTTTTGTTACTGTTTCTTGGGATAGACCGGGATCTTCTTTATGATCTATTTTCCCCGTGTTATGGAGAATGCTGTATATTGGTATTGGGTCATAATGTTTAGATTCCGTGAAAGAAAGTTCATTAGTAAACGGAGCATTACAGCCTGGAAACCACTGCTCAGCATTTGCTTCGCTTCTCTCCGGTTGAGACCTAAAAGTTGATAACAACGCCTGAAAAAATATAACCAAATTAAAACAAAATATCACCACTGTAAAGATAACATTATACTACTTTTAAGACACTGGTTGTTACCGCTAATCCATTGTTGGTCAGTTTTTTAGAAACCAATCGCCCGCGTAGGAATAATGCCATTTTAAATAACACGATCGTCACGCCAACATGTAAATTTTAAACTGAACTGAAAGATAAATACAATACATAATACGTAGTTTCACTGTACTAACGTAAATGTATGACCTACGGTGGCCTGAAAACCATTACATATTCATAAAACATGGGCCGGGTCAGGTACTAAGAAATGATGACATATTAAGTAGGTATGATTTTTTTATAAATACAGTATTTACTTTGACGATACATAATAACATTATGTGTTATTTTATTATTGTTGTTTTGTATTGTACTCATTTGGTATTGAATTCAAACAAGGTAGGTAGGTAGGTGGTTTCTAGTTTGTTTCAAGCTGCTAAGTACATGTTTATAATTTCCGAAAACTGGTCCCAATTTTTTTGATAATATTAATGATTTAAAAAAAAAACTAATTTATATGGCGCCATTTTAGTACAAACTACCTCAAAGGCGCTTCAGTGTGATTGAGTTGGGGAAAGGGAAAAAATGGAAATGATTTGATAAAAAATCGTTTTTAGTTTTTAATAATCCATCTCATGGAGCATGATTTCAATGAGTTGCTTGAGTTTAATAGTCAATTTAAAATAAAATACTGAAATATCTGATGGGTATTTTACATAATACGTAAGAAATGCAAATATTCGCAATACTTGCTGATTTTAGTATTGCAAAATATTAAATAAGCAAAAATATTGAATAAGTAAAAATATGAAAAAAAATATCATAAAAATAAGTTTGACCCTGTTTCATAAAATGCTCAAAAATATATAAATTTGCTATCATTTAGTGCCTATGATCGTTAGTGTGAAGCTTAACTTTGACTTGAAGATAACAACCTATATGATCGTTATATTTGAAACTAGGTTTAATAATAAAACGACGAACTGAAGCAGGTTTATTTTTCGAGTTAAGCCGTGATAAAAACTGATACAACTTAAATACATATGCAAGTGTGTTGAGAATTTAATTCGAATTATAGCAATCCACATAGCAAACAACATCTATGGTTTCCTCTTTTTTTGAAAAATTACCTAAAATTACCTAGTCACTTGGACGTTACCAAGTGACTCTGCAATCTAGCTACGGCTTATGCAACACCGTTTATCATGTCCCTACTCAGGCTTCAACTTTATAAGTTTCATAGCCTATGCCTACTTGTGAGTGGATTTACTCTTTATGTTAAAAGTTACTATAATTTCATGCAATTCATGAGTGAAACTTCTAGGCAAAAACACCCGCTTGGTTTCCTCTCCCAGTCTGTATCCTTTATGTAGTGCAAGGATGGCCAACCCGCGGCCCGCGGTCTTGTATGAAGAATGTATTTTTAAACCAGTGATATATTTGTGATACACGGTTTGATACATCAACAAAATTTATGCCCTCAAGTATTATCTACGAGCCAAGTCATGCATTTTGTTATAAAAACAGTGAACAATATCCATACACACGCTCTTCAGCATTGCCAATTTAAGGCAATCTCAAAAAATCTCGAAAACCAGTTAAGGTGTGTAACTTCAACTATTGAAATAGATTTAGGAAAATTGATTAAGTAAGCGAAAAGAAACTCAAATTTCGCACTGAGTGGTCATTGATATTTTTTTTTTAATTGGTAATATTGTTTGATTGTGTCCTAATTGATAATTTTGATTGATTAAAATTTTCAAAATGTTTATTACTATATGAACATATACATTTTTGTATGTTTTCTTCTCACATCTGGTCGTAGTCATGTTAGTTTTATTCACAATTGCCCTGATTGTACTTTCTGATTATCTCTGCATTCAAATTATATATATAATACTTACAAAAAATCAATAAGTATGAAATTCGTTGTTATAAAAATTTATAATTATATTTTTTTGCCGTCTGTATGCGGCCCTTGGGAAAATTTTAGGTCATCGATGCGGCCCGGGGTGCAATTTGGGTTGGCCAGATCTTATGTAGTGCTTTAATATCCTCCACAATCCCCATCCATGGTAAGATTGAAAATGAATGGACTCAGACTGTCGCCCTGCCTGATGCCAGTACAGACTTTTACAGGATTTGAGAGTTTACCATCTGCTCTGATTCTGGTGTTTGTGTTTGAGTTGAGTTGCCTGATTATGTTGACTATTTCAGGGGGCGCTCCTCTTTCAGCCATATATCATTTAGTCAGCCGCGTTATATCATTAAGTCTGGCTCGGCCGAACGCCTTAGTGAAGTCAATAAAGCATACGAATGTCAGCCTATTATAATCGATAGCTTTTTTTTTATTTGCCTCACTATAAATACTGCACCTGTGGTATACCGATTTTTGAAAGTAAACAATATTTATAGTCACGCTTGATCTGCGTACCTACCTATCTTTAAACAAAATATTTTGTCTCTCGTCTACTTCTTTGAGTCTATGGTGTATATTTTTTTTGACAGCTGACGTTTGACGTTTCCAGTTGATGTTTCCATGCCGAACTGGTTTTTAGTTTTGAATATTTAAAAATTGCACATGGGTAACAATGAATGAGGTTACATTTACTTCTGATTTAATAAAAACGGACATAACCGCTTTAAAATTGTATAAAGATGATATTTTATTAATTGGTAGGAACCAAAAATGAAAAAAATATATTAAATAAAATAAATATTTATCGTATTTAGATTGTAATTTTAGAACCGATGGTTTTCATTTCATTTTAATTAGTTATTTTATAAATTTGTAATCAAATAAAGACGGGATAAATATATAAATATCGTTTTTTTTTAGGTGTCGGTCATGTAGGTTACTTATATAAAATTTCAAACAAAAGTTGGATTTCAAAACAGCACATTTTTATTGGACAAAAAATTCGAGGTTTTGTTCCGGCCGCCTTAAGTAACAATGTTCTTGTTTTTGGGGGGAAGCAAGCAAAAATATACCATGTTAAATCCTCTTCACCCAAAGATTCACACTTGGAGACAACTAAAAATGAATTCACATTTCTTAACAAGGAACTGAAGTGCACGGATTGGATAATAAACTTAATATGGATTAAGAAAGAAGGCCAAATAGCTATTTTAACCGCGCATAATGTTATTCAGGTATTTAAATTTCTTTATTCTTTATCCCATAGAATGATTGAGTGATGAGAAATTGAAGATAAAATTTTTAGGGATTATTTCACCTTTGTAAGATTTGACGTAATTCTTACCATTGGTTACTAAAAAAAAGTATTTTTGAATGTGAGCAGTGGTGGGGGCAGTGTTACCATATACCAAACCAAAAAATCTGAATCAAACAGTCTAGAAATCTGTAAAGAATCAATAACCCAAAATCTCTGTAGGTGCCTATTTGCCATTGCTTTGAAATTTTGATACAAATAGCTGATCTGTTAAACAGAACTCACAATATGCATATTCTTCACCCTTTTCACTTGTTTCTAAACAAGTCTTAAAATAATTATCTTCGAGCCAGCACCGATCAAAACGTTGCGTATTACGCGACGTGTACAAAATGAACACTCGGTTGCATGAACATAATAGACATGTTTTAAGGAATCCTGCAGTACACTGCGTAAATTGCGTAATGTTCCATGACAAGACAAAATAGTACCCTACCCAATAATAAATAACGCACTCCAATATAAAATAAATTCTCACCTTCTTATTATCAAATGTTAATCATGCTCGAATCTATTCTTCTGTTTTATCATATACTATGTCCAATTCCAAAAATCTGCATAAAACTAAAAGTACTACCTAAGAGTAAAATCTGTCATCTGTAACAGCAGCCTAAAATCTGTATCAATACAGATAAATCTGTAAATATGGCAACACTGGGTGGGGGGGGACTCATTTAGGATGGGGAAGTTGTGATCTTTGATTAAACCTAACGAAAGATGATATTTGCATAGTCAAAAAACTTTATCAATTATTTGCGAGTTCCATACATTCAAATCTAGATTGATTCAACCATAAGTAGGTACCTTACTGACGTTTATTGAATTTATGTATATTTATTATTTTATGTTTAGAAGAATGTTGTAGTTCAGCAAAGCAGATGAGAAGAGAATGTATATTGTGGTTTATCTGTTTTTATGTAAAGTGAAAGGCAACCTAGACGGTGGTATTTTTCGGAGTTCTCTGCTTTATCAACGACAGTTTATAACTTACTAACTAACCATCACGCCGCTTCTCCGCAGGGGTAGGGCAGAGAGAATAGAACGCCACACTCTGTCTTTGCAAACATTATTCGCCTCTTCCACTTTCATGCATCTCCTCATACATACCCGCCGATTGTTTCAACTCCTAACCTGACCGCTTTCAAGTATTTGGCATTCCTGATCATGCCAAGTTTTTCTCGGTCTTCCTTTGCTCCTTTTTCCAATCACATTCGCCTCATAAATTTGCTGTACCGTTCTTTCCTCACTCATTCATTCTACGTGTTCAAACCATCTCAACACACCTTTCTTAATTTTATCGATAATGCTTGTCTCAGCTTTGCATTCCTTCCTTATTTCACTATTCGAACATCTATCATACATCGTTTTGTCGCACATTCTTCTGAGAGATGCATTTCGTCTGCATTCAGTCTACTTTCATCCTTCTTTTGCCAACTCCATGTTTCACTTCCATACACAACGACAGTTTATAATATTCTAATATAGATTTCCTGAAATATATTTGCTAGAATTATACAATTTGGTGCATTATTATGGTTAATTCTGATCAATTTTCGCCCCTGATTACTATATTATCACGGTTTATTTTCCATTCACGGATACGGATACCATATCACACCGCTTCTATGCGAGGTAGAAGAGAGAATGGAACGCCACACCACTCTGTCTTGCCAAACTTTTTTCACCTCTTGCATCCCTTATTCATGCCCGCCAATCATTCCCAACTCCTGACCTGACCACTTTCTGTTTTTTTCCGTTTTCTATTCATAATATTTTATTCACAGATATGGGACCTTGCATTAAATTCAATAACTGTTTCCTATTCGTGTGAAGAAAAATGCATTTTATATTCTGGAATACTTATAGAAATAAATGAACATGTATTGGCAATGGCGGGAACTGCCTTTTCGCAAGTTGTATTATGGAGCACAAAGTGTGAGCAAGTTTTGCACCAAATTACAGGACATAAGGTATGAGTTTAATAAAAAAATTATACTTATTGAAATATTTTTTACGATTTAAGAGTAATATATAATAAAACGTTATAATGTTTTCTTTTCAGGGAGTTATTTTTTCCATAGCTTACTGTAGTGATAAAAATATTATAGTTACTACATCCGATGACAGATCAGTTCGCATTTGGAATATTATTTCCAATGATTGTAAAGATAGCAACACGATACTTTACTGGGAAAGTAGTGTGGTTGAGTCCCGAGCTAATATGTTTGGTCATACAGCAAGGGTAATTTCAAGTGTTATACAAGAGGATTTTATTATGTCAATTGGTGAAGATGCGATTATGTGCGCTTGGGATTTTCAAGGAAATTTATTAAATAAGAAGAAAGTTTTCCAAGGTGGGGGATTGTGGTGCATAGATTGCGATGCTAAACAAAAGTTGATTGTCACCGGAGGTAGCAATTCCGGAGTTGTAATGCACAAGGGATTTTGTGAATCGCTCGAACCTATTTCCGAATCTCTAAACTTTCCAGATCAAAGATTGTCAGCCAAGAAAATAGCACTAACGGCTCGAGGAAACATCGTCTGTATTACGGAGCAAGGATACGTTATGTATTACGATTTCGAATTGGAAGAATGGAGCGTTAAACACGAGTTACCCTATTCTAAAACATATATGTGTATGTCTCAATCTCTCTGCAAGCAGTTTATTGCTTTTGCTGGAATTAGTGGCCAAATTGACATCTTTCTTGAACCTTGCAAATTTGATCCTAATTTAGTTCTCTTTTTAAGCAAACAAATAACAGAAAATAAAATTATGTCACTTCATTGGGTGGCAGACAGGTGTCTCGTAGTATGTGACGCAAATGGAGAAATATCCCTCTGGTGTTCCCAAAACCAGACTTGCACCACTACCTCAACATTCAGCTTACCCAAATGTAAAGAAAGATGGCTGACATCTGCCGCTTTGGAACCATCTAAAAAAAAATCTTTGTTAGTGGGTGATCGCTGTGGTAACTTACATCTCTTTCAAAAAGGCATAAACGAACCCATCATCTCGATTCCAAAGATCCATGGCAGACTTGGTGTAAATTTAATCGAATTTCACAATAGTCACATCATTACAACTGGCCGAGATGGGACAATAAAATATTTTTCACTCAACGAAAGTGACAAGGAAGATGTGCAAACATTAAAATATTTGCGTCATGTTAAGTTACCTTTTGAGTGGGTGCACAGTTTTATTGATAGAGATAAAAATATGATTTGTGGATATCAGGAAACAAATCTCATTGTTTGGGATTTGAAAGAACAAACCAATATTTGGTCCGTAAACTGCGGAGGTGGTCACCGGTCTTGGGATGTAATGAAAAACTGGCAAGAATTTGAAAATAAGCGACAAAACATTTTAAGGTTCATCTACATAAAGAACTCTGTAGTTCAAGCAGTTAGTAGTAAACTGCAAGACATGGGATCAAACAGTATCGTAAAAGGATTTCATTCCAAAGAAATAAATGCTGTTAAATGTTTATCTGTGAATGAAACAGTTTGGGATCATTTTTATCTAATTTCGGCTGGAGAAGATACGTGCATCCAGATAGCATCGTGTAAAATCGAGAGTGGAAATATAACTTATGATAAAGTTTTCGACTTGACTAATCATTTGTCTAGCATAAGATGTATGTATTTATTGCCAATTTTATATACCAAATCCCAGAGTGTAGAAACCAGAGAATACATTCTTTATACTGCTGGAGGAAGGGCACAAATATGTGCATCTAAATTAATTCTAAATATTTCCGATAAAGACACGAAAATCGAGTGCTACGAATTCGGAAGCTATATGCTTAAAGGTACCGATCTTGAAAGAATGAGAAAGGATGGCAATTGGTCCAATATGTCCAAAGAAATAGATGCTGAAACTAGATTCATGAGCTTAGATTGCATTTCTGAAAATAATTTAGAATCTTCAGGTATATTAAATAATAGCTTTCTTTTGGCAGCTTGCTCTGATGGATTGTTAAGGGTCTTCAAAATTGTGTGTGACCAAAAAAAGTGTGAACTTAATCTTCACTTATCTTTGGAACATCACAAAAGATGTATTTTGAATGTGCGAAGTTTTAAAACTAGAAATAATTGTATCGTCATGACATTAGCAGTCGATGGCACAGTTGCATTTTGGAATTTTGCCAATTTCACAGATGATTACGACGAAGAAGAAAAAACTCATAGTATAAAACCATTTCACAGCATGAAAATTCATAAAGCTGGCATAAATTGCGTCGATTTAGATTTTATAAATGAAGATCAAATTATTCTGGCCACTGGAGGTGACGATAACGCTCTTCACTTGAATATTTTGAAATCAGAAATTAACAATGACGAATGTAGAATTAAGGAAATCTCCAAGTGGTCTTGTGACACTTTTCACTGCAGTCAAATTACGGGCGTTAAACTTTTCCAAGATAATATTATGGCGAGCGTGTCCATCGATCAAAGGGTCACTGTTATGAAATGGACACATGACGGGACACATCTGTCTTGTAAATACTTAGGACAGTACTATTCTACAGTACCTGATTTACAAGGATTTGAAGTTGTGAAGTGTGACAGGTAATAATTGTATTACATATTTATGATAAAAATTTAATTACGCTGTCTGTTGACCAAGCATTGCTTTCTTAATTTTTTTCTATTAGAAACTAATTATTATTTCTTCATTATCTTAAAAGGGTTTTTATTTATTTCATGAATAATTAATATCCATAAACTAATAGTTATATAAATGGGGTGTAAAACCAAAAAGTTACTTTCGGCCAACCTGTACCTACAATATTTATTATATTTAGCCATCCAATACGGGAATGTTCAGTACACTCATTTCTTCAATAATCATTTTATTACCTCACATATACATATATTTTATACAATGATCTTAAATGTTGTTATCTTATCTTAAAGAAAATCATCAAAATATTTCAAATAAAATGTCTTATCTCTCTAATCTTGTGTTTTTTTTTTATTTCAGGAACAAAATTTCTTTTTGTTTGTTCGGAAAGGGTATTGAAATCTTGTCAGTGGATTTATAGCAGCAAAATGAAGATAAGACTGGAAATATTAGTCCTTCCATTACATAATATTATAAACTGTAATATTATTCCTATTTATGTTAAATAAATATTTCTTATCAAGATTTTATTATGATTATTATTGGGATGGAAATATGAAAGTCTGGTTTTTACAAGACTAATAATTGGTTTAAGTAATCACCTTATACTATACACTGTGTAACATTCATAATTGGCATCAACATTACTCAAATTTTTAACTATTGTAGAAGCTCAAGTGACACTTGACATCAGTTTTATCGAGCTGTATTTTTTTTCCTTGAACTACATATTATAGAGTATGTAGTTCAATGAAAAAAAAATAGGTTTCAAGCCAAATTCACCCGACTGCCATTATTAAAACTAAAAGTTTAAAAAAATGTATTGTTTAATAAAATAATATTTTGGTGTTTGTCTCATTTTTTTTAGGAATAATGATACTTAAAATAAATTACTTCTTTTCCATTTATGTCAAACAAAAATTATCACATAACAAAAGTTATAAATATTTGGAAGCCTTTTGGAAAATAAAATATAAAAAAGGTCACCAGCCCACAAAACTATATTTTCATAACTCTTAAAATGTTTATAGATAAATATTTATACCGACCTATCAGGACGAATGGCAACCCTATCCTTGCACACATTAATTTATTTTTGCTGATAAATGACATTAAAATATCAATTGAAAAAAAAATACTTTTGTTGATTTCCACCTTTCAGTTATATGATTTTTAGTAATTAAGTTTTGTTCATAAAGTTAACACTTTAGTCACGAACCTCATTCCATACTTACACACATAATTAAAAATTAATGAAACTTTAATTAGTTTTCATTAGTTGCACAGATTATGTTGTAGGTAGATCTTATTCAATAATTTCTTGGCTCCGTAAATTTCTGTAATATTGAAATAATTTTAGAGTAATCCGCAACCTTGATGATTATTTAATGATAGATAATTATTGTTATTATTAATCTCGGCCTCAGTAGTGCATGAAGTATGCAAGGACAAATGCTTTCTTGTTTACTTGTTGAAGTTATCTTCCAATTCTCACATCAACTGTTATGCAGTAAGGCATCAATATTTTATTTATTCTCTTTAAAAAAACCTATTTTTTGTATCAATCAAGCTGCATTGATGCAAGGAAGTTTGACAGCTGCTTCATAATTATAAACAATTGTGCGGCTTAGTACTAAACTCAGCAATGATCCTTTTTTAAATCCAGAAATTGCAAGAAACATCTGTAAGTGTATTTTTATTTATTTATTTTTAAATAAATATTTTTTTGTTATAATATTTGCTCCAGAAAATTCTTAAATAGTTGATATGTATTTTCATTTTGAAGAAAATATTACATTTCTGAAATTTGCATCTCAGTTTGGTTTTCCATGTGAGTTTGTTTGTGTGAAAAATAACCATTTTCGGTCATCATATCAGTGTTTAATGAAACCTTTTTGAGTTTCATTTTATAGCCATTTGTATATTTTTTTCAAATATACTGTTTTTTGCACAAAAATAATGTTTTTTTTTTTATTCTTTCTTTTTGAAAAAAGTTTTTAAATTATATAACTAAGAAAAATCTTACATTATGTTTTAATACGAGACAAAGGTCATTTGTACCCATTTTCAAATAAAGCTTCGTTTGGCATTAAGCCCCACAAAAATATATTCCTGATTAAATTATTGAGGGAAAAAAACATGAGTAATAAATAAATGATTTTTAACATAAAAAACAGTAAAAAGTAATTTTGGATTATTATATGCTGTCATCTACTGATGATCTATCTTGATGTTTTCTTCATTAAATCATACAGCATTGTTAAAAAATTAAAAAACATTTGTACTTTTTGGCATATGGGTAAGGTATAAACAGAGTTTGTTATTTGTTAAACAGAGTCACTTGGAGCACAACTTTGTTATATTTATTATATTATATTACATATATAAAAGGCACTGTTTAGAGTCATAAATGTAGGTACCTAATTATTTTGTGCAAATAACAAATATTTCACTTTTTAAAACTAAATTTGAAATGCATTCTTTATCATAGTCAA
Organism: Brachycentrus maculatus; assembly: GCF_059751285.1. Classification (NCBI taxonomy): domain Eukaryota; kingdom Metazoa; phylum Arthropoda; class Insecta; order Trichoptera; family Brachycentridae; genus Brachycentrus; species Brachycentrus maculatus. The sequence goes on along the minus strand of NW_028280992.1, from coordinate 417,129 downwards.
TAAATTTAACAATGATTTATATCTTATTTCTGTTGTCAACTCGACAGCACTGGTTTTCCCAAAAGGCATTTCCAGATTGCCAATTTTTATTAACTGTCGATCTTATCAAATCCCATATTTGATAATGTTTATCTCCAAATGTACATTTTGTATCCACAACTTTTGAGTAATTTTGCATACAATTATTATTTAAAAATATTTTTCGACACACTTTTTTCATCTACTTTTGTGTCCACTTTATATTTTAAAATTCCTTCACAACAATAAAATGAGTATACCTTTTAAAGGAATTAAGTCACTTTTTAATAAATGTATCTGGTCGCGTACTGCTGCATTGACTATTTTTGTAAGTTTGTCTAATTTTACTATACATAATTCAATTGTTTAACTGAAGGTTAGGTTCTCATAAAGACCTTTATGAGTAACTATAATTTATTAATATGAAAATACACATCAAAATAACATCCAAAGACATGCAACAATACTCCATTGATAACTACTGCTATACTAGTAAAGCACTTTTTTATTGTTGGCCCAATCTGGCAACACAGCTAAGTGTTTTTTAGGAGCATTTAACAAGTCACAATTCATGTATGAAGAGATGCATCTGCCACTGCTAAAAAATCCCACCTTCATAATGTAATTTTTCACAGAATTTAAGAAACATATTCACAAACCTGACAGTGTTTTTAATGCTAATTGTATGGTAAACTAACCATATTCAGTTATGCTATAGTTTATTTAAGACACTTAGAATACCAATCATCTGTTTAATATTCTTTCCTGGGTTGATGGTTGTATTGTACAGCTGTCTTCATTTCGTAATATAAAGAGTCTTTAATGATTCTACTATTATATATATCTATTTTATTTTTTATTTTTTATATGGCTTTGTAAAAATCCATACCAAAATAATAATAATAAAAAAAACACTTACTATATTATTTATACAATCTTATTTTATTATATTGGAATATTATTTTATAGGAATTTTATATTTTTTAATCTGTTAATACAATATAGGTGGCTGTACTTCCGCATTACCATACGGGCAAAACATTGAAATTAAACAGCTTCTATACAAGGATACATTCTCTTCATACGTTGGGAACATAACGTGTTGTTTAAATCAAGAATACTCAAATTTCACCTTTCAGGTTTCTAGTCAAATATATTTTTAATTAATCCACCATTTTGCTTTTAAAGTGTGAATTAACTATTAACTATTGTTTTTTGACATCTCATCAAAGATGAAGAAGAATATGGAAGTCTGGGCATTTACGGGGCTGACGACCATCATAGGCTGGTTTAAGTGATCACTTTACACACGTGTAACATTCACCAATTCTACCCATTATTGACAACCGTGTGGTTACTCAAATTCTTGGAAATTCTATATATATGAACCAATTTAGAAATATTGTTCTTGAATCACTAGAACTTTACTAGAGACATCTATTGGTGAGATGAAGAAAAGCTTTTTATTAAGCAGACACTCATATTAGTATGTGAGGTCCAAATCCTGGATTATAATCACACACATGAGAAACGCCAGAAAATATCATTTTCATTTTTTTTTGTTTTAGCTTATAATTTGACCAGTTAATTTATATCCAACATTTTGAGTGTTTCCAAATACTTGTTCACAAATCTGGATTATCTCCAATTATAGGAGTTTTTTTTCATATTACTTTTTGACATCTCATCAAAGATGAAGATCATCTTTATCTTTGATGAGATGTCAAAAAAGAATATGAAAAATACCTCCTATAATTGGAGATAATCCAGATTTGTGAACAAGTATTTGGAAACACTCAAAATGTTGTAAATTAACTATTGTGTCCACGTATGGTGATGGCATTCATATGCTTTGTAAAATAATACTCTGATTAAAATTCTTATCGTTTTCATAACTAAACAATATTGGAAACATTGTTCACAGCAGATATATTAAATAAAAACAGAATACCGTTCCTATCCGCAATACACATATCATATTTATTTAAAGATGAAACACCCACATATTAGAGTATGTTGTACTATTTTTTTTTTTTTTTAACTCAAATTTCAAATTAACATCAATTTTAGAAAAGACTTAATTATTATAATATAGTGTATGATTTCTTTAATTAAAGAGAAATACTTGTGTTTTTATTATTTACAAAAATACTTCAATTTCATACTATTCAAATTGTGGTAGAGTGGGTTTCAACCGAGAAACTCTGACTCAAGAGTCCGCGACACTAACCACGGGACCACAACCCGACACGACATAACTAGCTAAGAATTTATTACCCATTTAATATGTAAACTTCACTTTAAATATGTTTATCTCTGTGTTTCTTTCTTATAATATTTTCTCAATTTTTTATTATCTATTTATTTTTTAATCTTGGTAAAACCCAAAGATCAGTCGAGAATGATTAATGATTATTTTTGTATCTGTAAAATGATGCAAAATCTCAACTGTTAAATAATTTTATTGACTGTTAAAGAACATATTTATTTTTCTACTATGAATTTTTTTAGTAAGTTAGCAGAGACTTTCAGAAATACATGTGAGACTATTTCAAAATTATTTAACATATTAAAAAACCCAGACTTCAATATTCCCATCTTAAAAGTCTTAATCTATGCGGGATTCTTTCCAAAATAATTTAGTTAAAAAAAATGTCTACAAAATAACATAAAACAAAAAAGCTTTTCCTAATGAGAGACAATTTTTGCTCTCCTGTAAAATTTTACAAGGAGAGACGTGGTTGTATAAACTACCAGCTAGATATAAATTCAAATAAACAATTCTAAAATACAAAAAAACACTCCACTCATATTTGATATAGAAATGCTATTATCAATTTATATTAGTTGTTATCTCTGTGGTATTTTCAATCCACATAATATTTAATGTTATCATTGTAATAAGAGCACTCTGAGATAAAGTACAACTCCAAACAGCTCCATCCTAAAGGTACTAAATATAAACACTCCTCCACAGAGCCATCACGCTCATTCTTGTTGTCAATCGAGCAACATTAAGTGGTGTAGCTAATTGTACTGATCACTCTTATCTGATACAGATAATTTAAAGTGATAATCTGTTAAAATTAAATAAAACTCAAACAGGTAGTTGTTATCTTTCATTTTCCGTTTGCAGATCTAATAATAAAGGTAAGTTTGTAATTACATGATTTTGTTTTTGTATTTGATTTAAATAAGCATTTGAAGTTATGCAAATGTTTTTTTCTATGTTCATCCTGCCACTTCAAACCCCATTATCATGGCACCAACTTGATTAACAGTAAAATATGTAATCATAAGTATTGTTAGTTATTATTATTAATACATATCAAAAGACGATTTATGATTCTTTTGAATAATATGCCAAGGATATTGTACATGTGTTATATATACCGTATCTTAGAAAAATTCACTCTCTATATAATTATGCTAAAATATGTGTATATGTATTTTTTCAAAACAGTTTGTTAATGCTATTGCAAAGCTCTTACAATCTAGTAATAAATTAATTCATTAGAATCATAGATTATTCTTTGATTTATAATAGTAACAATAAATTATTAAATTTTAAAAATAAAATACCTTTTCAATATAAAATATTTATTTTATTTACTTTTAATCATTATTTGTTTTCAAAAATGTATGTTTTTTTCATTCTATGTTATAAAAAGTATATGCCATATGATATAAGCCTGCACACTTCACCTAAAGGTTTAGGTTAAATAAATAAAAATAATAATCTCTATTCATAATAAAGCAATATTTGATAAATTGCTTCTGAAGAAAAAAGATCAATACTTTACTCATTACTGTCTCACCTACATTTTTTCAGATTATCATAACTCATTGATCCATCTGCACACATTAAAATTCTTCATTGTATTTTCCAGATGGGTTTTAAGGTTGAACAGGTGACAAAGCCAGTTTTGTTGGGAGAAGGTCCTCATTGGGATGCAGAACACCAATGTCTTTATTTCGTTAGCATCTTTGATCACACCATACATAAGTATGTACCATCTACCGGAAAGGAAACCAAAGCAAAACTTTGTAAGTTCGTAAGATTTTTTTCAAATATTTCATTTATGAAAACTGTAGAGTTACTAGAATACGAAAATTTACTACAACATCAAAAGAAACAATTTGCAAGTTACTTTCTGTAAAAATTGCAATCTTTCTTTTTAATTGTGAGTGAAATTTTAAAATGTGCAAATGATTTTCATTATTTATGTTAAAATATCATTTTAGTTCTTAATTAAGTTTTTTCCTCACGCCATTTCAAATATAGTAGGATCATACTCAGCATGGGGGATACATTCCATTAAGTTCCAGCCCTAAATGAAACAAGGCCAAAAAAATATATGTATACTTGTAAACCAAAATACAAAAAACAAGGTCTTATTAAAAATAAATGTTTACACGCAAACCGAAATACAATTTGGATAATGTTGAATTATTTTGAAGAATATATTTTGAGGTAGAAGATAAAATCATTCAAATCTATCATAATAAATAAACAAATAAGATTTTTTTAAATACATATTATTTTTCTCTGACTTAGAGATCTTGAAGATCTTTATCTTATCAACTTGTTTTTATTAACAGCCAAAATTTTCCAGTATATATTTCATCTATTATTATTATTGTAATAAGAATATAACGTTACTGTAAAAAATATTACATACTTGTCAGTAAAATATATTTTTATTAACTTTATAAAATAAAACAACTTTGTTTTTAACCACTTTTTTAATGGTACATTTTTTCTCCAACCAGTTTCGACAAGAACCTTGTCATCATCAGGGTTTAACATGTACTAATTCTAAAGCATTGAAATATTGATAGTTAGGTGAGTGGGCGGGTTTAAGGAATTAAGTTAGGTTTGGAGTGAGAGGGGTGATTATGTGGAATTTTTATTTCTGTTATTTCTAGGAATATATCAATCCAATGTTTTGAATATTGAAAGCATTGACTTTGTGGATCATATTGATATATTATTTTGAGAAATAAAAAGACTTTGTTTTTTGATCCATTCATATTTTTACAAACAACCAACTAGTTTCGGCAACAACCTGTTGCCCTCTTCAGGGTTTAATTTATGTCATAAACAACAGGTTGTTGCCGAAACTAGTTGGTTGTTAATAAAAATGTGAGTGGATCAAAAAATGAAGTCTTTTTATTTCTCAAAATCAATCAATCCAAACCTAACTTAATTCCTTAAACCCGCCCACTCACCTAACTATCAATATTTCAATGTTTTACAATTAGTACATGTGAAACCCTGATGATGACAAGGTTCTTGTCAAAACCGGTTGGAGAAAAAATGTACCAATAAATAAGTGGTCAAAAACAAAGTTGTTTTATTTCATAAAGTTTATAAAATGTGCTATAAAGTATCTGAGAAAAACATTCAAGAAAATATTTTTATTAATTTATTTTACGTAAATAGCTGGAAATGTGGGTTTTGCGGTGCCAGTGGCAGGAACCAAAGACCAGTTTGTTGTTGGAGTGGATCGCAAGATCCTGATGGTCAAGTGGGATGGGGAGAATTCTAGTTCTGCAGAGGTCCTGAACCAAATAACAGAAGTGGACACGGCACAAGGATTTAACACCAACAGACTCAACGATGGAAAAGCAGACCCTCGGGGAAGACTATACGGAGGTAAATACATATTCCATTTTTCGAGGACTTGGCGTTCTTAATTTCTTCCATACTTATCTCTCTTGAATCATCATTCAAGCATATTCGAGGAAATGTTCTTACGTCACTAATGTTATTAATCATATCATAGTCGTACAGGAGAAAGTGACCAACTGACAAAACGTAAAATGTTTAGGAGGGCCTTTTAAGTCACTTTTGCTTGACAAGAAAATAAACATCAATGCAGTTAGTCATTTTTAACAAGTCAATACTCCCAGGTTTGAAATCCTTTGGGATTTTCTTGCAGGGCAATATTAAGCTAGTAAGATATCAAATAGTCAATGATCACGTTTTTGTAAAAAATGCACTTGGTCACTTTCTGCTGCATACAGCATATCATAGTCATAACTATGATATGTGTTTGATACCTTTCGAGATACTCTTTCCATCTCTTTTTATTTCTTTTTCATTTGTTACTAATTTCCCGTCTTACGCTGCAATCGATTTCATACATCTGTTCTCACTTAGGATTAAGGATTTTTAACTTCTTTTCAGATTTTTTTTTATATATTCCTGAAAATTTTTGCCATATTCATATTCACATTATGACTTCATGTGCAGTAAAGATAATATTTCATATTTCTTCTAACCCTCACCCGAATCTAATGGTGCATAAGGCACTGCATCATATCGAAGCAGTATTATTTTTATCGTCATTTACATGAAGACAAGATGATCAGTCTTGCGTTTCAAGTGATATTAGAGTGAAAAATCACTGACTCTGGGAATCGAACCCAGGTCTTCAGCGTGTTAGCCAAATACGCTACTGCAGCGGACAAACAAACTTTTTCTCAGTTTATGTTTTTTTTGAGCTTGAGTTTTTTAAGTCAAATTTGTTTATAAATTTGCGTGATTAGTTTTAATTTATTGAATCCAAAAACCTTTTTTTTTTAAATTTAATTACCCATGATAATCAAATTAATGAAAATAAAAATAGCTCTTTAAGCTTGCTTAAAGCAATTGCTCCGAACACAATTTATGTATTTTTCTAGGTACAATGGGTAAAGAAGATCCCCCTGGAAATTTTCAAATGAACAGAGGATCCCTTTTCACGTTTAATAAGAGTGGAGCACAAACCAAAGCAGAAAATATCAGCATTTCTAATGGCCTCTGTTGGGACATTAATAAGAAGATAATGTACTACATTGACTCCTTGGAATACGCCGTGCGTGCATACGACTATGATTTCAAATCTGGAGCTATGAGTAATTATTACACATTTTATTTATTGATACAAAAAATTCTAATTGTGTCTTATTGGGTTATTATATCATTTGAAATTTAACCAGTTCCCAGTTTAGCCTGAGTGTGGCTCGAGAAAATCGTATTCCGACTTCTCGGTATTGATTTGCCTGATCCAAATATATTTATGTATTTGTTTTTAATGACTAACCTGAGTGGTGTTCAGGCGGTCTTGTTTTGACTTGTTAGTGACTATTTCTTGCACCAGTGAATTTTGTAACCAAAATTCGACTTTTAAGCGGTTTATAAAATAATTTTAAGTTAAATTGTTATGATTGATTTTGAAACATAATAATTATTATAACATGATACTAAACATCATAATTAGTTTGCAATGCTGACAACTAAGACTTTCGAACCACCATAGCACACACAGAAACAAACAAAAAAACAATAAGTATACACTAAAAAATTATGCAGCAGTTTATATTGAGGTTAATAGATTATTATAATGTTTGAATACAATAATGCCATGCAGAAGAAAAATATCAAGATATTTTCTGTAGATGTCAGTAGTATGAAGAATTAGCTATGTTATCAAATAAAAATCGTAGCGAAACCAGCACCCTTCTAAAGAATTAAGAAAAAAATATGTATGCAATATATAAATTGTAAATCGAATTACAATATGCACAAATAAAAATGCTAAATTTTATCCCAAGCAAATTTTTGGACCCCATTATATGTTATCGCATATTGGTACAGCAATCAAATAGCAATGGAATTTTTGTTTGAACTATATAATTACCATTTCATAATATTACATACTCTTATACCTTATTATCTGTGATGTATGGTAAATATTTGATAGTAATATTGTGCCAATATTGTGCTAATTAGCTTGAGAGTACTACCTACTTTTGTTTTATCTAGTCAAACTAATGCATGTATGTAACGCAGAAATGTACTTAAATACATGCCCATATTTTTTTATATGATTCTAATTATCAATTTATGTTTAACAAGCCCAAAAATTTACAGTTGTCTTATTTTTACAGCGAATCAAAGAATTATCTTTGACTATAAGAAAAACAACGTGGATGGCCTTCCTGATGGAATGACAATTGACACGGATGGAAATCTTTGGATCGCTTGCTTCGATGGTTCTCAGGTCATCAAAGTGGATCCGGTAAATGGAGTCCTTCTTCAACAAGTTCCCATCCCGGCACTTCAGGTCACTTCGGTGGCCTTCGGTGGACCTAATCTCGATGAACTGTATGTGACTTCTGCCAGTATGAACATCAAGTCTGAACAGAAACCACCGTGCGGAGCTACTTTCAAAGTAACAGGCTTGAATGCCAGGGGCAATGCTGGGGATTCGTGTATCTTATAAATACTAGATCTTATAATCTTGATCTTTTTAACTATCAAATATACTTATTATGCTTTGAATTTTTATTTGAATATTATATATTTTTGTATGTAGATAATATTTTTGTCCACAAATCTTGAAAATAAATAAAATGTAAGAAAATATCTTTGCTGTCTTATTCATTTATATTTACCATGAAAATAAATAGCCTTTTTATACAACATTTTGAGTGTGTCCAAAAACTTCCATCCAAAAATGTCCAAGAAATCTGGATCATCTCGCAACTAGGAGTTATTTTTTACATTCTTTTTTTGATATCTCAACATAGATGAAGAAGAATTAGTCTAGGCATTCACAGGGCTTACGACCATCATAGGTTAATAGGTTATATGGTTAAGTGATCACTTTACACACGTGTAACATTTACCAATTCAAATACATATAGATCAAAGGCAAAGTTTATCTGAATGTAAAACATCATGTCCAAATTAAGTTGTCTAATAACACTTACAAAATATCAATAAGTATGAAATTCGTGGTTATAAAAATAAGAAATTAAAATTTCTACTGTCTGTATGCGGTCCTTGAGAAAATTTTAAGTCATCGATGCCGCCCAGGGTGCTGTTTGGGTTGGCCAGGCCTGGTGTGGAGCCTCACTGCTAGCTTTTAAGAAAAGTAGTCGTTGTTATTAATTGTCAATAAAACTTATTAGAGATGATAAAGATTGTATTGAATATTCAATATGTTTGTATAATATTATACGTGTATGGGTATTATATTGTCTTTAAACATTTCTGCGCCCAGTAGCTAGTAATACATGCTCGTTTGTTATTTGTAGTGTGATCGGAAATAAAGTCAGTCGCCCAGAACGTCTCAGTGAACATTGGAAAACTCTTTGACGGTCATGTAATCAGTGTCATTCGCGTGACCTAACTAAGGTTGATGGGGCTCGCCAAATCACATTTTCAGAAAAATTAACAGCGAGATTGTAATCATTGATGTGATAAAACACATTAATCCGCGCGATACTTGTTTATCTTTAAGGAAATTCCATACATAAACGCCTTACGTTCCCAACTTCGTAGCAGTGTGAACGTGGTTTTCCATTAGTTGAGTGCATCTCCCTTCACACATAATGGATGAGCAGAATCTTGATGACGTAAGCCCATTATGGATACTTATAATAATCTACATGAATCCAGTTTTAGAATAAGCAAAAAATCCTAATTTTACTTTTTGAATAATGTTTACATTTTCTTTTTTCCTTATTCTTTTTTTCTTCAACAAGCAAAAATAATAAAGATAAATATATTAAAAAAGACAGTTTATACTGTGATGTAATTGCAGGAATGTTGTGCAAATATTTTTCGTTACTTGGAAAACCAAGGGGAATTTTCCATAATTGAATCCCCAATAATTGTTATCAAATCCAATAAACAACCCGATCACATTACATATTTTTTCTAAAAAAAAAACACTAATAAAATATGTAGCTTTATCAAAATTATATTAGTGTTGCTTCTTAAATGTAATCCAGCTTTGTTATTTTTATTTTAGATCCTATTGTAATACTTTCAAAATAAAAAAAAGGTTTTTTTTACTAAAATACTTAGAAAATTTATTTATTGATTTATAAAAAAAAAATTTTTGAGCACTTTTACATGAAAAAATCTTCGTTTTCATTAGACTGCCTTCGCAAATTATTTTTGCCGATTTTCAAAGTGAACTACATTTTTATCAACTTCATTAAAATTTTGAATTGCCATACAAATTATCTATTGGTAGGCGAGCGATAAAATACAATTGTAACTGATTTTATTTTAATGTTATTATTAATAAAAAATCACTGAGACGGGTTAGAATGAGTTCACTCCTAATTTATTTTCCATTCAACCAATCAAACAGCACTCATACTCCAATTGAAACTTCAATATTTCAATGACCATGACCCGCATTCTTAATTATTTACAATCAATAAATTCATCCAAGGAGGCTACTGTGAATATAATAAGATAAAATATATTAGTTAAAATAAAGGTTTGTAAAGTTTAGTATTCAAAAACTTAGCTTGACATTTTGTTAGCAAAATCTCCATACAGCTCATGATTGATAAAATATTTAGATTAATTTTGAATCCAAAAACAGAAAAATACTGGATTTAAGGCCCAAAAGTCATATATTATATATTACAATACAGACAGATAAGTTTTGTTAATTGTAGTTCATGTCCACTATCAAGTATAAATATAAAATTTTTAACTCTGTATCAATATTTAAAAATAAAGGTATGTAGATTTTTTTACAGTGAAATTTGTTTTATGTATGTAAAAATATTGCATTGCTCAATTTGAAAATGAACCATCAAATATAATTTATTTGAAATCAATGTAATTAGATGCCTGCAAAGGTGGAACAAGTGACTGAGCCCATGTCTCTGGGAGAGAGTCCACATTGGGATGCTGTACATCAATGTTTATACTTTGCCAGCATTCTGGATAATACCATACACAAGTACGTGCCAGCCACAGGAAAACAAACTAAAGCCAAACTAGGTAAGTACCTATAACTTAAATCAAGACAAGGACATTTAACTTAATTAATTACAGTGATGCCTCGCATAACGAATGCTGCACACAACGAACTTTCTGTTTGTTCATTATACAACTCACATAACGAACCTTCCTTCATACAACAGACTGTATCGTATTTCATTTTCATTCGTACGCTCCAAGGTCGCGCGCAGCCAACACCAAGAAGAGTTGACAACTGAAGAGCTAACACTTCTTGTCCAGCAACACGATGAGGCTCAAAGGGAAACTTTATCTGACAATGAGGAGGAGAAATCAAATTAACCAATAGCAACTGCTGCCATCGAGGACATCCTGGTCATTTGACCATTTAGGAAGAGGTTTTAAGAGTTTTCTTGAAACATAAACATCAACACTCACCATCAAACTCAGCTGAGGCCAACAGGATCAACAATCTCTACAATGAAACCCTTGCCTATTATTTCTGACAGGTTGAAGAAGAGGGAGAAATAGACAACCTTGGAAAGGTTTTTTTAGGATGCCAGCAAAAGATGCAAGAAGCAAAAGATTTGAACAAGAGGATTTGACCCTGCAAACCTCGGTAGACTCACCTAAATCTGAGTCGGACCAAAAAATGTGAGTATCTTTTTTTGTTACGGTACCATATTTTATGCTGCAAAACGAAAAAAAAAGAATCTGACATGTATTTTTATGGGAAAATACGTATCACATAAAGAACTTGCTCCTGGAACCAATTAAGTATGTAATGCGAGGCATCACTGTACAAGTAATAAGCATATGTGAGTCAAAGGTGTGAAGAATGTAGTTGGTAATAGAAGCAGAGGAAAACCGAGGAAAACTTGGCATTATCATGTATTTTAAATATTTGAAAGTTGTCAGATCAGGAATAATCGGCGGGTATGTAATGAGGACATGCATGAAAGAGGTGAAGATTGGTTGCAAAGACAGATTAGTGTGGCATTCTATTCTCTCCGTCTACCCCTGAAAAGAAGTGGTATAATGGTTAATTATTTTTTTAAAAATTATTATAAGCAGTTTTAGGGGTTAATATTAGTTAGCCCTTATGGCTTCAACTAATTAGCCCTTTGAGTTAAAAATATCCTACCCTGTAGGCTTATATTAACTGGTCATTTAGGAGTTTTTAATGTGGCAAACTTTACAGCCAGATTTTGTTAGCATTGATGGAATACCTCTCCCCCTCTCCCGACTAATACCAATACATAAATTCACATCAAAAGATTTTTTTGTTCTTAAATCAGTAATTTTTAATCAATTCCTTTGTGTTTTCTTTATTTTGTAGCCGACATTGTAAGTTTTATTATACCAGTAGCTGGAACTGTTGACCAATTCGCCATCGGCTCCAGATACAAAGTTATTATAGTAAAATGGGATGGAGAAAATAATAGTAATGTTGAATTAGTGCAACAAATTGCGGAAGTCGAACCCAAACCAGAAGATTCCAATATAATAAATGATGGAAAAGTTGATCCTAAAGGAAGGCTGTTTGCCGGTATGAAAATTTATTCTATTTCACAAAAATAATAAAATTACTCTCATATATCGCTCACTCCTTTCAAGAACGTCATAAATCAAAAATCGTCAATTTTCAGGTGTGCATGTTTTCGGAATGCCCAGGAAATGTACTATATCCCCCAGCAAAAGAGGCATATTTTTAACTTAATATTTACTCGCTACAGGGAAGAAAGTGTTGTTTTTGCATTTTGAAGAAATGGTATTGTTTAATCATTTTTTTAAATATACTAAATATTTTTAAAATGGAGAAAAAACCTTACCTAAAAAGATCTGTTGCACAGTAAAAAGTTCAATAAGTAGCTTGATATTTATTTTTAATACATTGTCTTATATTTTTATACATTGAAAACGTTCTCCTGAATAATCAAGTTTTTTGATTTATGACGTTCTTGAAAGGAGTGAGCGATATGTATCTATAAATAAAATAGAATTTACATGACAGGTACATAAATATTAAAATATATTCATATATGGTTTATATTTAGCATTTTAGGCTAAATAAATATATTTACTGTCCGCCTCCGTAGTGTAATGGTCAGCACACTCGGCTACCGTTCTGAAGGTCCCGGGTTCGATTCCCAGGGGGGTCAAAATAAATATATAAATAAATATAAGTGATTTTTTCACTCTAATATTTATTCCATATTACCCTGGACTGGTACCTGAAGCGGAGGGCTGATCACCTTTCCTTCATGTGTTAACGATCAAGATAACACTGCGTTTGTATGATGCAGTGCCCTATGCATCATCGGGGTGCGGATAAGGGTTTTAAATGAAATTAATAAAAAAAATATATTTCATCATTTCTAAGATTTGCATCTAAAATTTATATAAAAATGGAAGATTTTCACATGACAGTTTCCACTGATGTGTCTCCATAGATGGTGCCATTATCCATTTGTCAATAAAGTTTTCTTACTTAAGAAAATTCATCATGTTGGATCCAATTTTTAGAAGAGAGAATTTATTTCTTAAACATAATGGACACATTCTTAAATATCATGGAGTATATGGATAAAATTGCATTTATTTTTTGAACAGTTGTCAATTTATATTTCGCGGTAATAGAAAATTTGGTTTTCAACAGGAACCTATGGCAATGTAAAGATTGTAGATGGAAAATTTGAGATTGGTGAGCACCGAGGATCGCTTTATGGTTTTGATAAAAGTGGAGCAAAAATATTAGATGATAATATAAAGGTTTCTAATGGCCTCTGCTGGAATGTCGATAAAAAGAAGATGTACTTTGTCGACAGTTTGTCATATGTGTACGAATATGATTATGATATCACAACGGGATATATAGGTAAGCAATTGATATAATTAAATAAATCTTTTGGACTCTTTATAAGTTTGGGTTGGTATTATATTCAAACAATTATATTTCCGACAGATGCTGATTCACAATTTTTTTGCAGGTAATAGAAAAATAGCATTTGACTTCAAGAAAACTAATTTGGACGGTTTTCTTGATGGAATGACAATCGACACAGGTGGAAACTTGTGGATCGCTGGCTTTAATTCTGGTCGAGTTCTAAATATAAACCCCGAGACTGGAAACATATTACAGCAAGTTGAAATTCCCGTATCCCAAGTCACATGCTTAACTTTTGGTGGAAAGAATTTAGATGAGTTGTTTGTCACAACTGGGAGAATGAAGTTAGCTGAAGAACAGAAACCGCATAGTGGAGCAATATTCAAGGTTACAGGATTGAAGGCAAAGGGATATGCAGGAAAGCCGTTCACTTTTAAAACATTTGGTAAAGAATAAATATTCAAAGTGAATAAATAATTACTTACAGTCACCATTAGCAACGTTTTTATTTCAGAAGGAGCAACCTACAAATTTTGGTATCCTTAAGTACAGCAGGACCTCTATAATCCGAACGCCGAAAATTTACCCTCTGTTCAGACTAGTGGAGCGTTCAGATTACAGTACAGAGAATCTTTAGGGTATTTTTATCAAATGAAACAACATAGATATTGTAGAATTTTAAATATATTTATCCAACTTTTTTAAAGAAAACAAATATTTTAGTTGGTAGAAACTTATTTAATGACAAGTAAAAAGCTTTGTTCATAATTTACATAAAAGGATCTCCTCTGGCACAGGAATATCCACTTGGTTAGCCCATTCCAAGCATGTGTTTCCGTTTTCAATAAGCGCGGGAGGGATGAGTGAGCGTAGGATTAGAGGTGTTAGCGGGGGTTCGGATTATAGAGGTCCTACTGTATGTTTTGTCATTTTTGAATACTAGTATTTTTAATAATTCTAGCCTGCTAAGGATGAATTGGTTGAGTTGTTGTTAGTCGTTCTCTGATTAATTGGTAATCCACTATGTCGCTTTGTACACATGACAAACAGCTGTCACATGACAGTCTGTCAGTCAGACAGCATACTGTCAGTAGCATACTACTAGGTGACACGTGTCTGCAACTACATGGTGTGTTCACATAGAGATGCACATTTTTTTTTTGAGTTGAGTGTCTTAAGGCTATACTCGCAACACTAGAAGCTGCATGTCATTTCACGCACTATTTTTTTTAGAATATGAGTTTTTTTCTAATATACATTACTTTTTTTTTAATCCTTACCTTTCAATAACTCTTTTCTTTTCAAAACCATACATTTATTTCGCAGAAAAACTTTTTTCAATACAAAAAACAATGTTTTAAGAAAAAAATTCAATTACGTCAAATGTTGATATATATCTACAACATTTTGAGTGTGTCCAAATACTTGTTCACAAAATCTGGATTATCTCCAATTACAGGAGTTATTTTCATATTATTTTTTGACATCTCATCCAAGATGTATACATGTGTGTGATTATAAAATCCAGGATTCGGACCTCACATACTAGTATAAGAGTTTCTGCTTAGTAAAAAGCTTCTTTACATCTCACCAATAGATGTCTCTAGTGAAGTTCTAGTGATTCAAGAACAAGGTTTCTAAATTGGTTCATATATATAGAACTTCCAAAAATTTGACTAGTGTGGTTGTCCAATATTGGGTAGAATTGGTGAATGTTACACGTGTGTAAAGTGATCACTTAAACCAGCCTATGACGGTCGTCAGCCCCGTAAATGCCCAGACTTTTCTTCATCTTTGATAAGATGTCAAAAAATAATATATGTGTTCAGTGACAGCTGCATTTCATGTGTAGAGGTGGAGGGTAAAGATCACACTAACATGAATGATGGGGGTGACAGGATTGAATTAATAAAAACAACATTTTTAAGGTATAATGCGTATTTATTTTTAATAATAAATTGAAAGGAATATAATTATTATGGGTATAAGTAACATTAATGGAAAAAAAACATTAAAGAGATATATAATATAAATGTAATAGACTAAGAATTACCAAAAAGTGATAATTTCTTCAATTTAAAAATAATCTTAAGTATATAATGAAACAACGCTATCAAGAGTATGAAGGAATACAAAATCTTTTCTTACCTGATCAAAAATGTTTAAACTTAAATCATTTGGTGGCGGTTAACAATAACTGATTGTATTTATGAAAATTGAACGCTTTACTTTCTGATCATGAAATATATTTCAGAGGATTTCAGAGTTCTTAAAATTTTTATCATTTAAAAAAATTAAATACAATGAAGTTTGAAACTAGGAAAAAATCAGATCTTCTACACGATGAATAACAAGTTAGCAACATAAGTGCCCAGGGCTTGTTAGCCAAATTCTCGGTAAAGCATCATTTACAAGGGCTACTAAACAAAGCATTCCAATAAACCACTGCATAAGACAAGCATCATGTAGGTAGATATATTCCGAAACAGTGGAATGTCCTCAAAACAGTATTTCACTTAAAATGCTTTGCAAATTTCACAGCCAGTAGATTCTTCCATCAAACTACATCACCTCTCAAATATATTATCTTGGAAAAGATTCGATCATTAGAATATCTTATGCAATGACTTAATGGACTGCCCTCACAATTGCTGTGTGAGTAAATGATGGCACGAGTGTGGATCCTCATATTATGTGTATATTTTTTCCCATTACATATATATATATATATATATATATATATATATATATATATATATATATATATATATATATATATATATATATATATATATATATATATATATATATATATATATATATATATATATATAGTTATGTATATATGAAAGTTTTGCATAATACATATATAATTCACTAAGTATTACAATTATCGTAAATGAATACATAAGTATGTATATTTTTTCTATGTTAGAAATATTAAAAAAAACATGTATTTTGTTGTTAAATCAGTAGGAATGTATGGAATGAAATGAACTTTATGATTCCATGGTAAATGACAAAACAATAAATAACACATGCCTTTATATTTCAGCTTCGATATTGTATTTTTCAATCTGATACTTATTTGTTTGCTTCTTGGTAATCATTTTAGGTTTTTGAGTTAGATTTGTTTATAACGGATTGCCACGTCAAAATAAATAAAGTTAGAAGTTTGCTCTCAGGTCGGTGTCAATGACTCTTCAAGAATAAGCAGTAAGTTCAACAGAAATGTATGATTGCATATATCCTTATGCTTCATGCTTCACACATAGGGCGTTTGTGCACTACACGGAATTTTACCGTCCGGAACTTTAGTTAGCGTTTTAAAACGACGATTGGCTAGTGCTTTTGTCCATCTTTCTTCGGATCGGTGCATGAACACGTTGCGTGTAAATTTGATCAAGCTAAACTGTCGTAGCCGCTTTTATTTTTAAAACCGGACTGCCGGATGGTAAAATTCCGTGTAGTGCATAAGCGGCTATATTCTTATAGCACAGAGGTCATTGACCACACTTCAAACCTCTGATAACAAGCAAAAAGTAAACTCATCAAACAGAAAAATACAAAAATCTCATCAGCTTGTGTTATTGTTTTCCTTTAATTTAGAAATATATGATAGAGTTGAAAAAAGCGGGAAATACTTATTATTAAATGCAACTGTAAGAGATGCCGAAAGTATCTAAATACTAATTAATCCTAAATAATGATAAATAAATCCTTGTCCAATTACTAAAAATATGTGTGTGGTTGATGATTTTGAGAGATGGATAAGTTAGAAAGTGTAAATTTCTAATATAAAACCCAACAAATGTCTTAAAATTTCAGTTATGTAAACTTACAAAAGTGAGCAACCAATTAATGAAATACACATACTTGAATGTCTATATTTCAGTGGAGAAAATCAAAATAATTCTAAAGTGCTTCCGAAAGGCTAGTAAGATATCAATGTTGTTTATTGATCTATGAACTAATTCAGGGGTTCCCAATCTTTTTCAGCCCGCGGCGCACTTACAAGTTTAGTATTTTGTCACGGCCCCCTACTTTAGTTAGCTATTTGGAATAGATAATGTGACTATATATGTATATAAATGGATTATAGTCGAAATAATAAGGTACCTACAATAATAGTAGTTGGGTAGAAAGATGCTAGCTATCAAAAAAGAAATTGTTGCTTTATAGATACCTACCCGAGAATATTTGTGGTTTCGGATAATGACAGAGGATCGACTCACGGCGCCCCTCTTTACTTTCTACGGCGCACCAGGGCGCCGCGGCGCACACTTTAGGAACGCCTGAACTAATTTATCACCAAGTGATTGACAATTACAATTTCTCTTGGTTGAATTTTGGTTGCAGGTTTACAATGATCTCTGGTTTTCTCAATTTAAACTGTCAATTATGGAAGCACATAGAAAATATTTTACCCTATTTTAAAATGTTCTATTTGATTCAAAGCTCTATAATTGGTAGTTTTTTTATCCAATTATGTAAAAAAAAATACATGGAATAACTCAAATACCATAATATGTGTATAACGCTACGTTTCGGGGGGAGATAATTAGGAGTATGTTTCATGGACCTTAACTTTCGAATGTCTGGGATAATTTGCCACTGAGGTGAATGACCGAATGATAATCTTCAAGAAAATTTAGATTTTTTTAAAGGTAAATATAAATTAAAATAAGTTATGATTTTTTTTCTTCATAATTTACTAAGTATCCTTGAAATTTTTCACAATCTCCCCCTGAAATAAGACGTATATCCTGGCTTAACAACTTGAGAGTGGTTCCACTGTAGCACTAAGTCATTGCAACCTTCAGCATGGACACAATAAAGTAGTGATATATAGCAATATAAGCATACTTTACATGTTATTTTTAAAGATATTTTTCCACTCTTGTAAGTTGGCTATTCTGGAGATAGCTTGTTATATTGCGATATCACCAACAACACACATTTTAATTAATTTCAAGACAATTCCCAAAGGTCAGTGTATAAAATTTTCACATTATCGAAACAAGGTTTATTTGTTTTAATAAAGAATATTAAGGAATAATGACTAAAAACTATGCTTAATAATAGAAGAGCATAATGAAAAATTATTTCAAAAAATAATTTTTAAAGTTTTTCAAAATTTTGTCGTATATATTTATGTAGTTCGTTTTTATTTAGTTTTCCTGAAAGTTTAAATATTTGAATACAAATACGTAGACTTAAAAAATATCCTTTGAAATTGGTGAAAAGATTTACAATTAAGTAAGGCACTACGGCAAGAAATCTGAAATTATTTGAGCAAATTGTCAATTTGCCGGTTATATAAAAGAAAAATAACTAGAAATGCAACATATGGTGAGGCCAATATGTGCCGAGATTGCGAGTCACCCTTTGGTCACCCTCACCCTTAACGAGGGACATTTCGCATTACGAGTTACAGAGACAGGGCGAGTCCTTTTCACGTCATTCACTTGTGAGCTGGGACATCCGAGCCAGTCAAAACAAAAAATGTTTCGCTTTACGAGTTAGATTCTAGAATTATGCTCGTTATGAGAGGTCCCACTGTACATTAAACTGAAAGTTGAAATTTGTTATCATTTGAAAAATTTGGTCCCTTCAATTTCCAATTGACGAGCTCTTACTCCATTAGCATAATTACTATATAACATTTTTTTATATAATCTCGTAACAGTAATAGGCATTAACAGAGTCTTAAAAGAGTAACTAACTTTAAACATTAGCAAAATAGGAACTTTCGTTAAGTCAATCTCACGTTACATCACACTGTTAAGGTAGGCAGAGAGGACTGCCAAAACACCTACCATTTGCATTTTACAGTCTTTTCACCTCCTGGATTACATTGTACTTAATTAGACAAATATATGGCACATTATTAAATATTGTCTCAGATTTTATGTAAGTCGAGGATAGCACTAGCAAAAAATTATTAAAATTAGGTAAATGAAGAAAAAACTCTTAATATGGTAGATGACTACATTCAAACATTGTTTACTTGTTATTTTTTTTAAATGCCTAAGGATATTTCCAATATTTTAATATATTATATAAATAAGAGTGGTATGAGCAAACTATTCAATAAAAAAATAAACTATGTCAAAATAAAGTTACAAAAACTGACACCAGGATATTTTTTTATGATTCTAAAAATTTGACAAATATAAGGTATGCTTTATTTGAAATATTTTTAAGGCAAATGAGATGTAAGTTTTTTAAAAAGAGGGCTTTGATTCTTAATTGAGTACCTACTACAGGATTTAAAAAGAGCTTAAATAAAAAATACTTTAAAAAAAAAGAAATAAATAATAATTGATATTAGCAAAAAAAAACAAATAAGGGTGTATTTGTTTTCATATTATTTTTTGGAGATATCAATAAAAAAAAAATTATAATGCTGTTGCAAGATGGAGTTATGTTAGAAGATAAGTCAAAAAATATGTACGTAGATATATTTATATTTTTAAAATTTTGTATGGCATAAATAGTACGTATCAATAATAAAACTGTTGCAGGTTATCTTTTTGACTCCAACGAGTTATGACGTTCAACAGTTGGGATTGCACAACCTTCATTTCATCACCGATGGTTGTAAGATGACTACGCAATAACAATGTGTTTTACCGCTGGTATTTGCCAGCACCGAGGACCATAATGTAAAAACCAGTAATGTCTTTGTGTTTACACATCGGTTTTAACCGGTATTGCCGGTTAAAACTGATGGTTATAATAACCACCGATCAATACGGCAAATACAGCAAAAGCCCAACCCACAACATAGACCATTGTGATATTTTTTACAATTTTCTATTCCTCATACACTGAATAACTGAATTATGAAACTGTTATTGTTTCGAAGATATTTTAAAAAACTGATAATCCAGGTAGGATGAGCTGCTTGTATACGGAGAGAAAAATCAGCAATAAAGTATTCAAATCAAAAGTGAATAGATTCAACTTCAATGGATGCGATTCAAAAATAAATTTTATAAATTTATCCGTTCAATTATTTTGTGGCTTGTGCTTTTGCTGAATTAAACCACCCTGTTGATTTTTAAAAAATGACAAAAGTTAATGAAGAAGACGGGTATTTTCTAGAAAGCCCTACAAATGGATGCCAATCGATGAAATATAATAGAATGCATTTGTTCCTACCAAAGTAATATCAATTAAGAGCTAGTAGTAAAATAATGAGGCGAAGAATTGAAGATACAGTAGAATCGCGATATAAGTAATCGCGATATATCGAAAAATGACGTATATCGAAAAAAAAAAACAAATTTATTCCCTAAAACTAATTTTTCACACAAAAATGCATTTATATAACGAAATCCCGTTATTATGTATAACAAAATCACTTTTGTCCCGTACGAAAAAGTGCCAATACATTTAAGTAAATTTATAACAAATAAAAAATGTTATGATAAAAATATTTCAAAGCCGCGCCGCCACGGCGCCGCGCGGAAATAAAAAATGTTAAGATGAAATTATTCAAGCCGCGCCGCCGCACCATATGCGGATGGTTTTATGGCGATTTTTAAAAGTAATTCAATACAATATCCCATCAGCTTGAGTAATTAGTAATTAGAGTCTATGAGTCAGTGAAATGATTTAATTTAGCAATAATAATTCTTTAGTTGTGTCGCCTACTTTCAAAATCCGCTAGATCCAGTTTTATAAGATTTTAAAATAAATACTCTATCGGAATGCCAGTTGTGGGTTTTATTGTTCAAAAATTTTAAATACTTGAAAACCCCGCTAAAAAATACTTAAAAACAACGTTGTATTTCAAATTCCGATATATTCATGAAACTTGCCTTCTGACCCATATCGGTCAAACAGAGAGCGGAGATAGGTCAAAAGTTAAGATGACGTCATTATCGATTTGTGTCTCGTGTTTTTTTTTGAGTACTGAAAAACTTTCCAAAAAATGGGAGAATTCTCTATTTTATAATATTTTATATAAAGATAGACAAATCTTTGAAACATAAATGTTATCTGGAGAATTTGGATTTTTTTTGTAAAATCGACTTATATGGATCTGGCGGATTTTGAAAGTAGGCGACGTAGTTATAATCTCTCTTCTTATTTCAATGAAATTATTTCTGTAGGCCATAAAAATTCTTATGTATATTCTCTCCCATAATCAGTCCACCTGCTTATCTCAATGGTAGACAATAATAATTCTCAAATTACAATCCGTCTTTTTATCTCAATGAAATGATTCTGTTGACAATAATAATCCTCAAATTGCATCCGTCTTTTATCTACATCGTAAGGGCATTTGTCCACTACACGGAATAATTTTACCGTCCGTCCGGCACATCAGTTTGCGTTTTAAAACGACGATTTTACGATCGAATTTACGCGCAACGTGTTCACGCACCGATCAAGAGCTCCGATCCGAAGAAAGATGGACAAAAGCACAAGCCAATCCAAGCCAATCGTCATTTTAAAACGCTAACTGACGTGCCGGACAGTAAAATTACACGGAATTTCGGGTAGTGGACAAGCGCCCTAAGTGGGGCGTAGTGTCGGGTAAGACAATCTGCACACTATTGGACTAGCGGAGTAACGTGTTACGACGTACGACATGCACGCATACTTACAAAGCACGCCACACGCGCAAACACAGAAACGTTTGTGTATTTTTACGATTTTATGTTAGGATTTGATTCCCGATTTTTTTACAAATTAATTATTTCCGTCGCTGCAAATGAATGACATTATGAAAAACATTTACCAGACCCAACATTACAAAATTGTTTTATTTTAACTTTAAATATGGCCAATAAAAGCAACTAGGAATATTAAATATGACGGACAAATTTGGACAAATACGAATTTGTGCGTTTTATACGGATTTTGAAGGAATAAAGAGATCAAACGGAATTTGAAGGATTATAACGGAATTTTAACGGATTTTAGGAAATTTTTAGCGACGGCGAAAAAAAAAATCATCGCGTAAATTTTGGAAAAAATTTTTTTTTCGCCGTCTCGTAATTTCGCAATTTCGTAATTTCGCAATCTCAATATCGAAAACTACTCTTGGACGTCTGACAACACTGGCCGTCAGTAGCGCGCAAGCCCTTCTTGTTCTCGGCTTTGGCGGCTACTTGTGATATTATTATTATTATATTTGATGTTATTATTCTCATTTTCAGATACATATTTACCAGACCCAACATTACAAAATTGTTATATTTCAACTTTAAATATGGCCAGTAAAAGCAACTAGGAATATTTACGTTTTTCCGGTTTTAAAATCACATTCTCATATTGTGTACAAAACACATACGAGTATCATCGATTCCCGCGGCACTTTTATCACCGTAAGGTTAATAAGAAAAAAAGTGAAAATATGTAGGTATTCAGTTCCCTATGGCCCCCTTCCTCCTTTGCTTGCAGAACTTGCGATCTTTTTGAAAAGCCGCGCAACATTTTTTGCAACGGCGTGCAACATATACATACTAAGTATGATTTAAAAAAAAATCGTTATATGTGGGAATTCGTTATTACGAATTAATATTTTTTGGTCCCTTGGATTTCGTTATATCGCGATTCTACTGTATATGATTTTATACGTTAGGATATGTGGAAGTCCTCACGGAAAAGTTACATTTCCAATATTGTACAAAAATCCTTTAAATGCAAATCTGCTCTGTTTACTGTATTCTATCGAAATCTTAATTACATACGACAAAAAGTGACCAATGCTGTGTTAAACCAATATGAAATCATTAAATCGCACCAAAACGTAACAATTACTTAAAATCATTTATAATGGAAATGTAAAGTTTTGATGAGGACCCCCACATAAACAGTTTGAATGAATGGTGTCCGAATCCAGTTGTTATTTACTTGTTCTGGTTTTCGTTGGCCGGGGGAGGGAAGTGTGTCGGGGGGTAGAACACGGAAGGCGCGTAGGTCACATACTGCGGAGGCGGCGGCGGCGGCAGGTACGAAGCCTCGCCAGTCTCGTCGCCGTAGGAAACATACTGCGGGGCGTATCCCACGGGGACCAGAGACCCCTCTCCGTCCACGGAGTAGCAAGGGACGCGGTACAGCGGCGGCGGGGGGTAGGAGACATAGGACAAATTACCTGCCATCGAAGCGTCAGACTGCTGATTTTCAGCACCCTGATCTTTGCCATCGGAGCTTTCATTACCCATGTTGGCAGTCTCCGATCCATTTTTAGGTTTGTTGTAGTGATTACGGTTGTTGCCGGCGTTGTTCCTGTTGTAGTTGCGATTGTTGCCGGCGTTGTTGTTAGCGGGGCGGTTGTGCTCGTCGTTCCTCTTGTACCTATTGTTGAAGGTGCCCCGGGAGCGCGGAGTGTAGTCAGAGCCCTTGCAGTTGGGCCGCTGCGTACCGGCTGGCGGTTTCCCGGCGGACTTGTGCTCCTGGGAAGTGTTGGAGCCGTTGGGGGACTCTTCGAGACTGAGGTTCTGCTGCATTTCCTGATAAAGGAAAAATGATGCTGATAACATCCTAAACATAGACAATATTTTTGTAAGTAATGTGGGTATGTTGGAGTCAGGGGTTACAACAATATCCCGCAATCACTAGAACACCCACGTAGTCCGGCAAAGGTAACTCCAGAAAAGTCTCTCCTTTAAGAGAGACTCACTTAGAGCTCCTAGTAACTTATATGTATATAGAATAAACCAAAGTCAAAGAACTACAATAGCAACTTTTACTGTTCGTCTTCTACAACCTGAACCCACAACAGTTTTCAATGGAATTCCATCCTAATAATATTATTTTTCTTCGAGCTAGATGGGGCATAGGGTGCTTCATCAGGTCGATGTGGTATTCGCATGATAATTAATTAAACAAATGCTAGATGATCAGTCCTTTGCTACGCTCCCATTCTTTGATAATGCAACAATAAGCCATCTACAAAACGATGCATTACATCACTTAAAGAATCACTGCAAAATGCGTGTAAACTATCATGGTCATACGAATTATCTGTAAATAATTTATGACTTTTATCGTTCCTGATAGCCATTCAAACATGAAGAATTTATAAATAAAATGAAACTAAAATAATTCAAACTGAATTTCAACCGGTGTCTGAAAGGAGAGAAAATAACAGTAAAGCTAATAACAAAATCTGTGTAAGACCTTCCGCTTTTACTAAACCCTTATCCGCACCCAATGATGCATAGGGCACTGCATCGTATTGACACAGTTTTATCTTGATCGTTACTAACATGAAGACAAGTTGATCACTTCTGCGATTCAGGGACTATTCAGGGTAATAATAACCCTATATAAATAAAATGTAACTTTGTTTTAAAAGTGATTTTAAAACAAAGTTACATTTTAATTATAAAATGGAAAATCACAAAGTTAGTGCTTCAAATATAAAATGTATAATATTAACACTTTGAACGCGTTAAGCAAAAAATACAAATTGATTAAAAAGTATTATATAAAATTCCTTTTATTTGTTTTACAAGCCATGGACTATAGTCGATTTACGCGTCCAAAGGGTTAAATAAATATTTAGGTGCAAAATCACTATAAGTTATTTTCACGCCCCCCCCCTGGGAATCGAACCCGGGACATTTCCCAAAGTTTGCGCAGAGTCTGCTGAATAGAAAGATATTAATATGAATACCTTTCCTGACCGCCAGGTTCTGCAAATACAATAAGAAAAAAGCAATCACAGATCTGTCAGCACTCACCGCAGCGAGTTGGTTCGGAGAGACGCGGTGGTTGTGGTGCACTGAGGCGTAGGGCGGCGGGGGGGGCGGCGGGAGCAGGGAGAGGGCGGGAGGCGCCGGCGGCGGGGGGTGCAGCAAGCCGTGCGGCGGCGGGGGAGGGGGCAGGGGCCACCCGCCGCACGCGTACATCCACTCAATGCCCAAGTTAAAGAAGTAGCGCAAGGTAGATATGTCTGAAACACAAATATACAAGGCTAGGTTAGGAGCCGAAACAATAGGTGGGTATTCAATTCAATTCAATTCAATTCAATTCATTCAATAATTAATTTATACATTACAAACTAACATTTAAGACATTACATTCGTCTTGTTTTGATAAAATTTTACCGTATTTATTATTTCTCCCCTTATAATAGGAGATTACTGTATTTGCAATGACAAAAGACTTCAAATATACAGTGTTTACCGTGGTAGGGCAGGTCCAAGCCATTGATATTGATGGCCTGTCTTATTCTTTTAGATGTATAACAAGGCATTCCTGTATGTGTTATTTCTCTTGATATGTGTAACGAGGGATTACAGCTTATTTGTTATTTCCTCTTTTATAAAGGATAATTATATCGTAGTCATACAGGAGAAAGTGACCAAGTGCATTGTTTTACCGAAACGTGATCATTGACTATTTGATATCTTACTAGCTTAATATTGCCCTGAAAAAATCCCAAAGGATTTTAAACTTGGAAGTATAATATATTGACTTGGTAAAAATGACTATCTGCATTGATGTTTATTTTCTTGCCAAGCAAAAGTGACTTGAATGGCCCTCCTGAACATTTTACGTTTTGGTAGTTGGTCACTTTCTCCTGTATGACTACGATATGTGTATTGTACATATAACAGTATATAATGTATCTTGACTAACATGACTTTAAACATAGTGCAGTGCTTACCATGGTACGGCAGATCAGAGCCGTTGATATTGATGGACCTTTGTACGGCGACATTGACCCCCGGCGGAGGGGGCAGCAGGTGCGGGGGGCGCGGGGGCGCGCAGTACAGGGGGGCGCAGTAGGGGGGCACACCCCACACCACACCGCCATGGCCCACATTCACTGGCGAGCAAACATCATTATTATGCGTAATGTCATCAATATCTTTCTTTCTTTCAACCCTTATCCGCACCCGATGGTGCACAGGGCACTGCATGAATCATTTTACTCTAATGCATCCTCATACAAGACTGCAATGCCTTGGATAAGAACTTCTAACCCCTATCCGCACCCAATGCATAGGGCACTGCATCATATGAACGCAGTGTTATCTTGTTAACACATGAAGGAAAGGTGATCAGCCCTTTGTGGAATGACATGATTATTTTATTAAAATTAAACACTTGAATATACCACTTTAATGAGTTTTATTTTACAACATTTTGAGTGTGCCCAAATACTTGTTCACAAAATCTGGATTATCTCCAATTACAGGAGTTATTTTCATATTATTTTTTGATATCTCATCAAAGATGAAGAAGAATACGGAAGTCTGGGCATTTACGGGGCTGACGACCGTCATAGGCTGGTTTAAGTGATCACTTTACACACGTGTAACATTCACCAATTCTACCCATTATTGACAACCACACTACTCAATTTACACGTGTGTAAAGTGATCACTTAAACCAGCCTATGACGGTCGTCAGCCCCGTAAATGCCCAGACTTCCGTATTCTTCTTCATCTTTGATGAGATGTCAAAAAATAATATGAGTTTTATTTTATTTACGACTAGTTTCGAAAACGACAGATGTTTTCATCTTCTGGTACAGTTTTAGTTTGTACCAGAAGATCAAAACATCTGTCGTTTTCGAAACTAGTCGTAAATAAAATAAAACTCATTAAAGTGGTATATTCAAGTGTTTAATTTTAATACAACAAACAATTTGTATTGTACTGTATTTCAATTATTGTAATATATTTGTCATTGTTTGTGAACCATAAATAAATAAATAAATAAACATGATAGATCTTTGTGCCCTATTGCCTCATCAATTTTAGTCAACTGCATACCTTTTTTCGCACATTCTGTTTCCAATTAAATGTTTGACACATTGTGATTAAGCTGAGTCAGAGTATGGAATTATACTACGCTTATAACTTACTAGCAGGGGTTCCTCCCATGGAGCCGCCGGACATCAGGTTCGGGTGATGGGAACTAAACAACTGAGATGCGCTTCCCTCATTGCCGCTGGGACCCTAAAAATGCCATGTATTGATGTATCACAATTTTAGCTTTATACTGATGATGTCTGAACGTATATTCAGACAAATAAAAATATACAAATTCTAATTTGTTATTCTTTAAAATCCATAGGGTGCTGATAATGCACATAATTAAAAAAAAAAATTATACATCTTCTCATACATACACGCCGATTATTCCGATTCCTGACCTAAGTATCAAGTATTTAATTATAATTATAAAAGAAAAAGATAAATATTTGTGTTTTTATTATTTACAAAAATACTTCAATTTCATTATATTTCTGTTAGACTAAGCGGCTCATTATTAGAAATAGGTATCAAATTGTGGTAGAGTGGGTTCGAACTGAGAAACTTTGACCCCAGAGTCCGCGACACTAACCACGGAACCACAACCCGACACTTGATTTCGACACCCGTATTTGAAGTACATGATCATGTCGAGTTTTCCTTGGTCTTCCTCTGCTATTACCAACCGCATTCGCCTCATAAGTTTGTTTGACTATCCTTTCTTCACTCATCTATCATTCAATGTTTTGCCGCACATTCGTCTGAGAGAATGCATTTCGACTGCATTCAGTCAACTTTCATGGTTCTTTTGCCAACTCCATGCTTCACTTCCATGCATTTAGATATGCCAAACCAAGATGAAAAAGAATCATTATACTCTAATGCATCCTCATACAAGACTGCAATGCCTTGGATAAGAACTTCTAACCCCTATCCGCACCCAATGGTGCATAGGGAACTGCATCATATTGACGCAGTGTTATTTTGATCATTACTTACATGAAGGAAGGTGATCACTCCTGCGTTTCAGGGACCCTCCAGGGTAATATCAAGTAAATATTAGAGTGTAAAATCAGTAATATTCGTTTTCAACCCCCCCGGGAATCGAACCCGGGACCTCCAGCACGGTAGCTAAACACGCCCATTACATTAGGGTGTAAGCCAAATGCAAAAACACAACACATGTTTCGTTAGTTATTGGGTGCTGAATAAATGGATAAATCAATGCAAAAGGTTTTCTCACCTGAATGGTGTAATGAACGGAACCGACTCCTTCCGGCTGTGGGTTGTAGGGAGCCGACACGGAGCGGACCGAATCCCGCCCACTGTCCGGAGATCCGTTACTTTGTTCTACCATCAGAGGCATCGCCACCATTTCATACTAAAATCATCGCATTACAAACATGCAGGTCAATAAAAACATGGGATTAGTAAGTGTCACACAGCTGTCCAAGTTTCCTTCCGTCATCAAAAGTAATCAAAGTAGATCATGTATAATTTTGAGAAATAAAAATACAGTGAAACCTCTATCTGTCGTTCCTCGAATAATCGTTTTCTGGGATGTGTCGTTTATTTCTTCTACCCCAAATTAATTTCATACAAAATAGATCGCATCGATCGTTTCTATCCACCATTTTACCGCATTCATCATTTGAATTATGCTACATATTTGATATAATTTGTCTGTTTTTTTTGCATTCTTTTAAATTTTCTCAATTTTGTTACATTCGACGACAATATTCCTAAGTGTGGGATACAGACTATCAAAAGCTTGTGTGATGGATACAGCAGAAGAGGTCTGAAGATCTTTGGGTTCTGTTCAACTTCGTATTTTTTTTTTTGATAAATACATTTATTAACATCTAAAACTTGTATTCTTAAAATTTCAACCTACCAATAGTTATGCAGATTGGGTGGACGGTATTTTTACTCGATCGTATATCCTTGTATTGACTTTTTTATCCCGCATTCATTGTTTTCCCGCATTCATAGTCTATTTCACTAGGTCCCTTTAAAAACGATAGATAGAGGTTTCACTGTACTTTGTTTTTTGATCCACTCACATTTTTATTAACAACCAACTAGATTCGGCAACAACCTGTTGCCCTCTTCAGGGTTTAATTTATCTCAAAATAATATATCAATATGATCCACAAAGTTAATTCTTTCAATTTTCAAAACATAAAGTTGATATTATTTATTTGGTTGGTTAACACATTTAGTGCATTGAACACATCTCCCGTTTTCATACAAATATTGCAGCCATGTGTTGACAGGAGTCTTGTTGAATAATAAGGATTCGTAGCCGGTTTTATGTTTTGAAAACACAAAGGAATACACTAATATTTATGATGTTTAACCTTTCCGGGAGTATAGCGTAAATGAACATCAGTGCGAATTATCGACAATGAATGTCAAAGTCCGCCTGTCAGTCATATGTGGATATTTGTATGTAATTTTGTCATAAAATAAAACCTAGATGTGAGTTTTATTTTTTAAAATTATTTTTATATAATTTCTATCTTCATAATACATTTTGTGAAGAAAAAAAATTACGTGTAATAGCAACCCACTCCCCAAAGAAAGTCGGACATCAATTATTGTACTGCCAGAAAGGTTAAGTAGAAAGTAGATTTTGAAGTTATATTATAAATTCTTTTCAAAAATTTGCTCTGTATGACATTATTTTACACGCATTGAATGTGTTGAAGTTGGTTAAAAATAAATTGAGTGGATAAAATTGATTGTATACCAAATCAGTTGTAAATAAAATTGATCATAAAGCAATTTGGCCAAAACATTCCTTATGTTATTAACAGAAGAGTACTACAGTGCGTAACGCCAGTTGCAAAAGTGTATGTAGTGTATGCAAAACAGGATCTGGAGATCCTGTGCCAATATTCAATTCATTTTTGGTTGCAGACACGAAGACAATTTTAATTAGTGAGGTGTTTAGGCCCACAAGGCAGTGGTTAGTTTCATGCTGCAGCAAGCAAGTTAGTTTTTTTAGACATTAAAAAAAGATGGTTACATAAATTTACTTGCTGAGAAAACTGCATTGTCGAAATTGAAAAACAGCCTTTCAAATACTATTCCTCCGTTAGGACTGTTTGTCATCATTTGGTCAAATGTAGTACAAAACAAATTCTAAGACATTATAGGAAATTATTAGGAATTAATTCACAGGATTTATTTTATTTTATTTTTTAAAAAAAGAGTAATATTTGTGTTTTTTATTATTTACACAAGTACTTCAATTTCATACTATTTCTGTGAGCCTAAGCGGCTCATTATTAGAAAAAAGTATCAAATTGTGGTAGAGTGGGTTCGAAGCGAGAAACTCTGACTTAAGAGTCGGCTACACTAACCACGGGACCACAACCCGACACAATTTAGAATTTATAATTGAAACCCTAAACCCTCCATTCTAATGGAAAACGACTATTGTAGGTCTGGCCTACCTGGATTGTTCACAGTTATTATTGACGTGAACACACCTTTTGATTTTAAGATACACAGACTTGAGACGTTTCATCTGAGCTAAAATTTTAAGCAATAATTATCATATTCAGTATAAATATCAATGGGTAAAAGTAAAATGTTATTGTTGTATTTTCTGATTTCAAGACAATTTGTTACTTCACTGAAAACTGGAAGAATCCAGTGACAATAATCTGTAATCACGCACAAAGATGATTGTCAATCCCATTTAAAACTATAAAAATCCTCTAATGCACGACTATAATACCCGCTATACACAACGACGGGTTGATGGTCCCAAGAGTGAACAATAAATGTAGAAATATACATAGTTCTGAGCATTTTTAATTTGTTGCCAGTGAAGATATAAAGGCAAACAAAAATATAGAGCAAAGCAAAATAAAGGAATTGGTAATCAATCAATATTGCAAAAATTGCATAGTTAGTTTTTATTTTTACTTTTTTTCTTTTCTTTTTATCTGAGAATGTATGTTTAAATACAACTCTATTTTATTTATTGTTTCCGCATTTACTTTGTGGTAAGACATGTTACAATGATTATTTGAGATTATAAATAACTACTAGTTTCGGAATCTAAACTTCCATCGTCAGGTCATGGAAGTTTAGCTTCCGAAACTAGTAGTAATTAATAAACTCAAGTGGTATAAAAACAAGTGTTTCCTGAATCGTTGTAAATAGAACTCCACCAACAAGACACATAAGGTGGCAACATGAACGAGTCAAGCAAAAGACCATAGAAATTAAACATATTTTTTTATCCCGTACGGCGTGAATTATTGAATGCATTTTTTCCTAAAAATATCAGTTAAAAGTTAGGGTGCCTATTGTTGATAGAATAAAAAGTACAAGCATAGTAAGATTGTTACTCAATATAAAACATTGTATTAGTAAAAAGCATATTCAGTTTGAAATTAAATCTCACTGAGGACGTCTTTCTATATTTGGATACGAGAACCCCTCTTTGTCTGAAGGGCCTATTGCGGAAGTTCAGGTGTAGACTAGTTGAAATGATGGATGTGAACATAAACGCCTGAAAAGTATGTCAAAGTTTAATTCAGCCGAGAAGAACATAAATAAAACACATATTTTACAACTGAAATATAAATCCAATATGTAAGCTAAAAATTAGTCACTTTTTTTAACCCTTTCCGGTCCCCTAAAATAAAATTTAAAAATCTAGGTAGACAGTTACATTCCAATTGGAAATAATTTTTTTTGTCCTCTGCTCCACATACTGTTGTAATAGATACGAGTGACAAAAATGTAAGCTCGGAATTTAAATAAATAATACTAATGATGAAAAAATGTCGAATAACATCCGACATGGGACCTAAGAGCAGATTCCACATTGGACCAGTAAGGGTTAATAGAGGCAACGAAGTATGCTACCACTCTAGGTGTTTTATTTACAAATTTGTCAGGGCACAGTGGAATATTTTACCCAAGAAAATAAAAATTAGAAAATTTAACAAACACAACTAAATTGAGTTATCACTATAATAAAATATTTATTGATTTGGTGTTTAATTTGTAGAAAACTCCATAATTTATATTTTAAATATTAAAAACAAACACTAATTATTAGGGTCTACGAAGTTGTACAAAACTTAAAATTTAAATATTATTTTCGACATCTCATCAAAGATGAAAAAGAATATGGAAGTATGGACATTTACGGGGCTAACGACCGTCATAGGCTAGTTTAAGTGATCACTTTACACACGTGTAACGTTCACCAATTTTACCCATTATAGACAACCAAGATAAACCCAAATCTGGATTTGTGAACAGTATTTGGACACACTCAAAATGTTGTTTAAAATTTAAATATTAGATTCGTGACAATTGTTTCGCCTTGTTAGGATTGCAAATTTTATTTTTTATTTTTATGTTTCTTAAAAGTAAAATAAACGACTTAGTAGACTCTAAAAATTAGTGTTTGATTTCAATATTTGAAATATAATGAAATATGTTCAGAATAGCTTTATCAAAATCAAAAATTTTAAAGTTGAGGAGAGACAGACATAAAACAGTACAATAAAGGAGTGGTAACAACAGTCATTCACCCGATGCTTTGAGTTACACTGGGACGAAGGAATAAATTCCAGTATTTTTCATGACAATGATAAAATTTAAGCAATTTAGTCGGCTGGACATGTACTTTGCATGCCTCCCGAGAGCCGTGACCAGCTTGCCTCTTTCATTGGCAAGAACCTCACAAGGCAGAGTGGCATTCCGGCTTGCTGCCCAACACGAGCATTGTTTATTTCAAACAGGGCTGTAGCCAAACTAATCTTATCTCGTTTTGTTGTCGTCTACATATTGTTTAAAAATCCTTGAACAAAGGAGTAGTAAAAAAAAGTCTCCAGACAATGGCTGACCGTCAATCGGATGTTAAAAAGAAATAAGACATAAAATCATAGATTGATATACACAATCTTTATTGATTAAATAATGGATGGACACTTAATTTCTAAATACGTATCTAAAGGTGGAGACTGACGGAGTATTTCGTCATAACATAACGTTGTAACATCACTCGCGGCGAGTATCACCCAGCATCCGAAAATATGGATGGAGCGCTCGGCTCGCTGTACTGACTGCCTGAAGGCTCGCATCGTAACGTGTTACGTCAAAATGCTCCGGTCAGCCTCCACCTTACAGTTATTGAAAAAATGACTTAAAATGTAGTTATTTCACTCTATTCACATAATAACAACCTTACACACACTTCTCACAACTGCATATTACATAATTTATCAGCATTCTGATGTGAATTAACAAATTAAATGATTACAACTTTAAAATAATTAGAATCAAAAAGTAATCTCATGAGATCGCAAACAAGAAGCGCTCCACGATGGTAACTTGTGAACCTGTTCAATGCGCAATGGTTTGAGGATCAATTGGCACCAATTTGTTCCAATGATTCAATACACGCTGCAGAAGAAGCATATTTGCGGCTGTAGCAAACGGAATGTGTCCATTTTATAATGAAAAATATTTTTAAAAAAAAGAATGAGCCAATCAACGCATTACAAATCATTCGTAAAAGCACGCCCGCTTGCATGTACACAAGCACAATCGCGTATACGTACAAACCCGTACACGCACACAAGCGTTCTAGCACACTCGCGTACATACACATGCACAAATGCGTAAACGTACAAATGCAGGCACGTACAAACGCGTGAACGCACACACGCGTCAAGTACACCCACGTGCATGCACACACGTACAAATGCATGCACGCACACACGTATCAAGTTCACCCACGTGCATACACACACGCACTAACGTGTACACGCACAAACGTGTACACGCACAAACGTGTACACGCACAAACGTGTACACGCACAAACGTGTACACGCACAAACGTGTACACGCACAAACGTGTACACGCACAAACGTGTACACGCACAAACGTGTACACGCACAAACGTGTACACGCACAAACGTGTACACGCACAAACGTGTACACGCACAAACGTGTACACGCACAAACGTGTACACGCACAAACGTGTACACGCACAAACGTGTACACGCACAAACGTGTACACGCACAAACGTGTACACGTACAAATGTGTGCGCACACACACACGCGTACATGCACACACGGGTGCACATAAACACGCAGCAAGTATACCTGCATGCATGCACACACACACAAACGCTTGCAAGAACATACATACATATTTATGTGTATATTTATTATCACAAAGCATTTAGATAATAAATTCCCATTTAAGCTTTCAAGTAGTGACATTTTTCTTAACATGCTAATACTTACGTTGACATTTTTTTTGTGTGCGTCACTTAAAACACCCTAGCTCACGTTACTATCATAATACCACAAGTTGATTTTATCATCAACTGTATAAAAGTATGCATTTTTAGGATTATTTTAACAGAAGTCAGTAATACGGAGAATCAGCTACTTTAAAAAATATATATAACAATGTCAACACTTAAACTCAAGAAAGTGAGGTACCAAACACGTGGTATGCCATTACTAAAGGGGTCACTGACTGCGCCGACGCCGGGTGAAAAAATAAAACAACTTACGTTGCAACGATCGAAGTTGACCACGTCCATCCGAGTGTATTTATCCAAATACTGTTGGTCTCCTTGGTTAGAATTCGCGCAGTAATTATCATTCCACATAGTGTTGTTGTTGGCGTCCTCCATCTTTAATTCCACAATGTTCTCCTTGCAGAAGAAGCTGTTCCTGGAATAGTTTCGGCCCTTCCCGAAGTTTTGGTTGTCCTTAATGCGAGTCAAATCTTGGCCGAAACCCCCGGTCTTCTTGACTTTGCAACGGAACCGATGCAAATTATTGGCGGAGCCGATATACCCTGCGCCAACACAATGAATTATTACAAAATACAGGCACAACCGTTCGCCGAGAAATGCGGCTAGCGAATGAGGGGGAAACAATGAACGTCACACGGGAAAATAACATATAAACCCATGTCGCTATGCCGGAGCATTATTACATTTCTGATTACTCCAGCGAGTTTTCGCCTTGCGATATTTATTTATAAAAAAGGAAAATGTAACAAGACGCATTGGCAAATATAATATTACAGAAACGCTGCGCTCCTTGCAGAACAATGCACAATAAACAGCACTGTGAAATACTAGGAATGTTGAATAATAAAACACAAGTGAAACATGAAGCTGGTTGGTTGTAAACGTTTAAATTTAGCACAGATTTAATCTCCGTTCTGCACCCTGGAGTCTGACCCATAAAATAAGTGCCATAAATGATTAGCAACATTGTAAGAACACATTCTTAGTTTGCAATAAATATATATTTTTTAAATGTATATTTTTATTTATTCACAATACAGTGATATTTTTTTTTACTAACTAACATCACACCGCTTTTCCGTAGGGGTAGTCAGAGAGAATAGAACGCCACACAAATCTGTCCTTGCACACAATCTTCGCCTCTTCCACATTCATAAATACACCAATTATTCTGACTTCTGACCCGACCACTATCAAGTATTGGAAATACTTGATCATGCCAAGTTTTCCTCAGTCTTCCTCTGCTTCTATTACCCAAATATGGCTATGCCATTCTATGCCCAAACCATGTCAACACACCTTTCTTAATTTGATTGATAATGCTTATCTCAACCTTGCATTTTATTCTTATCACCATTCAAACATCTATTATACAACGTTTTGCCGCACGTTCATCTGCGAGAATGCATTCACTCGATTTTCACACTTGTTTTGCCAACTTCTTGCTTCACTTCCATATTAAGGTTGGAACCAGAACTCAATTGTATACTGCCAGATTAGCTTTCGCTGATAGGGTTCTATTTGCTAACACTGAATATAATGCACCATTCAATCTCCTTTCTGTATCATTATCAATATTTTCATCCCGAGAAAACATTCTTCCTAAATATAGTAAATGATCTACCCGTTTTCCCGTTTCAAAATTTCCCCATTATACTATTTTACATCCAGATCTACATTAATTTCTTTAAAAAAAACCACGACTTTATTTATTAACACATTGCCTTGCGGTTTTTTCTTCAACCCCGACCATAGTTAGTATACTTAAGGGTCGCATACTAATCACAAGTAACCGCAAGGCCCAATTCCGATCTGTGTAATGTAAAAGTAAGCAAATAGCATTCTTTAACTATTGTTATAAGTGCCTCCCGCTCTCTGCCAACAGTATGTAAAAGACACTTTTAAGCGTTTCCCGCAAACAATGTGTTTAAAAGGTTTCAAATGTTCTGAAATTTATTATCAACAAAATTTTTTAAATAACACCTGTTGATCATATTGGCTATCAGGGCCTTACTTTTATTATCTGTTTAACACATGCGATTTTTGGTTGACCCGCAGACCAACATGCACTAAAGTTTTTACTAGCCGAGGTTAAACATGCAATGAGGTTATCTTGAAAATTTAGAAATCCAAAAAAACCTGAATTCTAATAATAATTTATTAAATAATATATTGTTTCAAAATTCTTCACCGTTGCTTTCCATTTTTCCTTTGTTTTCAAACTCCGTCCCCTTACTTTCCCCTCTCCTTATTTATAGAACAATTTTATATTTTATATTTTAGTTATTATACAGACTTGAATGATGAAAGTTTAACTTCTGAAACATGTAGTCTATAATAAAACTCAAGTGGTAAAAAACTAAGTGTTTTCTTTAAT
Source organism: Brachycentrus maculatus (assembly GCF_059751285.1). Lineage (NCBI taxonomy): Eukaryota > Metazoa > Arthropoda > Insecta > Trichoptera > Brachycentridae > Brachycentrus > Brachycentrus maculatus. Next base: position 380,035 of record NW_028280992.1, on the reverse strand, counting down.
CATTATTAATAAATCAGCTTATATACTCGTAGAGTGAAAGGAGAGGAAGACCGAGAAAAACATGGCACGATCAGGTATGCCAAATACTTGAAAGTGGTCAGGTTAGGAGTCGTAACAATCGGCGGGTATGTATGAGGAGATGCATGAACGTGGAAGAGGCGAAGAATGTTTGCAAGGACAGAGTGGTGTGGCGCTCTATTCTCTCTGCCTACCCCTGCGGGGAAGCGGCGTGATGGTTAGTTAGTTAGTTAGTTAGTTAGTTAGTAAGTGAAAGGAGTGGACAGGGTTTGAATTGGATATTGACAAATCTTGCTTAACCGATGTTGAATCAAATAATGGACTATAAGTAGAATTTATTTGGTTGTTAATTAGAGGAATATTATTTTAAAGTGCTTTCCTTTTATAAAAAATCTCCATATTATTTAATCTCCAAATATATCTCTTTATAAACAATAAAAATGATAATAAAAAAGTACCTAGTTGTCGCAGTATGTGCGTGATGGTGGAGAAGTTGGCGCGGTGGCGGCGGTGCGGCGTGTACCAGGGCTTGGCCTCGGCGGGCGGCAGCGGGCGCAGTTGGTCCAGGCCCACGGTGCGCATCTCGCCCAGCTCCTCCACAAACACCACGCAGGGCCCCGCGCCCGCCGCCATGTGCTGGATGTGGCAGTGGTACGCCACCCCGCCCCCGGCCCCGCCCAGACGGCACAGGCACTTCACGCCCACCTGCAGCGAGAGCCCGTCGCAGTAGTACCCGCCCGACTGCTCCTCTGCAATCGCAAACAATATCAATCAATTCAATTTATTCAATAATTAATATATATACACATTACAAACTAACATTTAAGGCATATAAATTAAAAATATAAATTAAAAAGTAAGCAAGAAGATTCTTGTTAAAGATGTAGAAGAATCCTGCTTCGGAATATTCCTTAGACACATGGAACAGATATATCGGTAGTGTAAAGGCAAAGGGGTATATCTGTCTCAGACCAAATTTTACAAGAGGGCAAAAACAAACTTGTGAAATTAAATATTTTTTTCGGATGCCATATGTACATATCTTATTAAAACTGAATAAGTACTGCAACTACAGCTATATCCTTTTGCTAGATTATGGAATACACTATTTTAGACATTTTGTGGAAGAAAATTAGAAAATGAAAAATTTGACAGATATACCCCTTTGCCATTACACTACCGATATATCCAGTGTGATATTATTCAAAATAGCGGTAGCTGTTCCTAAACGCATAACCATCGGCAGGTTGTGCAAGTTTGAAACAATCTATGCCGATGCTGTCTTAGGTAACTATCGGAAACACACAGACCAACGCTTCGGATAATTTCAGGATTATCGATCATACCGCGCAACTACATAAATATATTTGGCCCAGGCAAATCAATACCGAGAAGTCGTAATACAATTTTCCCGAGCAGCACTCGGTTTCATAAATACGATGAAAACTCCTTGCCCCAGTCACACTCAGGCTAATCTGGGAACTGGTGAAGGCTCATATTCATTCGCAGTCTTAAAATTACGAGTATGAGTTTGCCACCCAAGCGCTGCTATTCCCGCATAAACCACTACATTGAGGAGGCGTTGACTTAGACAGGAAAGTCAGGCACCCCTGTTTTGATAACACTGAATAATTCTGTACACGACGGATTCTCCAGTTCTTTGGACACGTTGCGCGTGGCAACAAGGATAGCCTGGAACGACTAGTTGCGATCGGTAGCCTGGAGGGAAAGAGAGGGAGAGGAAGATCCCCACACGGTGGACCGATCAAATTAAGGCAGCAGCAGGCACCTCAGTGGTTGGAGCGCTACGTCTAGCGCAGTCAAGGGATAACTGGAGAAGAGTCATTGCTTCTGCAAGGGTCACAACCCTCAGCAATGAGGAATAAGACGGAGAAGAAGAATAATGGGAATAACATAATACATACCTCTTTTAATTTCATACCACGTATCAAGTTCAATGTTTCGGTAAACATTGGGATCCAGAGCCTTAGCTACCTTGTAAGGAAAAGGTAGAATCTTATTGTCCAACAGATCCTTGGCGCTGTTGGTGTCCAGACTAATCACGATGCCGTTTTGCGAGTCGATCGGATACACGGTAATAGTAATGTTACTATTCTTGGTCTCCTCCGGCCGCTGTTGGGGAACGTCTCCACCACCGTCCGTGGGGTACTTCATTATGCTTGATGAATTATCCCCGTCGGGGTTGTAGTCTGGTATTTCCGTGAGTTTCTGGCGATGTTCCTCACCCTCCATCATAAAATACTCGATATGATGGTTAGTATTTTCATTGTACAACATCTTCCGCACGGCGAAATCTAAGTCAGTCATTTTATACACTCCCTGGTATAAAATCTCATACGCCAATGCTATAAAAATATCATTAAATGAAATTTTCACTTTTTTACTTTACGTTTCTCTCATTCTCAAACACAAGAGTTATTATTGCCACCAAGATTACCATAGCCCAATGGAAACTGTTTATTTTGGTTAATTTAATATTTTTTACATCTTTGAATTTGGGTGGGAAGGATCTTAGGAAACTACTTTAAATTAAATTTTAAAAATCATTAATAAAATTATTTATAAAAAAAGCGTACAATATTTCCATCAATCCTAGTATATTTATGTGGAATTAAGAAAAAAACATCTATTTTACAAATATTTCAAGAAAGGGATAATGTAAACAGAATTCTAGAAATACAATAAACCACCATAATTATATCACTCTAATACAACCGTAGCTCGAAATAATTATTATTTTGTAAGAATAAAACACTTTAGCAACATACATATTGCAAAAAATTTAATTATTCAATATTTAAATTTCTTAAAAGATAATCTACAAAAATATATAAACTTAACTACTATGTGATGTGCCAAAATTGATATTTTTTAAGGATTGATATTTTTATATATACATAAAAGTTCAATATGTAACTTATTTTACACACATTGTAAGCGAACTCTCTCTCAAAACACAAGAAGTTTTATTATTATAAAGAGATAACAATTAGAACATTTATGTTACTGTATTTACATCTACATTCATTATCATTATCTTCTTTTGTTTAAAGTTTAAATGAAAAATCTGCACAAAAGACTATTTTTATTTGTGATTATTTACACAGATGTCAATAGTATAAAGAATGAGCCATATATTTAGCTAAAAACTATAATATTACAATATAAGTGCTCTGTCCTGGGAAATTGAGGTGTGAATTGTTGTTCCGAGGATCACAAATGCAGTGAGTACCTTGCACTGTTCTTGCCTGAATTGCTCGTAGACATATGTACATCCAAAAATAGCTAAATTTTAGAAGTAATTTAATTTTAAATTAGATTAAGATACTTACATTGGCAAAACGACACATTGTTCATGTGTTCCTTGGCAAACAGTGCATCGTAATGTTGCTTCTCTCGAATCAAATACAATAATATTTCATTTCCGTATCCGTGAGAAACATTTGATTTGGGTCCTTTGTTATTGTCAAAGATAGTAAAATCCCTTCTGCGGAAAATTATTCAAAAATACACATGACAAAGATGTACAAATGAGACGGTCAATTCCAAACACAGTTGCGAGGTTTCATTTTAACCTGTTAACTGGGCGGTCCGCTGTCCAATTACGCAACTTGTAACAGGCGCGAAAATAGGTAGGTAAGTGTAAGTACGTACCCGTCACTGCTCACCCAGAACACGTCTACCACTCTCAATAGCCAAATGATACTGATTTACTCCGTGTCTTAAATTCATGTCGGGACATGTATGGATGACCCGCCAGTTCCAGGGCGCAACATCTATTTCAAGGACGTATTCATATGTCCTGCCTGTACCCGATATTGGTTACGTTTGACGGATTTATGCGTCCCGCCCGGTTAACAGGTTAAGAAAAGTAGAAAACAAACGGCGGAATAAGTGGTTAGCGAGAAGGGTGCAAAGCCGAACTTGGCTTATGGGGAAAAAGTAATAATTTGCGATAAAAAGGAAAATAATTTTATATTGAGAAAAGTTGGTAATTTAGTATTCAGAACCAATGTTAGAAAAAGCAATATTTATGTCACAGTGAAAAATAATAATAAAAAAATAAAACCCTTATCCGCACCCCAATGGTGCATAGGGCACTGCGTCATATAAACGCAATGTTATCTTGATCGTTTACACATGAAGGAAAGGTGATCAGCCCTCCGCTTCAGGTACCAGTCCAGGGTAATATTGAATAAATATGACAGTGAAAAAATCACTTATATTTATTTTACCCCCCTTGGGAATCGAACCCGGGACCTCCAGAACGGTAGCCGAGCGTGCTGACCATTACACTACGGAGGCGGATGAAGAGTTTCTCACATTGAAAAAAGTTAACAATATATTTTAATCATAGATTACGGGGCATTTGTAAAATTTAAGAAAAACATCCAATCTGTGGGGAGCACCGAGGCAACACATTTAAAGAATGTAGTGAGAACTAGCACGTATCTTAATTTTTTACAAATATTTTATGTTTGTGTTTTATAAAAAGTTCTCGAAAAACATGTAACACAAATTTTTTTAATATTTTTAGTTAACGCTTTTGGCAAAATGTGAGTTTTTCTTATCGGCTTACATTTTACGATAGTCCCATATTAAGGTACATTGAAATAATTCCCGTGGTCTAGGGTTAACTGTATGTGAACAATATCCTTAGAGGTATCGTCAGTGGCAAATATTTCCCTTTCGCTTTACGTTGTTGAAAAAAATGTAATGCTTAGCAACAACAAAACTTGATAACGGAATACACCGCCTCCTCCTCAAGTCTTCTTTAGAGGGCTTAAGCCCTTACTTAAGATAAAAAGGGCCTATCTTAAGATAAAAATCATATTTTGCCAAATAATTTGACAAAATACACCTATATAAGAAATAATTTTACTATTTAGTTTTTCGCAAGAAAATTATGTTTTCAAGTATTTAAATTCGAATAATTAAAATACTAAGAATTTTTGGACCAAAGACTGCATTTAAAAAACATTACCTTGGACTGGTACCTTCAGGTACCAGTCCAAGGTAATATTGAATAAATACTACAGTGAAAAAATCACTTCAATTTATTTAACCCCCCCTGGGAATCAAACCCGGGTCCTCCAGTACGGTAGCCGATTGTGCTGACCATTACACTATGGAGGCGAACGGTTTTAAATAACCCTCATAAATAATAACAACCCTTTATACAAGAACATACTTTAACCCTTACTGGTCCAATGTCGAATCTCATTTGACATCGATTTTTTGCTCTTAGGTCCCATGTCGGATGTTATTCAACATTTTTGTCATCATTAGTATTATTAATTTAAATTCCAAGCTTACATTTTTGTCACTCGTATCTATTACATACAACAGTATGTGGAGCAGAGGACAAAATATTTTTTCCAGTTGGAATGTAACTGTCTACCTAGATTTTTTTTTTAATTTTGGGGAACCGGAAAGGGTTAACTTCCTTTTGATCGATTTCAACGCTAAGATTAATTGAAATACACTTACTTATAGAGATGACTCATAGCAGTTATCTCGGTCAAGCCACCGTACGTAGCAGAGTTTGACATTTCTTGAATGTAACTTTCAAAAGATCCTTGGATCATCTAATAAACAGAAATATAATTTTTTTTAATAAATATTTATATTTGTTTTATTCGATTGTTAGTAATATAATAAATATAGAATGGGCATCCAGAGTTCTTCAGTGGAGACCATGGGACATGAAGAGGGGAATAGGCCGGCTCCTAGTCGACAGGTTAGTCCTATATATTACAATGTGAAACTATCTATGTCGATGTTGCCTTAGGGTGAAGACTGACAGGAGCATTTTGTCGTAACATCGCTCGCGGCGAGCATGTTAAGTTATGACGTTACGGCATTACTGACTGACCGCGATCAGTGCTCGTTTGTGGCCTTGTGCCTCAGTGTTGCCATATGTCACACCAAAAAATCTGAATTACAGCCTAGAAATCTGTATTAAATTTGTATAGAATCAATAACCCAAAATCTGTATGAATCTTTGCAACTTTGCATTCGTAGTTAAAATGTCGGATGACGAAGACTGGATTCTTGGTTTTGTAATTTAAATAAATTACAGCTTACTCCAGATGAAGAAAAAATAATAGATTCCCCGCAGTTTGGGGAATTTTCCACAGATTGGCAACCCTGGTACTGAGCTTAATGCTCCGGTCAGTCTTCACCCTTAGGCAAGTATCGTAAGCATACAAACCTGTGTTATTTTAAGATAATCAACTGTACTACGCAACAATCAATAAAAATGTGTAAATATTTGAAGTTATATAAGCGTTAATTTCTATATTATTCTCAATATTATTAATATTTAAAGCATTTACTTTGTGGTTAGTCATTTTTACTTATTTATTTTTTTACAAAAATGTTAATAAAATTAGTATATAACCACTCACCGAATCGGTGAGTGGTTGTATACTAATTTTATTAACATTTTTGTAAAAAAATAAATAAGCGTTAATTTCTATGTTTATCCTCTAACTTGGAACTCCATTATAGCATACGGTTTTTAGTAAAACATATCAGTATTCTTTGATATCTTGACCTCTAGTTATACAATGTTTCAATGGCTGGCGAAATATTCTAATCCAAAACTTTGCCCATTGCCTTCAATTAGAATATGGTAAATATTTTATAAATTATTTAAAATCCATGATGAATGTAACCAGAATCTAATAGGTCATTTCTCTGATTCGCCATTTTTGGTTGAACAAAAAGTTGACAAAAAATGGGGGGCAAACTAATTAAAATTAAAAACATTTTACTATGAAGATGAAAAAAATAACACCAAATGAATATTTAAATCACAAACTAGTTTATTGAACCAAATTAAATTGGATTCCAGTAAACTCGGAAATACTTTAGAGATGTATCTGAAAAATTTCATTTCGGATCCATCTCAATATTAAAATAACTTTGTACGCACCGAACTAAAATTTTCTTCATTTTCTGCCATATAAGCGATGCACTCCCCTCTCACTTTTTCAAAAGAAGATTGATTATTGTAGATGTTTTCAGAAACAGCGCGGAATAGGCAATTTGAATCTGTTATTATGTGTTTTCTGAAAAGACCTATGTCATCAAGCCAACGATCTTGCTCTGAAATGCGCCGGTGGATACGAGAACGTCGGCTTTGAGAAGTTGGCGGCATTTTACCCCTAAAATTAGTAAATAAATATAAATAACACACCTAGCAATCGTACTATTATGCTAAAATCGTAAATAGTCACTTGTTTGTGTTAATTACGAACGCAGTTAATTATGAACACATGAATGTTACGAAGAAAATAATTTGTTATTTTTGCCAAGTTAAATGATTTTGTATTTATCAAAAACAAAACAAGGAGAACTAAACTAATATTCACTCACTTTTGATGTAAAAATACTACGCGATTTATAGATTGAAAAAAAACTAGTTAAAGGTAATGCAATTACGACCCGTACAACGGATGTGGAAATTCAAAATGTTCAAAAGAAATTGGAAAAAATGGCGCAGATCACCGTTTACCAAAAAAAAAAACAATGCTGCCAGCATACAACTTTTTTTTGTGACAATATTTTTTCTATCCACTGGTACCAACCTAAGTCTTAAGTTAATCTAAATATCTACCTACATGGTTACTTTGATGATATGCTGTGTTTTGGTTATACAAGTACAAGTACGTAATTATTTTAATTAGTACAGTCACCGCTTTGAGTCTCATTTATACATGATTCACCCAGTGAACACGACTCTAAAAAATACAAATATATAATGGTTATATCTTGTAGCATTCGTGTGTAAAATTCATTTAAAAAAATATTTTTTTTTACTTCCAAAAAAGGAATATTTATTGGCACTAATAATATTTAATCGGTACTGCCAAATATATAAATGTGTGTTTTTGTTTGTCCTAATGATGCATATCGTCGTCTCGTCGCCTACCTTACTAACTGTCGTATCTACGTATAGTTTTGAAAAGTAAACTTTGCGCTCGGAAACAGTGTTTTATTCCGTTTTGTCGTGGATTTAATGTTGATTAAAAAAATAGTATTTTTTTCTAAATAATTACTTTTTGCAGATACGACATAATTTAAAAAAATATATATGACAAAGGCCACAAGAAGCCTTAAAAAAATTATATATTTTTTTAGTGTAGTCATTAATATAATCAAAAAATGTTTTAATACTTTTATCATATAATAAATTTGAAAGAAATATCATTTTTATTTTTAAAGGCGTGTTTGGTTTGGTTAGAAGGTTTGGTTTGGCGCTGGAGGTCCTGGGTTCAATTTTCATCAACTGTATCATACAACCTACATTAATATTTTTATGGGTGATGAAAAGACAGATTTTGCTCTTGAATTTTCTCCAGTATTTTGAAAAAGCCGCATCTTATGTAAAGAATGAACCCAAACAATTTCCATATGTGTCGGGTTGCGGTCCCGTGGCTATTGTCGCGGACTCTTAAGTCAGAGTTTCTCGGTTCGAACCTACTCTACCACAATTTGATACCTATTTCTAATAATGAGCTACATTAATATTTTTTATGGGTGATGAAAAGACAGATTTTGCTCTTGAATGTTCTCCAGTATTTTGAAAAAGCCGCATCTTATGTAAAGAATGAACCCAAACAAATTCCATATGTGTCGGGTTGTGGTCCCGTGGTTATTGTCGTGGACTCTTAAGTCAGAGTTTCTCGGTTCGAACCTACTCTACCACACTTTGATACCTATTTCTAATAATGAGCGCTTAGGCTCACATAAATCGTATGAAATTGAAATATTTGTATAAATAATAAAAAAAACACTATTATTTCTTTTTTTTAAAGTAAATTCTGTCAAATACTATGGTTTAGCTAGTAGCGTCTATTAGAAATTTTTATAATTTGGATATATAGGACTCCCTGCGTCATCATCGTATCACCCAAATGATATTTAGTGAGCATGTGCACGTTTAAGATGTGACGCTTTTTTAAGATGAAAAAAGCTCTAATTTCGAAAAATTACAGTTACAACATTTTGTGGGATAAGCGACGATTTATCTACTGGTATATAGACAAAGGATAATAGAAATCAATCAACTTGTGACAAAGTTGAGTTGAGGCACGACTAAAATAAATATGTATAATTTTATTTTTATTTATTTGATTTTGTTAACAAATATTTACTCGCGCCTGAATTTCAATGTTTACTGAATACTTCGTAACAGATATATTTTATCTTATTGTACCTGTAGGTACCTACTACAATAATATTTATCGGTTTGACTTTTAGAATTATAGTTTCATAAATTTAAACTTACCTACACTGACTACAAAAAAAACATAACTCAAAAGCATAATACATCATACAAAGTAGGTACATTCCCGTGCTTATGAAAAATATTATGAAGTGATGGGTAGGTACTCGAGATGTGTCAAATGAATGACAATAAATACGACAACGAGATGTCAAAAAAACTGTTTACAGTTACCCGATTAGGATGTATTCATTACTTTTTCTCGGTTTCAGTTTAAGTTTTTGACGCCAAATATTATATACGCAAACAAATATACGCCACTAAATGCCACTAAATAATTTTAACCATAAAAAAATCACAAAACTGTAATAACATTATTTTCTTCTACCCTTATCTGCATCCAATAGTGCATAGGGCACTGCATCATACAAACGCAGTGTTATCTTGATCGTTAACACATGATGGAAAGGTGATCAGCTCTCCGCTTCAGGTACCAGTCTAGGGTAATATTGAATAAATATTAGAGTGAAAAAATCACTTATATTTATTTGACCCTATTTAGCTTCTTAAAGAAATGTTCAGGGTGATATTAAATAAATATTAAAGTAAAATCATTGTAATCTTGTCAAATTATAAGCTGTATAAAAATTTAAAATCATGTTTTCAGGCGCCTCCTGGTATGTAAAATAATCTTGCATACATCTAAATAAGAGTCTGCTAAATAAAAGCTTTTTCAAACAAATCATAGATGGCTCCTGTGATGTTAAAAGTATCATGAGATTTAGGAGTTCCAAAAATTTGAGAAGTGCAGTTGTCAATCATGGGTAGAATGGTGAATGTTCTTCAAACCCTTATCCGCATACCAATAGTGCATAGGGCACTGCATCATACAAACACAGTGTTATCTTGATCGTTAACACATGATGGAAATGCGATCAGCTCTCCGCTTCAGGTACCAGTCTAGGGTAATATTGAATAAATATTAGAGTGAAAAAATCACTTATATTTATTTGAACCCCCTGGGAATCGCACCCAGTACCTCCAGAACCATAGCCGAGCTGACCCTATGAAGGCGGACATGGTGAATATTACACGTATGTAAAGTGATCATTTAACCAGCCATAAACCCTGTAAATAATACACAGATTTCCATATTCTTCTTCATCTATGTCGAGATATCAATATTAATGAGTAAGTTCTTCTTCTTCCTATATAGGACTATGTCCTGTCATTCTCCGGACCGCTCCTGGGACGTGGAAGATCTCTCCAAAAAGGTTAATATTGCGTTATCACATTATCTCGGAGTTTAATGCAGACGGTCCTCTTTTATATAATGCCAGGGATTTGCAATGAACAAGGAATCAAATGATATAATGTAAAGAAAAATGTTTGTTTTTTAAGAAATTTATTCAAAAAGCACCAATCTACATAATATGACGTAAAAATCAGTTTTCATCAATTCTCTCCGGCTATTTTAGATAAAAAATAATCCGAGACAAAATAAACATTATCGTCTGGCTATCTTTGACACTGAGCAATTTCTTATTAAACACTAAATATAAAATCCGTATAAATGTAAGAAAAATAAATTATGTATTCTTTAAAATCATTCGGGCGTCAAAACAATATGGGGTGGTTTAATTTTCAATCGGTTCATAAAATGGATTACACAGATAATATTAATATTACTAATAAAATAGGATTTTTCTGTGAGCTAGATAAAATAAAATTAATAATTAAGATTGACTTAAAATTATAGGAATCCGCTTAGAATCCGCATGACTTACACAATTACAGTTTAAATAGATACGTATATATATTGGTATCATTGAAATATCTCGTACTGAGAAGCGCATTAAAAGAAATCAAACGAATTACAGTGGCAACACAAAATGTAATTTTTATATAGGATGTTGCGCGAAGACCTCGGTTCGTGGGGAGTGATCCTCGAGATTTGGCAGTCCTGGGACTAATTTACGCAGTCTTCTCCTGGTCGATGATGTCCTTGGTTGGAAGAGGGTTCTTCTCGCAAGTCTCCGTATGCTTCAGCTTGCTGGTGTCGAAGGAGTTGATTCCGTTGATGAGATTCAGCTTCTCCTTCTCTTGCTCGATGGCTGGAAACGATAAATCAATTAGTCAACAGTCTGCTGGCAATTTGGGCTCTTGAGTTTTCTTTATTTAAACTTTTTTTTGTATTTTCTTTATTATTTTCTTTTTTAACGGCCGTAGCCAATATGTACAAAATATATAACATGTGTATACTTTATGATAAAATAATTTTAAAAAGTCATTTCAACATAGTCTGGGTATTAACAGGGCTAAAATGTTGTGAATAAAATAACTGGTCAAATTATAAGCTGTATAAAAAAATTAAATCATGTTTTAGGCGTTTCCCAGTGTGTAAAAACAATCCGGGGTTCGGATCTTACATACATCTAAATAAAAGCTTTCTCAATCCAACACAGATGGCCGTTGTAAACCATATGTACTGACTGTTTCATGATTTATTAATGCGTCATGAGATTGTATAGAAGTTCCAATAATTTCAGTAGTGTGGTTGTCAGTGGTGTAAATACCCAGACTTCTATATTTTTTTCTCCATTTAAATATGTTAACAACATTTTGAGTGTGTCCAAATACTTGTTCACAAAATCTGGATTATCTCCAATTACAGGAGTTATTTTCATATTATTTTTGACATCTCATCAAAGATGAAGAAGAATATGGAAGTCTGGGCATTTACGGGGCTGACGACCGTCATAGGTAGGTTTAAGTGATCACTTTACACACGTGTAACATTCACCAATTCTACCCATTATTGACAACCACACTACTCAAATTCTTGGAAGTTCTGTATATATGAACCAATTTAGAAACCTTGTTCTTGAATCAATAGAACTTCACTAGAGACATCTATTGGTGAGATGGTCGTCAGCCCCGTAAATGCCCAGACTTCCATATTCTTCTTCATCTTTGATGAGATGTCAAAAATAATATAAATATGTTAAGATGTCAAAAATATAGAAGTTAAATTTAGCTGTACTTTGCGCTATCTACACAGATATAGCGTTCAGGATCGACCCACAGCGTTATAAATTCAAAACTGCTAAATTTATCTACACTTTGCATATCTATGGTGTTTAGATATAGGGTACAGAATCCTTTTTCAGATATTATCAGCAAACAAGTAAGTAAACATTGGATAAGCCACCACTTTTCTGTTGATTCAAAAGATCAAACTACTTCAGATTCCGATTATCTTTCGATTCTAGTACAATTACATGTATTTCAACTTTGCCAAATCTCCAGACTTATCCAGAACTTATCCAGAACTCCAGAACTTATCCAGACTGTAGTCTGGATAAGTTTTAGTTTTGATTATCTTTGATTACAATCGAAAAATAATTGAAAATAAAACAGATTTTAAACAACATTGGAAATCACAGTAATTTTCAGGGTAAAATGTGTGATTCATATTCCTTATAATGTTTGCAGTTCTATTTCTTTAATAACAATAACGATAACTATTTCTTTAATAACGTCCATAACACCATGACATAAAAACTCATGATAGTGCAGTATTCCTTTAAATTTATAAAATATACATAATTGGACATTGCAACATACAACAATTTTGCGTTTCTTGCCAAATAATGGAAAATGAAATCTTTTTCAAAAGGTCATCAAATATTTTAGCAATAAAACGATTTTATACACAGACTCGATTGGTATAAATTATTATAAAACGCAATTAAAGCAAATTTAAAAATTGTAACAAGCATGTTAAATTCGTAAAGAAATATTGCACAATATGAAAATACGTGAGCAGAAAAAAATTAAGCATTCATCCAATAACAAAGTTACAGTAGAAGCCGGTTATAATGCGTCTTTTGCAACGCGGATTCGGGTCTTTTTTGCGATTTTTGTTTTAAGGCGCCCAGCGTAAAAAAAATATACATAAGGTAAATTAAAATTTTGTCCGCCTCCGTAGTGTAATGGTCAGCACGCTCGGCTACCGTTCTGGAGGTCCCGGGTTCGATTCCCAGAGGGGTCAAATAAATATAAGTGTTTTTTCACTGTATTATTTATTCAATATTGCCCTGGACTGGTACCTGAAGCGGAGGGCCGATCGCCTTTCCTTCATGTGTAAACGATCAAGATAACTCTGCGTTTATGTGACGCAGTGCCCTATGCACCATTGGGGTGCGGATAAGGGTTTATTTTTTTTTTTATTAAATTAAAATAGACAATTTGATAACCCGATGATGGAATGATTATTCTGAAGCTGGTAGTCATGGAGTAGTGTTTTTTAATGGTAATACACAAAGTGAACGATGAATGATAAGGAGAGTGTTTAATTTTTTAAACAGTTAAATCTAAAAGATGTCTCATATAAAGTTGGCCTTGTTTATGATTTTTATTTATATTTTATAAAAATGTAAAAAAATAATAAGAACATTTTAAAATGTTTTGTTCTGCATAGAAAAAAATCATATTTTGGACAATTCGTTTAAACCGCGGTGATCATAGAGCGCGGGTCAGATACGTCACCTGCAAACCCACATTATAACCGAATTTGACGATTATGATTTGGTGCTGGGTTAATTGGTGATATTTGTGGGGATGATTCATAATTAGCTTGTCAGATGATGTGAAGCCTGAACCTTCAAGAAGGTGATAAAAAATAAGCCATGGAAATGGTTCTAAACTATGGTTCTATCGCAGCACGTTGGGTATATCTAGGATGTAGCGAACGATGAATGATGAGGTACTAGCCAAAGGGGAAAACTATTCAATTATGTACTAAGTTATGTTTTATAAATACATACATACTTGGGGGGGAGACAAAATTTTGTGTAGGTTAAAATTTCGTTATTAGCTTTTGCTAATGTTGTGTGCTAATGTGTTTTGCTTGTTTTCAATACAAATTTGGGAAACGAAGACCGAGTCTATCATGATATGAAAAAGCCAACCGCCAAAAATTGTATCAATGTATAGTGACAGATACATAGACTGTTAGTAATGTATTTTTTTAAATATACATATATGAATTTATACTGCTTTGTATTGCTTTGCTGTCATATACATGTAAATTTAAATAAATAATGGTGAATCGATGAAACTCGTGATAATTTTTTTAATTTCACCACATATTCTCGTCTACTTTTTTTAAATACCTTCTGACTGCTTCTGATTAAGGGTTAAAGATTTACACACACCAATGTTCATTAATAGTTTTCTTTGTGTTCGTTACAAACCTTCAACGGGCGGCAGGGGGTTTTTCTCGGCCGTTTCAGCATGCTTCATGGTTGCCTTATCAAAGTGCTCTACACCGTCCAATAAATTTTGGTGAATCTTTTCAGCGGCCACAACTTAAAACAGCAAAACTCATGCGGTAATTACACAGAACATGCAGACAGATAAGCGAGTGCTAAGCGTCGAGGGTGCAAAACGATACATTGTCGCAAGTTGGATACAAAAAGATCTTAAAAATGTCAACATAATGGAAAATCAAACAAAACAACTATCTAAAAAATTCAAATAATTCAAAGCAACAAATGTCTACGAGCTTTTAAAATCAAATAAACTAACAAACAAAAAAGTTAAAATTAAAAAAATCAAATAAAAAACAAAATAAAATTAAATGAAAATAAAACAGAAAAATAAGCGATGGATTTTAAAAATACAACAAATATGTAGTCACGCGATTTACACATTTATTTTTATGTGAACAAAATGACATTAAAAAAACAGTAAGAATATTAATATCGGATGAAAACTCAGGGCACTAAAATTTTATAAAAACAAAACAGCAACAAAAATATATATAATTTAAAACAGGCATGTATTTTTTTTGTGAAACGATGATTCTTTTTACGGAAATTCTCGATCAAACCAAAATAACTTTGAAAATTTGACTGTGATCAGTAAGACCCCATTGCATCATTAATTCATAACATATCATCAAAGAACTTAATTGGTGAAGTAGACACGAATGAAGAAGATTATGTTAGATAATTTTGTTAGTTTCACAGACGACAATGTAAAGATTTTTTTTTCAAAAGAGATAAAAGCATTGTAAGAGAACGCTGTGAGTTACTTTGATTTTTTAGTGTAATATCAACAACAACAAAAATTACCATCTTTATCGGGAAGAGGGTTTTTCTCTTGCGTTTCTGTATGCTTAAGGCTTGTGGTATCGAATGATGCGATTCCATCTATAAGTGTTTTTTGAGTTTTTTCAGCAACCATATCTAAAAATAATAAATCAAAACAAATAAAAAACAACTCAAGCTACTGCAAAAATAAAAAGGGGAAAAAAACAATCAAAATAATAGTACCAGGTATCAATATATAAAACACTGCACTACAAACATATTTTTGATAAATTTTCCTATCGAATATTTATTTTATAAGCGTAAATACTTACATTTTCTCAGGGTTTCACATACTATAAATACAGAAACTGCCAAAATACAATACAAAAAAACTGCCGAGTAATAATATGTAATTTTTTATTTTATTTATTTATTTTAGGGAGACTTTAGTGAGTAATGATATATTCAGAGTTTTTAAAATGTGGGAATTAAAATAAATATATTAATGGTTTAAATTTTAATGGTTTATTGATGTTGGTTATTTTTCATTCAGTTAGTTTTAAATTGAAATTATTTATAAAATAAATATTAACAAAACAAAACAGCAAAATTGATTACTTTTAAAGCCATGTTATCAAATTACATTATCGAAGACATTAAATAAATAAAAATATTTTTATTTTATTTTTAATATATTAAAAAAGCTTTATATCTTGATTAGTTTATGAACTAGCCACTGGAATATTGGTGAACTTGAAAAAAATACCCAAATCATTTTAAATTATCATGTCATCCTTGTCCATTTGCCGATATTACTATACTGAGTCAGTCGTAAAACGCTCGGTTCATAGTATTTATTGTGAATAAAACTTGACATGTAATAATAATAAATCCCTTACCGCACCCCGATGGTGCATAGGGCACTGCTTAATATAAACGCAGTGTTATCTCGATCGATTACACATGAAGGAAAGGTGATCAGCCCTCCACTTCAGGTACCAGTCCAGTGTAATATTGAATAAATATTAGAGTGAAAAATTCACTTATATTTATTAAACCCCCCTGGGAATCGAACCCGGGACCTCCAGAACGGTAGGCGAGCATGCTGACCATTATATGACATGTAAACTGGCCAAAAAAACTCCTTTAATTTTTAAAAGGTCATGTGTGTTTTATTTGTAGTATTGAAGGTTAGATTTCAAGCGTTGAAAACTCTAATAATTATGGAGAATGTCGGTGTTAAATTTAAGAAGAAAAAACTTCCACTTCGATTATTATTTTAATATACTGTCCACAATACGATCGAAGATCTCGACGAACCAAATTAATATACTATACTACATTAAAAATACTGTAAGGTGTTAGGAATATTACTTGCATGCATTTTAATAAGTAATAAAAATAAAAAATATAAAATAATAAATTGTAATAAAATATGATCATGCAATAATAAAAATATCATTGATACGACTGAAAAATTACAGTTTTTATCATGGTTTGAAATACATACCATATGTAGTATGTAAGATCATGTAAAATCTTATGTTTTTAGTTAAGTCGAAACGAAATTTAAAATATAAGAGAAAAAATGTTTACATTTTTTTTGACATCTCAATGTATATGAAGAAGAATATAGAAGTAAGGTAAATACAGTAAATACCTAGACATCCATATTCCTCTACATCTATGTTATGTCGAAAAAATGTAAAAATAACTCCTAAGTAGAGAAATCCCAGATTTGTGAACAATTATTTTGACACACTCAAAATGTTGTGAATAAACCTTTAGTTTAATACACAGATTTTTTGATTTAAAACGCAGACTTGAAATTTCAAATCCATTTACCTTAAAATTCCAATATTGTCTTGCAGTAGTACAAATTTATATTATATTTCTGACCAAGAATGATCCATTAATATACATCATACCAGTGGCCATTTAAAATTTTGTACATCATATCAATGTCCATTGACAATTTTGCACATCATACCAATGTCAACAATTTTGTAGATCATACCAATGTCAACAATTTTGTACTTCTTACCAATGTCAATTTACAAGTTTGTACATCATACCAGTGGCCATTAACAATTTTGTACATCATATCAATGTCCATTAACAATTTTGTACATCATACCAATGTCCATTAACAATTTTGTACATATTACCAATGTCAATTTACAAGTTTGTACATCATACCAGTGGCCATTTACAATTTTGTACATCATACCAATGATATTAGGTTAGAAGTGTCTCGTTAGCCCACTACGAAGGGGGATTCCTACCTTGTGCAGTTGGGAGTACAATTTTCTCCTGCGTGTCTGCCCTTTTGAGGGAGGAGGGTTGGAAAGTCTCCACACCCTTTAGGATATCACAGTGCAGTCTCTCCTGGGCAACATCTAATGTGGAATATTTCCATCCAACCAACATGCAGAGTGAAAGACAATACTATAGCTATAGAATATATATGTACAATATACATTCTAGAATACAATGTTATAACACAAATAAATACATAGAAATACTTGAGAAAATAAAATCAGTACTTTCCAATGCGTGGAACTTGTTTGTTTGATGATAACAAAATTGATTTGTTTACTTGTTTAAGTTAAGAAAATTTTAACGCTTTGTACAAAAAAACTTTTGTCCGCCTCCGTGGTGTAATGGTCAGCGTGTTAAGCTACTGTGCTGGAGGTCCCGGATTCGATTCCCAGGGGGGTGAACATAAATATTAGTGATTTTACACTGTAATATTTATTTTCATATTACCCTGGACTGGTAACTGAAGCGTGAGAGTGATCACCTTGCCTTCATGTAAGTAATGATCCATAAAACACTGCATCGATTCGATGCAGTGCCCTATGCACCATTGGTTGCGGATAAGGGTTATAATAATATAATAATAATAATGTACAAAAAAAACCATATCTGCTAGCAAAGGATGTTTTTTTGCAGTTAATTGTTTTAACCGATTTCATTTTAAAATAATAAAAAAATACGATTGGTTTCTCTTGTAGCCTGTATTTTTATAGGTATGTATTTTATTTTTAGATTAAAAGAAAATACAATGCGAAAGTTTATAAGACCACGCTCCACTTTAATTTTTTTGGAAACAAAAGCGCAAAAAAATGACCTAACGAAACATTATCCACAATTGTTTTTAAAAAAATCACACACTAAGATTTGTGAGGAATTTAGAGAAAAAGCAAGCACAGTTAGCTTTGAACGTCAAAATCTTTGAAAGAATATAAACGCTGATTCAAGCCCCGAGGGATTTTAAAAAATAATTATTGAAAGCACATGTCATCTAAAATAAAGCTTTAGTTATTTTTAAATGGCGGCAATTGAAAGGACATTGCAATTTTTGTAGTTCTTACTGCTGTTTAGTGGGATTTCATCTATTATTCGATTGCAAAGGGACGAGAATATGCATATGGAAGGTACTGATTCTTATAAAATATAATAAAATTAATGACACAATACTTGCTAACCCCTTTCCTCCCATTCACATAGACAAATATATAAAATAATAATAATAAATTTTACAGTAATAAAATATATTTAAACTAAATATAGGCGTGCCAACACTGGTACTCAGAAATATTCTTCAAGTATTGTGACAAGTGCAAAAATGAAACAGAAAGATTGCAATGGATTTTTTGAAGGAAGAACCATTATTTTCATTAGTCAAATATTGAAGAATATCTCTGAATATCAGTGGCATTTTTCTAGATTGATATGTGCAATTGGAGACAAAAGTCCCTATCCAAACTATGGTACATGCAACTAGAAAATGATGGAATTCAGAAGTTGACTATAAAGTTTCAAAAAAATCTATTTGACTCTTAATAAAATAGTCGTTTCGCCTTTTTTAAGCAGCCATTGATGGATATTTATTTTTACATGATGTACTGTAAACCAAGTCGATAATGATGTGAAAAGAACGAACGTAGAAAAAAAAGGTTTTCTATACGTTGACTGAGGTTTAGTTGGTACCCGTAAAAAATCAAAGGCATCACTCTTCATACAGATTTGCCCATTGCATTTTTAATAACTGTCTGTAAAATAATTTCTAATAATAATAATACTGCTTATAGTTAAATTACAATCCATTTGGATCTTCAGGTGAAAAAAATATAGATTTTTCTTTTAAAGTAATGAAAAAATAAGAAAAAAAGTCCCTCTCCAAGCACAAGATCTCGGTCTCTTTTCTGATGAGGCTCAGTGCAACTAAATTTATAAGATTTGTATTGATTAGAAATGTATTTTTTTAAATGTAACTATATTGATAAATAAAATTTTAAAAATAATACTCTACCGAAATCACGATTACTAGAACTTCTTTGAATGAAAATGAAGAGTGAAAAAAAAGACTGGCTTTTGAGATAAAATCATTTTAGTACGGTGGATTTTTCCCGTTACAAAAAATGGCAACCATCTAACAATAGACTTATTGTTATAACTTTGGTGAATTTATTTACCTCTCAGCGGGCGAAGAGATACAATAATGCATCTCGTCTAAGATTAAGACTAAAGATAAAGTTCTCATTGGTTTTAAATCAGTCAAATTTTAGGTAAATAAATCACCCAGAAATTATTAAGATTTTCAGGGTTGTTGTGATTTGGATTGTACAAAAACTCTTGGTAAAAAAAAAAAACTAGTAACACAATTCGCTCACTCCTTTCAAGAACGTCATAAATCAAAAATCGACAATTTTCAGTTGTGCATGTTTTCGGAATGCCCAGAAAATGTACTTTATCCCAGCAAAAGAGGCATATTTTTAACTTGATATTTACCCGCTACTGGGCAGAAAGTGTTGTTGTTGCATTTTGAAGAAAAGGTATTGTTTAACTAATTTTTTTAAATATACTAAAAAAAATTAAATGGAGAAAAAACCTTCAGGTTTTTCCTAAAAAGATCTGTTGCACAGTAAAAAGTTTAATAAGTGGCTTGATATTTATTTTTAATAAATTGTAATATATTTTTAAACTTTTAAAATGTTCTCCTGAAAAATCAAGTTTTTTGATTTATGACGTTCTTGAAAGGAGTGAGCGAATTGTCTTAAAGCAGTATTCAGAATCTCTAAACTCTAAATGTACACATGGCTTAGATCTACAAGTGCGGGATGCATGTGGTTGTATATGAAAATAAAATTAGGCTAATAATTATAATAAAATATTGCGTAAGTATATTGACCTTCGGCAGATGGGAGGATGTTCTTCTCGTTGGTGTCGACATCCTTGAGACACTGGGGGTTGAATCCCTCCAGCTGGCTCTTCAGATCCATGGCAACCTTGGGCAGGTCCTTGAGGGAGGGGCTGTCTGGGCAGGCCATTTTATTTTATTCTGGAACAAACAATACCAATTATTACATCAATAGGATACACCACACCAAACAACTGAACATGGGCAGTAAAACTCTTGAACGATGAAAAATTAGAGAGAAAGGAGGAAGAACAAAGACTACCAAAACAATAAACAAGAATTGGAGATCAGGAAGAAGAAGAAATTAAAAATTAACCATAGCACTATTCACATACTTAAAACTACACACTGTGCATGTCAGACCTCGGCTCTTAATGCATGTTTGTTCAGCAACCCCTAATGCATGTTGGTCCTCGGGACGACCAAAATTGCATGAGATAGTGTAGTTTTAAGTGTATGAGGGCTGACCCAAAAGCAACAATAAAAAGTAAATTTTACACACAGCGATTTTTTAAAAACAACTTTTTTTTAAACAAAAAAAAGAGGAGACCATCCGAAAAAAGCGACCTGACCTTTGGGAGACAGGCGAATGGTATCTCTACCATGACAATGCACCAGCTCACACAGCCCAATCAATCAAACACTACTTGTCCAAAAACAAATTCAAGCTTTTAGAGCATCCTCCTTACTCTCCAGATCTTGCTCTTTGTGATTTTTTTCTTTTTCCTAGGATGAAAAGGCAATTGAAAGGAAGGAGATTTCAAACAATTCAAGAAGTTCAAGAAGAGTCATTCAAAGCTTTGAAATCAGTGGGAAAAACGATGGAACAAGTGAATTGCGTGTAATGGACAGTATTTTGAGGGTCAGTAAAGGTTTTTAATAATTTTTTTTTTGTTTAAAAAAAAATTTGTTTTTAAAAAATTGCTGAAACGTAAAAATCGGGAGACTAAAAACGTCAAAAAAACTTCCAAACATTACCGTTTTTAACCATTTTTTATTTTTTTTTCGGCTCATAACATGGTACATAAGTGTGTAAATTTTCAAAAAAAAATCATTTCATTAAGTGTGTAAAATTTACTTTTTATTGTCACTTTTGGGTCGGCCCTCGTATGTAATAGTGCTATGGTGGTGACGGGTAGTATTGTTTGCATGCTGTTGTAGTGATTGTCCTGACGAAGAGACGGGTACTTCTCTAAACCGATAGACATAAAAATTTCGGTGAGTGACACAAAAAAATGAAAAAAATATAAAAGTAAAAATGACTAACCACAAAGTAAATACTTTAAATATTCATAATATTGATAATAAAATATGTATACATTTAATTGGCGGTCGTGGAATTTTATCCACGATTGTATTTAAAATACTTAATATTTGTGTATAGGCGTAGGTAGGTGTGAGAAGTGAGGGTGAAGAACCCGAGACCCGAGATGATAAAGGTATTGTGTTCGTGTGTTGGTATGGGGAGGCGTGCGCGGCCGGCCGGAGCGGATATCCGCAACTCGAGACGAATTTTTATTCGGACACTGCCCATTATGTATGAATAAATATGAATTTATAATCATACGATGCTTATTAAAAAAATATATATATAAATTTCACATAGCGGTACCCAAATGGTACGAACACCAGCGCAATAACCGGGGTCTGTTGGATAACGTAATACAGTAAAACTTCTATTTGACGAATTTCGGATTTAACGGAAAAAAATCCGTTAAAATATAAAAAAAAATAAAAGTCCTGTTAATATTATACACGCTTGAATTCAAGTGTCAAAAAAATCGGCCATAATAATCACATATTATTTTATTTATTGTTTCAGCATTCAGTTTGTGATAAGACATGATTAAATTGTAAATAAAAACACATGTTTTTTACTATTTGAGTTTTATATTTATTTTTAACGACAAATTTCGGAAGCTACAGATGCTTCCATATACGGGATTGAATATATATAAACTAAAATTAATTATAATTTATATTTGAAGCACTAACTTTGTGCTTTTCCATTTTATAATTAAAATGTAACTTTGTTTTAAAATCACTATAAATATGTCTTGGTAAAGAAGCGGTAAGCTTCGAAACCGGTAGAGATTATAATTAAGTTATGATAAAATATTTATAGTGAAACAAAGTTACATTTTAATTATAAAAAAATAATTAGTTTATATTCAAACCCGTACATGAAATTATCTGAAGCTCCTGAAACTAGTCGTTAAAAACACAAGTGTTTTTATTTACAATTTAATCACAAATAATGTCTCAAACCTTCAAAAGTGCAAACAAAACTTGATTCCATTTTCAAAGCAGGATTACCTTTCAGTCTTGCTTTTGCAAGAACGTCGATATCAAACCGTAATTTCACTTCACGACGAGTGTCCGAAGACAATAAACAGATTTTGTTTTTGTTTTGTATTATTTATTTATACCTATACAATGTTAATATTTAAAAAAAAATATTTCAAACCTATTCTTATACAATGGACTTCCGGCTTTAACAGACCCCCCCTCCTCCAAATTATTCCGTTATATCGAGGTTTTACTGTACTAGGTACTAGCTACATTCAAAGAAAAGTAGCTACTCGCTCATATTCAGATCGCCTTGTGAATATGTGATATAATTTAATTTTCATTATGTTAATAATTTCATACTAAATCTGATTAAAAATAGTAATAATTAAATACACAATGTTTAATTAAAATTAACCAACAACGCCTTTAGCATAAATGATGGATAAATTACGTTAAAACCGTATTGTGATAAATGGTTTATGAAGGTATGATATAAGTACATTTTATCTACTATTTAACTAAACACTTTATTTACCATTCGGATAGTAAAATTCATAAATGAATATTTTAGTATCTATTTATAACGTAAATATATGTAAATAGGATTATTATTTGGATTTTATCTCTGAAAATGATTTGTTTTATTCAAAGTTTAATTAACTGTATCTTTTTAGAACTGATATCTACGTTATTGCGTTATTTTAACAATTTAAATTAACGTCTTATTTGTGGGGTGAATAATCCAATGTCCAATAGAATAAATAATATTGATATCGTTTAAAATATTCCCTTTGCCTAACATGTTAAGGCATTATTCGCAATAATAGAAGTTAATTAGCGTCCGGCAACGCTGAGAGCCTGACGCCAGGTCACGCCCAATTAAAAAAAGTTGTTTTAAAAAAATATATATATTGAAAAAATAATTTTATATTTTTAACTCCTAACCATTCAATTCTGTCCACCTCCGTAGTGTAATGGTCAGCACGCTCCGCTACCGTTCTGGAGGTCCCGGGTTCAATTCCCAGGGGGGTCTAATAAATATAAGTGATTTTTTCACTGTAATATTTATTCAATATTACCCTGGACTGGTACCTGAAGCGGACGGCTGATCACCTTTCCTTCATGTATTAACGATCAAGATAACACTGCGTTTATACGACACAGTGCCCTATGCACCATTGGGGTGCGGATAGGGGGTTTATTATTATTTATTAACCATTCAATAACTGTTTTCTTTTCAAAACCATATAATTATTTTGAGGCAAAACTTATTTTTTCAATGCGAAAACGGTGTTTTAAAAAAAAAACGTCAATAAATTACGTCTTTTTTGTAAATTTATTATTTGTGTTCCAGTCTTGTTAACCTTAATCCCATGTCCCAAAATGAGATATAGACATTACTCATTGGGAATATTATATATATGACTTATGTATGTAATATGTTTTGAAAAATAAATAAACAAATAAAATATTGCATGGGTTTAAAGAAAGATAGCCATGCTAATAACTCGACACTGGCTATAACACCCAAGATGGGTAAAAAGAAGAAGATAGCTACGTAGATAAAACAAAATAAAATAAAAACGATACATCAAACAAACGGACTAAAAACTCACGCTTAAAAGACAAGAGTTTCTATTACATATACAGTATCTACTCAATGAATTAGGGCCACGCAGAATTTCGCGCAATTTCTCAATTCAAACAGGAATAACTCAGAGAAAACCTTGAATAAAACAACATTGAATTTTATTTACACATGAACACTTTATTACGCTTAAATTATGCATATATTTTCATATAAATATAGTTAGTATTTAGTATTTCCACCTTTGGCAGAAATAACTGCCTCAATTCTTTTTGGCATACTTAAAATGCACTGTTTTATCATGTTTTTTATTTCTTCGTCTTCTGACCAAAATTTTTGAATATTTTTTTTTAGACAGTCTACTGTTGGATTTGCAAATGAGTAAACCTCATTTTTTTACATGCTCCATACGTTTTCTATAGGATTAAAGTCCGGAGAATTTCCAGACCAGGGGAGCAAAGGCAGTTTTTGTTAGACAAAAATTTTATTATTGATTTAGCCCGGTGGCAAGGTGCCCCATCCTGCATGAAGGTGTATGGACCTTCTGTTGGGTCGAGTGTATGGTAGAAGGGCAATAAAATTCGTTCGAGGACCTGATTATAGGAATTTTGGTTCATTGTTCCTTCCACGAAAAACAACGGCCCAGGTAAATTGTTAATAATACATGACCATATCATTGTTGCAGGGGGGTGTTTGATAACTTTTACCACACAGGCCTCATTGTAACGTTCCATTGGTGTTCTCCTGACGAATTGACGGCTCTCTGTCACGGCTTCTAACCGGCACTCATCACTAAAGATGACCTGAAAAATAATGAAAATTTAAGTTTAATTCAAATATATAAGTTTATTTACTAAAATGATATGTTGAAAATTCAATTTAAATAAATACCTTTTTCCAATCATCTACCGAGTAATTTCAATGTACCCTGGCCCATTTTAATCGATCCGCTTTCATTCGTGGTGTCAATTTTGGTACTTTTACAGGGCGCCTGCATTTCAGATTTACTTCGTAAAGACGTCGCCTCAGTGTTGATACCGATATATTTATACCCTCTTCTTCCGATTTTATTTTTAATGTTTTGCTGATGCACTACGGTTTTCTAAGGCACTTTGAACGATTTTTCGATCAGTCCTCGGTGTTGTTTTTCTAATCCTACGACAGTTCTTTCGCCGATTGCTGGTGGCGGGTGACTGATTTTTTATTGATTTTGAAATTCTGTCCACTGTTTGACGAGAAACGTTTTCTTTTTTTGAAATTTCTCTATTAGATAGTATTCCTAATTTCAGTAGCACTATAACACTAGACTTTTTTTCCTCAGAAATGTCTTTACTTTTTCCCATTTTGTCCTTTTCAAAAAAAACACTTGTGTTTACAAAAAAAATTTATACTTTATGAACTTAAATTAAAAATTAAGTTTTTTTCACAAGACACGATAACTATATGACCTTTCTGAACAAAACAACAACCAGAACTCAAGAAACTTCACTAATAAGTGAGATAGGACTTTTTTTTTAATTTTCAACTATCTGTCTACCTGTGCTAATTAGGGACCTTTCTAAGAAAAAGGGTTTGAAATTTTGTAAAGGCTTAAATAATCCAGGTATATTTTACATATTATTGAAGTTAATATACATGATATTAGATGTCAATAGAAAACTTAAAGTATTTATGTAAAATAAATATAATAATCCAAAAGATTTCAGAGTATTCAAAGAAATAATGGGTGGCCCTAATTCATTGAGTAGATACTGTATTTATTTATTTTATTTATTTATTTATTTTCATAATACATAGATACATTCAATATACATATTCATTTCATATACACATTTATTATACGTATTACGGCTCTTTAGGCATGGCCTGTGTTGAGCCGAATACTAACATGGTAATACAAGTTTATATATTTTTTTTTTAAATTTTTAATATACATATATTTTTTAATATGGAGTGGAACCTCTCATAACAAGCATAATTCGTTCCGGAATCTTACTCCTTAAGCGAAACACTCGTTATGCGAAACATTTTTTGTTTTGACTGGCGCGGAAGTCCCGGCTCACAAGTAAATGTCGTGAAAAAGGGACTTGTCCTTTCTCCGTAACTCGTTATGTGAAATGTCGCTCGTTAAGGGAGCATCTTTTTCACATTTTTTTGCTCGCTGTGGGAATTACTCTTCATGAGAGGTTCCACTGTAATCGACAAATAATTCCCGTTCTCTGCGACTTCCACAAAAAGGCGAGTTCACGCATTATGTTGCCGGCAAACCAGGAATCACTACAAGAATGTATTATATTATACTTTTAGAATGAGGAAATAGAGGGTAAAGACGTCGGAGAGGACAGACAGGTGCAGACACTGGGAACGGGAAACACGCGGGTGAATCACCTGTGCAATTGTGCGCCGCGCACTTGGAAACTCCACACAATCGGCCAACAAAATAATATTTTAAATACTCGATAAAACGATACATACTAGAGAAGAATGGATGAATCAGTGTTATGGATTTTTTATCAATGTACACATATAATATTATAAACGAGATGAATCAGTTATAAAAATAACACGTACACTTATTCGTTACAATAAAATTCATCATTTATATATCGTTCACTCCTTTCAACAACGTCATATTTCAAAAAACTTGATTTTTCAGGAAATCGTTTTAAAAATTTAAAAATATAATAAAATGTATTAAAATTAAATATCAAGCCACTTATTGAACTTTTCAATTCGTCCGCCTCCGTAGCGTAATGGTCAGCACGCTCGGCTACCGTACTGGAGGTCCCGGGTTCGATTCCCAGGGGGGGTCAAATAAATATAAGTGATTTTTTCACTCTTATATTTATTCAATACTACCTTGGACTGGTACCGGAGCGGAGGGCTGATCACCTTTCCTTCATGTGTTAACGATCGAGATAACACTGCGTTTATATTATGCAGTGCCCTATGCACCATTGGGGTGCGGATAAGGGTTTGAATGAAAAAATGAATATTGAACTTTTTACTGTCCAGCAGATCCTTTTAAGTAAAACCTGAATATTTATTATCCATTTGAAAAATATTAGGGATATTTAAAAAAAACAATTATATACAATAACTTTTCTTCAAAATGCAAAAACAACACTTTCTGCCCTGTAGTGGGTAAATATTAAGTTAAAAATATCCCGCTTTTCCTGGCATATAGTACATTTTATGGGCATTCCGAAAACATGCACAACTGAAAGTTGACGATTTTTGATATATGACGTTGTTGAAAGGATTGAGCGAAATGTCAAAGCGCTCTTTATGTTCGTAGGGGGAATTATTTAACTTACAACTTACTTAAAGTACACAAAAGAAATATGTACATATTGGCGGGCAATAAGCTAAAAAGCAATATCTCCCGATATTTAAAAAAAATATATGCATTTTTTACAAGGAGAGGTAATTCTCTATTATATTATACTATACATAGTAATCCATAAAAAAATCTCAGGTAAAACGTTGCTTCAATTCAACGAGCTGCACGTCACATTATTTTGAAATGTCATTGATTGTTTGAAATTTTATGCATTATTCATGCGACGTTAGACGGTATTTTATGAACTTATATGGAGAATAATGCTGACATGTGAAGAACTGCACCTTACATGACTAGAAGAGCGCAGCCACAAGGATAATATCATGATAGTGCAATATGTATCTAAGTAGCAGGAGACGTCATCTTCAATCTTCAGCATAAGCTACATAGTGTGTTGAGCCCACGCCACGACTCTTGGAACTTAATAAATTACTTATTTCCTCCTTGCAGCCAAATATATTATAACATTTAGAATTCTAGCAGATGGGAGACTGCGAAATTATATTCTGCTTAATGCTGCATGACAGACAGGTGGAAAATTGGCAAAAGATATGCTAAGAGACACGTTGAGAAATAATGGCATATGAGTGAACGTCACTTTGGAACGAACATATCGTCGACAGCTTATTAAAACGTTCAAAATTTTATAATAAAGTAATCATTTTTATAACGAGACTTTAAAAAACGGAAGTGCCTACTCAATGGCCATTTTTTCATGCCGGAAATAACTAACACTATTTTACGCAAACCTGTGATAAAATTGATGTTTTATTTAAGTTTTTAATTTATTTCATGTATTCATATTAGGAGAGAAATCTCGATATAATGTCCAACGATATGATAGGGATGAGGAGGTAATTTTTTGATTTTCAGTTCGAAAACATTATTCAGAGTGTATTTTATAAAATTTTTGGCCAAAATTGTGACGCAAATACAGGACAACGTTGGATGATACAGTGAAAAAAATATTTTCAAGGGATATCAAAACGAATTGCATTAATTTTCTGGTTTTCGGTCAAATATAATGTAACATAATTCTTCAGTATCACCGAAAATAATTGGTTTAAAAACAAATAGGTCAAAATAAACATTGCATTGGGTAATTGTTGTTTTTTATTACTGTATTGGTATTCGTTACTTTTTCTCGGTTTATATTTTTTCTAGCTCAAGTTTCGATGTAAAATTATCAAATATACAATATTAGGAGCTAGAAATACGCGACATACCAGTGTTCCGCAAAAATTTTCTATTCAAGGTACACCTACCAAATTAAGAAATTTCAGAGGTGCATATTTACCATATTATGGTAACATATTTAACATATTATGTTTAATGCGAAATGTGAGCCTACTTAACTGAGCACAGGCAATCAAAATTTGGAGCAATTGTGTTATTTTCACAAAACTAGATTTTTTTCCGCGGCACACCCACTAATCACCACGGCACACCAGTGTGCCGCGGCACACACTTTGCGAACAATGCAATATACAACCAAATTTGTTCACTTATTGGCGTGATTCGTATTAAGTGATCAAACCCAAAAAGCCAAAAATTATGTAAGATTTATTTTCAAATAAGTCTTTATTTAATTTGGCTTCTCATTAAGATCGCCCATCGCTGTATTAAATTAGTTCGTTAAAAGCCTTTTTTTACAACGTGATTCGTGCTTTGGAATCAGCGACGTGATGGATAATTAAGTTTATCAGATGAAAGCGATTTGGCGAGATGATTACACAAATAATTATCCTTGGCAAATTTTCGAATTTTTTTTCTTCTCCAACATCCGCTCAGTGATATTATAGCTATACTATAAGTTCCTCATTATATAACCTATGTTTAGGGTTGGTTTGGCCGGGACAGTCCCGATTTTCAGACAAAATCCCGGTAATAGCCGGTTTACTTCACGTCCCGGTAAAAAAAATGATTATAGATGACAAAAAATCTAAAAATAATTAACTGTGAAGGATTATTTAGAATAATTAAACTGTCATTTATGTCACTGTACTGTTCGCTGGGGGCATTCCGGTGTTCCGGTTGAACATTTCAAAAATCTGGCGAGCCTACCTATATATTTCAAAACTCTTCCGGCTGATGCAAGGTATATGGTATTATGAGTATGACAATACTTATTGTGATGAATGCTTCATCATTATTATCATTTACACGGCGACAGGCGGTGCGCAGACATACAGGATGGCACGAATTGTCTTCTGCATACTGATAAAACAATGGTATAATGTATAATGGATACATAAACATGATCGGTGATTGGATTAGTGATGAGTGATGAGTTATGAATACCCGAGCCCAAGGAAGATGGTGATCGTGAACCACACGATGACGTTTGATATAAACGTAGGTCCTAAAAGTAGGTATATATTTGGCCAATAATAACCCTTGTATGTAAAGCCTGAACCTTCTACGAGATATCAATATCATAGAAGCCATGGGAATGTGGTTATGACAAAGTATTTTACGTATATCTTGGAAGGACCGAACGAGGAATCAGGAGGTACTAGGTGAGTATAGAAAATACGCCGATTTTTGACAATCAAGCAAAAGAAAGTTTAGTACCTGAGATACTTCATGAGACATGACCGCTGCTAGCTCTCCCATGAAATAATGATGATAAAAGTAGAGGGTAGAAGAGGCACAGCAAGAAAAAGTCCTGTCTTCGCGACATAAGGAAGTAGATAGGGATTCAACGTGCTGAGGATTTCATTGCCCTGATGAGGGAGATATTCTAGTAACTTACAGGCTAACTAGTAACTCGTTAAGATATTCTAGTAACTTATAGGCTAACTTTCAGTAACTGAAGATATACAAGAAAAACAAGGAAAAGATGACGAAATTTATACCAAAATTTAACAAATACAGGCGAAAATGCAGTACACGTGCTTGTGTTATTATTGAAAAGAAGAAGATATTTTAACAAATAAAATAAGTTTTACTTTGTAAATACCACTATTTCTTCAAATCTATTGTGACACGTGTTTCGATGCATTCCGTGTCATTTTCAAATATCGCATCGAAACACGTGACACAATAGATTTTAAGAAATAGTGGTATTAAGGAAGTAAAACTTAAATGGATAGATTTTACTAAAAAGTGACTGCCGAACCAATATTTGAAAAATAAAATAGCCTAAGCAATTCAAAAAACAAATAATGCTGACAATTCGAAATACAAATATATCTTGATCACTATTGAATGCGAAAATTAAAAAGGGGAAAAAATCTATAGTTACTAAAAAAGAAATGTTTGAGTAGCAACCGATATTTAACCGGAAGCTTGCCACACCTGTACATTCAAATAACTAATTTGCCAACCAAACGGTTATAATGTTGCACCCAATATTTTGACGAAAACCGTTGCAAAAAACAGTATGAATTTAATATAATAATCGACTATTCATAACTTCTAGATCGATACTATAAATCGCATATAAACGTAATTGAAACATATTCCAAGTAAACGATGATCGGTCAAGCGCTGTATAAATGTTATGTATTCTAATTACACGCTTTAAAAAGCATTTATTACCTCGTTAATTATTATTTCTGTAAAAATAACGCCGTTTTACAGTTAGCCAATTTTACGCATGTGTGCATACAGATGCCTCGAACAGTTGCGTAATAAAATGGCTATTTATTATAGAAACCGGTTAAGGAATATCAAACATGACTGAAAACGAATATGAACTATATAAAAACGATAAAGCAGAATGCATTTAGGATTATTAAAATGAATGAATTAATATTTTTGATAACCATTTACCAAAACACCAAAAACTTAAAGATATTTCTTATTTACATATCGCTCACTCCTTTCAAGAACGTCATAAATCAAAAAACGTGATTTTTAAAGCATAAAAATAAAATACAATTTATTAAAAATAAATATCAAGCCACTTATTGAACTTTTTACTGTGCAACAGATCTTTTTAGGACCTGAAGGTTTTTTCTCGATTTGAAAAATATTTAGTATATTTAAAATAAATAATTAAACAATACCTTTTCTTCAAAATGCAAAAACAGCACTTTCTGCCCTGTAGCGGGTAATTTAAAATATTCCTCTTTTGCTGGGATATAGTACATTTTCTGGGCATTCCGAAAACATGCATAACTGAAAATTGACGATTTTTGATTTATGGCGTTCTTGAAAGGAGTGAGCGATATGTATATTTGTATATATGTATATGTATATATATAAATATATATATATATATATATATATATATATATATATATATATATATATATATATATATATATATATATATATATATATATATATGTATATATATATATATACATTATATGCATATGCATTTGGAAAGAAATGCAAAATAGGAAAAAAACTGATAGTGAATTTTCAAAGTAAATAAGGGGTATTTTGATTACGATAAGATTATTATTTGAACTAGTCCGAAATTACATGACTCAGGGGCAATATGCGTAATTTACTCAGTAAAAAAGGGATAGGTTCTTGAAAGATTGCCAAAAGTCACTAGATGTTTCGAAGTCGACAGAACATCTATACAAAGGAAAACTTTTTCGTAGCATTTTTTTATGACGATTTGAGGATTTGATTACTTTTAAATGAAACCTCAGGAACCTGAGTGAAATTTAAATTTAAATAAAAAAAAAACAACAGTTAAAATGCTATGATTATAAAATTTTAAGATACTATGAACTATAATCGAAGGCTAGTGACATAACAGAGTAGCGGTTTTTACTGTTTTTCGTTATTATTATCCAATGAACATCTTACATGAATTAAATATATATTATAGAAATAAATTTATATGAATAAATATAGAAATAAATATATATAAGACCGAGAAAAACGTGGCACGATCAGGTATGCCAAATACTTGAAAGTGGTCAGGTTAGGAGTCGTAATAATCGGCGGATATGTATGAGGAGATGCATGAACGTGAAAGAGGCGAAGAATGTTTGCAAAGGCAGAGTGGTGTGGCGTTCTATTCTCTCTGCCTACCCCTGCG
The DNA here is from genome assembly GCF_059751285.1 of Brachycentrus maculatus. Lineage (NCBI taxonomy): Eukaryota > Metazoa > Arthropoda > Insecta > Trichoptera > Brachycentridae > Brachycentrus > Brachycentrus maculatus. The sequence goes on along the minus strand of NW_028280992.1, from coordinate 347,226 downwards.
GGATAGCGGCGTGATCGTTAGTTAGTTTAGTTACTTAATGCATATTATCTACGTGATTATTCTGTTATTTTAACTGCGGTAGATAATTGAAAACAATCGAAGATTTATTCGTAATTTTAATTTGCAAAAATATCCGTCTTGTAACTCGAGAGCCCAAAATACCTACCAAAATAGGTAGGTTAGTTAATTTCAAAACATAGATTCTACCAAAATAGGTAGGTTAGTTAATTTCAAAACATAGATTCTACCAAAATAGGTAGGTTAGTTAATTTCAAAACATAGATTCTACCAAAATAGGTAGGTTAGTTAATTTCAAAACATAGATTCACTTACTAATTCTTGAGACCGGTACGCGGAATCACGAGTTGATATTAAACATTAAGTGTTTTCTTAGTTCTTTCACGAGTGTTAATCAAACATGGATATACGTAATGCCAATTTATTAAATCCAAGATTAAGGTTTTATCTCCACTTACCCACCGGATGCACCCGAAAATACGTTAAAATAAATGTTATAGTACGTACCATTACCGACATAATTTAAAAAAAATTATACATAGAGGGCGTCCCATAATCCGACGTATTCCTTTTAAGGGTGTAAGGCCAGCTTATGACTCACCAAAAAAATAAAATACGACCTCAGTAAAAGTGCCTTAGTTTTCCAGATATTTCCACTTTTATGAATTTTCCGAACATCTACGCCTTAGATCAGTTTTTTGCGTGCCACTTTTTCAATTTTTCATATTTTATGATTCTATTTTTTGTTTCATAATACTGAATAAGTATTCTATTGATCACAGTCCAATACAAGCTATCTAGATTCAGCTCCCAATCCGCCGTAACTTAGTTTAAACAAAATAAAAATATTTCTCGAATGTTTTTCGCAGATACTTTGCGGCACATTTTATAAACTTTATAAAATAAAACAATTTTGTTTTAATCACTTTTTATTGGGACACTTTTTTTCAACCGGTTTCAACAAGAACCAAAAACTTCCACGCACATTTTCATAATATATGTAGTGTACGAAGTGCGTGGAAGTTTTTGCTATCGTAAGGGAAGGATAATTACCCATCTATAACCTAACTACGAGTATTTCAAAGTCTTAGAATCAGTACATAAACCCTGATGATGACAAGGTTCTAGTTCTAAACCGGTTGGAAAAAAATGTACCAATAAAAAGTGGTTAAAACAAAGTTGTTTTATATTATAAAAAATAAAAACAGTGTACCGATCGGACGATTGTATAAAAAAACGGTTTGTGTGCCATTTTCGGTACCCACGTATTATATAGTATTGTTTATTTCATTATTTTATTATTTACTAAGGCGATGGCATGCGGCACTGTCACGCCATCGGAATTTGCAATAAAAAAGAAGAAAAAACAGGCGGGTACCTTGATGCGCACTTCTCGCTACACGATGTTTGGTAAACACGCGCTTGTTTACAGACAGGCGTCTGATCGAATACATGTTATCAGAAATCCTTCTCGATTGGCATCATCATTTTCGAAAGAAATGAAGGCATAAATATAATGCTATAAATAGCCTCGAAGCGAAGGCCTGGTCATAGCTTAGTTGGATATGAACAAAAATCGTTATTAAAAAAAACTACTTATTGTAATCCTTACTCGCATTGGCACATAAGGCACTGCATCGCTTCGATAAAATGTTTACTTGATAAACAAAAGGTAGGTAACTTTGCACTGTCAGAAAGTAGCTAAATTCATATACATTTATGAATTTGAGTAGTGTGGTTGTCAATAATGGGTAGAATTGGTGAATGTTACACGTGTGTAAAGTGATCACTTAAACCAGCATATGACGGTCTTCAGCTCCGTAAATTCCCAGACTTCCATATTCTTCTTCATCTTTGATGAGATATCTTTGATAAGTATGAATTCCAAAAAAATGAGTAGTGTGGTTGTCAATTATGGGTAAAATGGTGAAAGTTACACGTCCATAAGTGATCACTTAAACCAGCTTATGATGGATCGTAACCCCTATAAATATCCATACTTAGTCTTCTTCTCTATTGAGCTACCTACATAATTTGCCACTATGGATTAAAATCATCTTCTACTAATCGAAAATATCGCGTGACGTCTCTCGACAGACCGTTATTCATTTTGACGCTTTAATCTTGTAGTAGAAAACCAAAGTGGTTTGTCAGCATTTTTATATTTCCCTTCTCGGTAATAAAGCGACTTCCTTATGCGGCAAGAAAGTTCGTGCACGGATTTCAAACACTTTTAAAGGCAATGTGCTCACCCGCCATCAACAAATCGCTCACTCCTTTCAACAACGTCATATATCAAAAATCGTAAATTTTCAGTTGTGTATGTTTTCGGAATGCCCAGAAAATGTACTACATCCCGGCAAAAGCGGCATATTTTAAACTTAATATTTACCCGCTACAGGGCAGAACGTTTTATTTTTGAATTTTGAAGAAAAGGCATTGCTTTATTATTTTTTTAAACATACTAAATATTTTTCAAATGGAGAAAAAAACATTCATGTTTTATCAAAAATACATGTTGCCCAGTAAAAAGTTCAATAAGTGGTTTGATATTTATTTTTAAAACATTTGATTATTTTTTAAACTTTAAAAACGATCTCCTGAAAAATCAGGTTTTTTGATTTATGACGTTGTTGAAAGGAGTGATCGAAATGCGCCGGGTAGGTACTTATTACATCGCGTACAGACATTCGAAGGCGAACGGGCAACCGAAATAATGAAGGAATGAATCACCAGCAAACCGGCAGACGAGCAGAGGGAGTGAGGATTCTCACGTTATAGCTAGCTCGAATGATGCTAAGTCGCAAGTAACATTATTCACGAATACCCATTGTGCAAAAGTACTGAGAATGTTATGTAGAAAATAAAATCACAATGTGTGTACGCGATAAAGAAATAAGAAAGCAATATAACGTATATTCATAATTATCACGGATTAAAAAATAATATCAATGCATAAATCAAATAATATATATATAGTAACTAACTAACTAACCATCACGCTGCTTTTCCGCAAGGGTAGGCAGAGAGAATAGAACGCCACACAACTCTGTCTTTGCAATAATCTTCGCCTCTTCCACATTCTCTTCATACATACCCGCCAATTGTTCCAACCTTACCACTTTCAAGTATTATTTGAAATACTTGATATGATATTATTTGATTTATGCATTGATATTATTTTTTAATTCGTGATAATTATGCAAGTTGTGGATAAATATCCCTGCGGAGCAAGCTTGTTAGGATGACCGAGATAAATAAAGATGAATGGCCCGAGGGAGAACGACCTTGTCAGGGTAGACTTTTCGTGACGTCAGAGGCGTTAGCCAAACAACTAGGTGTAGATTGCAATTTTTAATACGAAAGAAGTAAAGTGCTTCAAATCTGAGAAGAGTGAAATATATATGAAGGGATACAGAAGATTTCTTGAATGTTTTTCGCAGATACTTTGTGGCACATTTCATAACCTGTATAAAATCAAACAACTTTGTTTTAACCACTTTTTTTATTATTAGTACACTTAAACCTACCGGTTTTGACAAAAACATTGCCATCATCAGGGTTAATTAAATTCTAAAACATTAAAAACATTAAAATACTCATAATTAATTACTTACTAAAAACGTGAGTGTAGAAATTTTTGGTAAGGGAATGTAATTAATTATGAGTATTTTAATGTTTTAGAATAAAATAAACCCTGATGATGACAAGGTTCTTGTGTAAACCGGTGGGTTAAAGTGTACTAATAATAAAAAAGTGGTTAAAACAAAGCTGTTTAATTTTATAAAGGATACAGAAGAGGTTAGCAAAAGAGAACATATAAAAAATATTAATAACAGACACACTACTTGAATTTTTATTATTTTCAAATTGGGTCACATTTTTGGCAAACTGTTCAATTTATCTATCCAAGTGGAATCCCCAAAATAATTTTTATTAGAACAGTCGCGATAATTCTAAGAAGATTCCAGAATAATTAAATTTTTAAGAGGGGACGACAACGCAAAAAAAATGTCGTCAAGCAGATTGCACAAAGATTCACATATTTTCCAGCGTTCCGAGTTGAATAAACAGATTTAAGAACATCGCAATGACACATGGAGAATAATTTCTAAAAATACCGGCGGAGGAAGAGTGTTAATGACCCGTCATCATCTGCCAAGCGTTCCAGAGGATAGGGTACTGACTTGCAAACCTCTGCAGTGGATTCTAAACATAATTTCTTGATGGCGATAGAAATTGGAATAAAAATATACAGTACATATCGCTCACTTCTTTCAACAGCGTCATACATATATCAAAAATCGTAAATTTTCAGTTGTGCATGTTTTCGGAATGTCCAGAAAATGTACTATATCCCAGCAAAAGTGGCATATTTTTAACGTAATATTTACCCGCTACAGGGCAGAAAGTGTTGTTTTTGTATTTTGAAGAAAAGGTATTGTTAAATTATTTTTTAAAATATACTAAATAATTATCACAGAGAGAAAAAACCTTCAGGTTTTTCCTTAAAAGATCTGTTGCACAGTAAAAAGTTCAATAAGTGGTTTGATATTTATTTTAATACATTTTACATATTCTTAAATTTTAAAAACGATCTCCTGAAAAATCAAGTTTTCGATAGTTGACGTTGTTGAAAGGAGTGAGCGATATACCTGTAATTGAAATATACATATATTTGTAAAGGACAGGTATAAAATACTCGAGTCGAAATAATCGGCGGCTATCTATGAAGATATGCACGAATGTGGAAGACGTGAAGAATGTTTGCAAAGACAGAGTGGTGTGGCGTTCTATTCTCTCTGCTTAACCCTGTGGGGAAGCGGCGTGATGGTTAGCTAGTTAGTAATATACGTAAAATACACTCAGAACTCAACGAACTTAGTGCGTAACCCTAAACAATGATTTTCATAAAAAATTAAGAAATTAATGTAAAATTAATTTAATTCGTTTCAGGGCATGCGGATGTTAATTTTTGACGTTTGAAGTATTTTTATTTGTATTCAGAAAAAAAAACACGTCTAATTCCTGACAATACCAGCCCAGACCAGCGGTTAAAAATGGTAATTATAAATAAAAGTAAAGTATTACATAAAGAAGAGATTCTTAACCATGTAAAGTAATGAGAAACTTTACCTCTAGATTTAATAAGAAGAGTGAAAAATCTTACGTAAATATAATAAAAGTTTTCCTTGATGATTACCACTTTTTCTTAAAATCCATTGTGACACGTGTTTCGATCCATTCCGCATCATTTTTATGCATAGATATTACCACAAAATGATTGCCGAATCAATAATGAAAATATAATAAAACTAGAGAAAGTTATCAAAGTCAAACAATACATTTTACAGAATGATATAAATACTTAAAATAATATTAGTTTCTTCACACTTTTAAAAATGCAAACAAAGTTTAAAACACTCAAATATGACCATATTTATCACATACAAACTTCTTGTAGCAAAACGATATTTTTGAATTCGAGATTATGCATTTATCATAGAATATTTTAACATTTTTCGAAACTAATTACCACATAACGGTAATATATGAATAAAACTACCAAGGTAATTCAACATTGTAAAAACGAACGAGATTGAAATCTATGTAAATCGTTCAATGTGGGCTGTCGACTTAAGACACAAACCAATTTTTATAACGGTTTCTGATAGATGCATCTACAGCCTTTTACAAAATCATAAGAGTAAACACTTACTTCATTTTTATATTATTTATTTATTGATTTGACGTTTAATTTGCAGAACTCCGTTTTAATTTATGTATTCATTTTTATTTTATTTATTGTTTCGGCATTAACTTTGTGGTAAGACATATTACAATGATTAAAGAAAACACTTGTTTTTTACCATTTGAGTTTTATTATAGACTACATATTTCAGAAGTTAAACTTCCATCATTCAGGTCTTGACTAACCCTTTCCCTTTACTTTCCCCTCTCCTTATTTATAGAACAATTTTATATTTTAGTTATTATACAGACCTGAATTATGGAAATTATATATTATATATATTATTATACTTCTGAAACATGTAGTCTATAATAAAACTCAAGTGGTAAAAAACAAGCGTTTTCTTTAATCATTATTCATTTTATCATCATCATTATTCATTAAATCAAACACAGATTTTTTGAGGATACTAAGTTGTATTTTATTATCTCCTGAAAATCAAGTTTTTTGATTTTTGAAGTTGTTGAAAGGAGTGAGCGATTTGACATAAGACACATCCCAATGTCTGGACGCAATCTGGTAGTCACAGTAGCGTGGCTGTGGCATGGGCAAGTACCTACTCGTACATACACAATGTAGGTATGTCCCATAATCGATCAGCCGGTCTGCAGTGAGTCATCCACTCCTCGCACTGCAGTGCCTAACACCACTACAGACTGTGGACCAGATCCCCCCTTAGCCAGTCTACACAGCCTCCCGCAGCCGGACCAACTTTCGTTCGGCGGATTTTAGCGAATCCAATATGGCGGAGGTCGACGAGTGCTCCATACAAATAGACATACCTACTATATTTACGTGTATTTCAAAGCGTCGTGTACCTATTTGCTTAGATTAGGCGGAGAAGAGATGCGGAACCATTTTCCAGATGTTTCGATAAATATTTTCAAATCGTAGGCGATTATTCTCTATCGTCAAAAAGTGTCAGCAAAATTTTGTGATAACGATAATTTTAGATAATTTATATAGCGCCATTAAGGGCGAAGTGAAGCACGGAGTCGGCAAAAGGATGAAAGCAGACTTAATGCTGTCGAAATGCGATCTCTCAGACGAATGTGCGGTACGATGTACGATAGATATTCGAATGGTGAAATAAGGAAAGAATGCAAGGCCGAGATGAATAATATCGATAAAAAATAAGAGAGGTAGGGCATGTGGAACGAATGAGTAAAGACAGTACAAAAAAATTATGAGGCGACCCTAGTTGGAAAAAGGAGCAGAAGAAGATCGAGGAAAACTTGGCATGATCAGGTATTCCAAATACTTAATAATGGTCAGGTCAGGAGTGTGATTAATCGGCGAAAATGTATGATGAGATGCATGAATGTGGAAGAAACGAAGATTGTTTGCAAAGTCAGAGCGGTATGGCGTTTTACTCTCTCTCTCTGCCTACCCTTGCGGAAAGCGGCGTGATGGTTAGTTAGTTTTATATCACAATTATTTTGCTATTGGTTCGACACCTCTGGTGTGCGGAGAGATATGGGTGGGCAGAGCTGGGGAGCGTTACAAGATTACATTATACAAAGTAGAACAAAAGATGCATTCAAACGGGAATTTGAGTCACCACATCGGCGGACTCAATTGAAATGGTCCGAATATAATGTACATTTTGACACCTCAACATGGATGAAGAAGAATATGGAAGTCTGGCTATTTGCGGGCTTATGACCTGTCTTAAGTTAAGATGAGTATCACTTTATACATCGCTCACTCCTTTTAACAACGTCATATATCAAAAAACTTGATATTTCAGGAGATCGTTTTTAAAGTTTAAAAATATAATAAAATGTATTAAAAATAAATATCAAGCAACTTATTGAACTTTTTACTGTACAACAGATCTTTTTAGATAAAATATGAAGGTTTTTTCTCCATTTGAAAAATATTTAGTATATTTAAAAAAATAATCAAACAATACCTTTTCTTCAAAATGCAAAAACAACACTTTCTGCCCTGTAGCGGGTAAATATTAAGTTAAAAATATGCCGCTTTTTCTGGCATATAGTACATTTTCTGGGCATTCCAAAAACATGTATGTACAACATACATATTCGAAGCATATTCGTGTGAATGATCGCATTTCGACAGCATTCAGTTTGCTTTCACTCTTCTTTCCCCACGCTTTACTTCTATACGTTGGGGTTGGTACTAGGATGCTTTGCATTTAACGGTTACTATCAATTTTCTTTTATTTAATGGATTTATTGCCTCCTGTTTCGGCTTTCGTGTGCAGAAACCATGAATGTCACGATGTCACGTTGCTGTTCCTTGCACTTGCAGTGCAACTCTTTTCTGAGAATCCCCTCAAAACCTGATATCATACGGAGTAATTATTTTTTACGATGCATTCATGGCGTGATGCACTTCGCGTCGGTAGATACTATTATATTTACAGAATTCTCAAGTTGACTTAGTAACGGATCACATATCCTTAACAATGCGAATAAACTGACGACTTAAATAATAAATACTTTTATACATAATTTATATTTGAAGCACTAACTTTGTGATTTTCCATTTTATAATTAAAATGTAACTTTGATTTAAAATCACTATAAAATTTACAGTGATTTTAAAACAAATTTACATTTTAATTATAATACTTTTACATTTTACAAGATTTTGAGTGTGTCACAAATCTGGATTTTCTTCATTCACTTAGGAATTACAATATTTTTACATTTCAACATAGATGAAGAAGGATGTGGAAGTTTAAGTATTTACAGGGCTTATTACCTGTATATATATGACGTTGTTGAATGGAGTGAGCGATATCTGCTCATTAAAATGAGAAATATTTATTGTGTGATTTAATGCTATGTAATGTAAAACACAAAAAATTAGGCGCGAATAAGCACCAGTAGAAGAAAAGTTTGTAAAGATCAAACATAGATTTGACCAGCTGATAAACGTGGTCCAAATTATTAAGGTCATTCGTGAGAAAAATTGTTAAGGCAAGCCGTGTCAAAATTGATTACATATGCAATATATTTGACCATCTGGTGTATAAATAACAACAGTAATGAAATAAGGATCCAACGGATGACTCTCTTTTTCAATCAATGAAAAAAATACAAAAAAAAATACAAAATTGGAGGGTTTTTCAAAGTACAATCGTTTTTCGGTAGTTGTGGATATTGAAGTCCAATTATTCCAGGCGACATCCGCGGACGAATCGCCTCACGAAATGCAAATGGCAACAGATGCCGGCCGCGGTCTCGAATTCTGGAAATATTTCACAACATCGCGCAAGCCTACCTACTAATCTAGCCTGTGTACCGAGGCGGGCCTTGCCTTGTAGGGGCGAATAGGGTCATGTGTAATACTGATCAAGAAATCTCTTTATGATAATACGTCAACTGAACGGTACACAGCCATGAATCGGGACACGGACAATCGTAGATTACCATTATGGAGATCAGAAAAACGCCATGTGGTAACAGCATCAGACGAGACAAGGTCCGTCGATTTTTTGCGCAACTTATTGAAAAATCATACAGTATTAGGTAGTCCTAGTTCTCTCTTCGACGCGAGTAATATTATCAATATAATAGTCAATACGTCTATTGGTTATTTTGTTCACTATATTATAGAAACCACGAGATAATTAGACATCATTTGACGTCAACACCAGGTGTGATGACCATTAATAAAATAAAGAAAGGAATTACTTATGACACTCTGTAGCTACAATGTTGTTAAGAATATTATTTTTTGACATCTCATCAAAGATGAAAAAGAATATGGAAGACTGGGCATTTACGGGACTGACGACCGTCAAAGGCTAGTTGAAGTGATCACTTTACACAAGTGTTAATTCACCAATTTTAGCCACGATTGACAACCACACTACTCAAATTCTTGGATCTATATATATATATGATCCATTTTTGAAATATTGTATAAGAATCACTAGAATTTTCACTAGTGACATCTATTGGTGAGACGAAGAAGTTTTTTTTAAAACTAACTAACTACCCATCACGCCGGTTCCCCGGAGGGGTAGGCAGAGAGAATAGAACGCCACACCACTCTGTCTTTGCAAACATTCTTCGCCTCTTCCACGTTCATGCATCTCCTCATACATACCCGCCGATTGTTACGACTCGTAACCTGACCTTTTTTTATTGAGCACAATTTTTTTTTGTATGTGAGGTCCGAATCCTGGATTATAATCACATACATGAGAAACTCCAGTTGAATGTTTCCTTAAAAATATCCTTTTCATTTGTTTGGAAGATATTACTTTTTAGCAATAAGCCCGCCAATGTACTTATTTATTTTCTTTACGTGAAGTTTAAATAAATAAATATTTTAGCTTATAATTTGACCAGATAATTTATTAACAACATTTTGAGTGTGTCCAAATATATGTTTTAAAGTCTGGATTATCTCCAATTATAGGAGTTATTTACCATATTATTTATTGACATAAAATAATATGATGAATAACTCCGATGGTTGGAGATGATCAAGATTTGTGAACAAGTATTTGGACACACTGAAAACGTTAATATTATAAAAGTCAATATGTCTATTGGTTATTTTATTCACTATACCCATGCTCTAGCATGGGTATAGTGAATAAAATAACCTAGTGTCTAGGTGTCTAGTTATCTCGTGGTTTCTAAACCACGAGATAACTAGACACCATTTAACGTCAATACCAGGTGTGAAGATGACCATAAATAAAATAAAGAAAGTGATTACTTATGACACTATACAGCTACAATGTTGCAAAGAATAAATATTACAAAACACTATTTTTGATTGAGTGAAGATTAGGTTGGAAGAAATTTCGTATTTATGTTTATCAAAACGCAAACCTGCCCACATGTGTGTAAAAATACTCGAAAGAATTGGAGAACATATGATTGGATGTGCCAAGTATTTATCCAGACGTATGTGCAGCTGCAAATGTTTACGATTTATTCTTCTATTTGAATTCTTTAAGAAAAAAGATAATTCAAAAACTTTCGCGAATAATTCTAAACGATTAATTAATTTGCATCATTTTCAGTATGTCCAAACACTGTTCACAAATCTGGATTATCTCTAATTATTGGAGATATTTTTCTTATTATTTTTTGACATCTCAACATTGATGAAGAAGAAAATGGAAAACTGGTTGGGCATTTTTACGGGGGGGCATATTCAAAAAGTTAGAAATAAATTATCTGGTCAAATTATAAGCTGAAAGAATAAAATGAAAATGATATTTTCTGGCGTTTCTCGAGTACGTCAAATTATAAGCTGAAAAAATAAAATGAAAATGATATTTTCTGGCGTTTCTCATGTATGTGATTATAATCCAGGATTCGGACCTCACACACTAATAAAAGAGTTTCTGCTCAATAAAAAAGCTTCTTCATCTCACCAATAGATCTAGTTAAAATTCTAGTGATTCAAGTACAATGTTTCGAAATTGAATCATATAAGAATATATAGAACTTCCAAGAATTTGAGTAGTCAATCGTGGGTAAAATTGGTGAATGTTACACGTGTGTAAAGTGATAACTTAAACCAGCCTATGACGGTCGTAAGCCCCGTAAATACCCAGACTTCCATATTCTTCTATATCTATGTTGAAATGCCAAAAAATAATATGACGGAGGTAAAAAGTCAAAATAAAATATGGAACAAAGGCAAAATAAAGGAATGGGTAAATGATCAAGAGTTAATTATTTGAAAATTGTAAAATAGTTTTTAATAAATAATTGTGTGTATTTTAGGTTAAAATGGATAAAAAAAAACAATAAAAAAAACGTATGTAAAGAGAACTCCACCGACAAGACACATAAGGTGGCTTGGTGGGTCTCTGGATTAAAAAAAAATGTTTATAAATGTTTAAATGAATGTATACAGGATATGTAAAAATAAAAAAAAAAAAAAAACGTATATTCCATCAAAAGACTTCTCCATACCAATCCAATCCGTTTGTAAAAAAGGTAAACCTGATTCGCGAAAACTTCTAAAAATAGTTCTCTCAGTACACCCACTGAATAACGCCTTTGTGTGCTAAAATGAACAATATTTATTGTGTGATTTAAGCACCCAAAAGCAACAGTTTCTGTCAATTAAATATAATTTGTCGCTCCGATTCCTCTACCGCCGAGTCATATTGTGTGTGGTGCCTAATGACTAACTGTTAATCCGTCAAGACAAAGTATTTCATTCCAAGTTCATCCAACGGATTAACAGCGCCACGAACATATCTCAAGCACTCGGAATAAAATATGTGAGCAGGAATTTCAAGTGAAGATACAAGAAATAAACTGCAGCGGTAAATCGACAGGTTTGGTACACACATCAGTAAGAACTTCAGAATCGAGTGCCTAAACACTTGTGAGAAAATAAATGAAAAAAACCGGTCGAAACAAAAATTGAAAAGTAAAATGTATTTATTGATTTGGCATTTAATTCCATTTTAATTTATGTATTAATTATATTCCAAATATTTGTTCACAAATCTGGATTATCTCCACTTAGATGAAGAAGAAGTGGAATTCTGGGCATTTACAGAGTTTGCGACCTGTCAGGCTGGTTAAGTGATCACTTAACCAGCCTATGACAGGTCGTTCACCCTGTAAATAACCAAACATCCATATTCTTATTTATTGATTTGGCGTTTAATTTGTAGAACTCCATTTTAATTTCTGAATTAATTTTTAAAACAAACACAGATTTTTGAGTCTACTGAGTTGTATTTTATTGTTAAAAAACACATAATATTGTGACAATTGTTTCGCCTAGTTATGGCATTTTCAAACGATTGTGAAGATTAAATGGACTGACGGGCCTTTTAATCTTTAAGGATCGTCAGTCCATTTAATCTTCACATTCGTTTGAAACTGCCATAACTAGGCGAAACAGTTGTCACAATATTCATTTTTATGTGTTTTTTAACAATAAAATACCACTTCATAGACTCAAAAATCTGTGCTTGATTTAACAATTAATACATAAACCTAAACAATTATGAAAGAAAATAAATTTGAAAAATCTCTCGATCAAAAACCGGTCAAAACAAACATTGAAAAGTACAATCATGTATAATTTATGTTTAAAGTACTAATTTGTGATTTTCCATTTTATAATTAAAATGTAACTTTGTTTTAAAATCACCATAAATATTTTATAACTTAATTATAATGTCTACCGGTTTCGAACCTAACCGCTTGTTTATCAAGACTGATTTATACTTAGTATTAATTAAGGATCGTCAGTCCATTTAATCTTCACATTCGTTTGAAACTGCCATAACTAGGCGAAACAGTTGTCACAATATTAATTTTTATGTGTTTTTTAACAATAAAATACCACTTCATAGACTCAAAAATCTGTGCTTGATTTAACAATTAATACATAAATCTAAACAATTATGTAAGAAAATAAATTTGAAAAATCTCTCGATCAAAAACAGGTCAAAACAAACATTGAAAAGTACAATCATGTATAATTTATGTTTAAAGTACTAACTTTGTGATTTTCCATTTTATAATTAAAATGTAACTTTGTTTTAAAATCACTATAAATATTTTATAGCTTAATTATAATGTCTACCGGTTTCGAACCTAACCGCTTGTTTATCAAGACTGATTTATACTTAGTATTAATTAGTCTGCCTCCGTAGTGTAATGGTCAGCACGCTCGGCTACCGTTCTGGAGGTCCCGGGTTCGATTCCCAAGGGGGGTAAAATAAATATTAGTGATTTTTTCACTGTAATATTTATTCAATATTACCCTGGACTGGTACCTGAAGCGGAAGGCTGATCACCTTTCCTTCATGTGTAAACTATCAAGATAACACTGCGTTTATATGACGCAGTGACCTATGCACCATTGGGGTGCGGATAAGGGTTTTATTATTATTTATTATTATTATTATTAATTAGTCTTGATAAAGAAGCGGTTAGCTTCGAAACCGGTAGACATTATAATTAAGTTATAATAAAATATTTATAGTGATTTTTAAAACAAAGTTACATTTTAATTATGTATTATATTATTGTAAAATCATGTATTTAATAAGGCGCTAGCTCTGAAAATAATCAATTTGCCCTGTTTTGTGGTGGCGATTTAAAAATTCCTCAGCTATCAAATCAGCATGAATCATTGTCATACATTTCTAGCCTTGTTAGTGGCCTTATCTTTAAGGGACATCCTGGAATTGTATCGCCTTCGCTTCAAACATCACACATAAACCACTTAAACATAAAAAAATAGAACAGTCGTTAGAATCGAGGTGGAACTTGTGCAATGGATTTTTTACAAGGGATTAGATAGTACTCATTCCCAAAGAGATAAAGTTAAAATTGAATCATTGGTCTGGATGATTCCAAGAACACTATCGAACCATTAATGGAAACAAAAACGGTAAAACATGGAATGAGTTTTTAGTTTGATGAAGTGCAGATTTTATTATTTTTACTGGCGTTAAACTAATGGAAGAATCTCAGGTAGATTGTAAAAACTTTGTCAGTAAAATATTTAAATGTGTTTTCGATTTGCGATGGGGGTTATTTATTCCAGAAAAAAGTGAGGAATGAAGCTTAAGAAAATATATTAATGGAATAAACAAGAACTCGACTGACGAAATTCGGCGAATACATCGTTGGTAACTTTGAACCATAATTCATTCGAGTCAGAAATTACTTTTGATTAAACTAAGACCACTTGAAAGAGATCTAACATACAAGATGCGTATTTTTCTTTCATTAAATTCCAGATTAGTGGCTTCTTTGTAACACGATCTCGAGTCGTTAAAAAGTTTTTACTTCTCCCGTCAAATTAGGTTTTTTGACTACAAAAGAGCCCATTATCCATTGATGGTCACGCGTGTACATAGCAGTGGCGTGCCTAGGGTTTACCAGTAAGGCAAGCCCATTATTTTTCACATTCGTGAATACATGATGTACCTATAATTTCTTCACCTCATATCATTCCCAGTGTAGTAAGCACCCAGAAAGTATTATAAATATAAACAATGTATTGTCATCATTGTAAAAATATGCTAACATGTAACTTTTGTAAGTTATAGCCATCACCTTGAAATAAAGAAAATGTTCACCATAATAAAATATTTTCCTCAGATATTAACCATAACCAATAAGTACCATCACCATAAAATGGCATGCATAGTGTTTAATAATCATGTAAGCGCGCGATAATTTAAAAATAGTCATGCATTAATTATGTATTTTTAATCATTTGGTCTAGATTTAATTATTTTTATTTGGAGTTGTTAGGCAAGCCGGGCTTTTGGGCTTCTAGGGTAGTACCGCCACTGGTACATAGCTACATACTATATTTAAAGCATGTAGTAACACATGTTGTGATTAATGGCTTTCTTGGGTCCGGATTAGATCCAACATTTAAAAAGCCTGATTGTGAAATATTTTGAGTGGATTTGAATTTAAAAGACCAGGTATTATTTAGCTAGATATTTCTCACATCTCTCTAATAATAGTTACGCGCATGGGATAATATTTGGGTTGGCTTGGGTTCGTTTAGCGTTTGCCAATTCACTCGCTTCAGTTATGGAAGCAGTAGATAAATACATTATTTATTTATATCATCAAGTGCTCTGTATAAACCGAATTGACCAGACAAAACAACCGTTGAAGAGTCGATTTTAAATACGGCAGTATCGGGATTTACAATTTAAATATGCCTTTGCGGCTGCCATATGTTGTTTTGGGATAATTCGAACTCTACATGGAGTTAGGATAAACGAGGGTGAACAAACCTCCTATCTGAATAAACCAAGCGTGAAACATATATAAGGTTAAAAAGGACTTGATGTTCTTTATACTCGACCATTTATAATTTCCGTCCATAAAATTTAGAACATTTTTATAATGTAGGAAACTCTTTGTCTTTAGGGCAAAGCTGAATCATCGTTCGCCAAACGCCCACAGAATGGAGGACACAAAAAGAGGGAAAAGGTATCAGGACATCATAAATCTCAAGAGACACGTCATGGGACATGGGATGAGGCTGAATTCTAATAAGCGGCCCAATGTCATTATGGCTAGCAGAAATTCAAATAACTGCCCGAGGGAACAGTGGAATTTTAATTTCATTCATCTTGTCAATGCCGATAATTTCAAGAATTTCCTTCAACGGAATAATTCAACCATTTTTTGGGGTCGATAACTGGTATTTCTTTTTTTTTATAAATAGAATAACCAATTTTAAATATACGTAGGTACTTAATTTTTTATCTACATACCAGAAAGATTTTTTTAACATTTAAAATAAACAAGCAAAACTTACACGACCGTTACACATTTTAAGATTGAAAATGTAGTTTTATTATTTTTACTGTTTCTTTTCTTTTACTTTTATTAAATAATATTTCCTATTTTTTTGCAGATTTATCGCCATTTTTGTTTAATATTATTACAAAAGCTTTATACCATATTGTATACCCACGAACAGGCTAGACCTGTTCGTGGGTATATTACTACTACTACTACCATCACGCTGTTTCCCCGCAAGAGTAGGCAGAGAGGATGAAACGCCATACTCTTCTGTCCTGACATACACTCCTCGCTTCCTTCACATCCATACATCTAGTCATACGCAGACTTTTGCCACCACCAGATTTTAGGTTCTGATCGTGCCAAATATTTTTCGGCCGTCCTCGTTTTGTTCTCCCGCTCACATTCATTCTCGCGTTCCATTCGCTCCACATATCCATACCACCGTAAAACTATTCTTAATTATTATTATCCCTAGTGTATCCTAATTGCAAAGGAGGGCGACAAATTGTTTTATTCTTATTTATTCGGAAAAGCTAGCGACACAGTCGGCCCGCATCTGTGCACTGAAAATTCTTATCAGAATTCTGCTGCAGAGTATCAAATTAAAAACTCAATTAAAGTAGCTCAATCAAAGCAACAGTGTAGGAAAACACGTTTGTTCGATGCTTAGAAAACTAAAAAATGGGTGATTAACCGCTGGTGTGATAAATTGCCAATAAGATTAGAGTATTTAAAGAATAATTAAAGCAGCGTTATTGCACACTCATATTAGGGCCTTACTCGCAATCTGGATTATCCAGTATGCGTTATGCAGTATGAGAAGCCGGTCGTGTCTCTACGCACGATTTACATATTTTTTATTGGAATTTGACTTATTTTGAATATATATTACGTATAGTGTAATGGTCAGCACGCTCGGCTACCGTTCTGGAGGTCCCAGGTTCGATACCACACTCTACGCACGATTTACATATTTTTTATTGGAATTTGACTTATTTTGAATATATATTATATATAGTGTAATGGTCAGCACGCTCGGCTACCGTTCTGGAGGTCCCAGGTTCGATGCCCAGGGGGGGGGGGGTCTAATAAATATAAGTGATTTTTTTTCACTAATATTTATTCAATATTACACTGGATTGGTACCTGAAGCGGAGGGCTAATCACCTTTCCTTCATGTGTTAATGATCAAGATAATACTGCGTTTATATTATGCAGTTCCCTATGCACCATTGGGGAGCGGATAAGGGTTTGAAGAGATATCTATATATCGAAAAAATCAACTTTTTACCTTTCAATAACTCTTGTATTTTCAAAACCATATACTTAAGTATGCATTAATTTCTAAGTAACACATATTTATTCAATACAAATATAGTATTTTAAGCAAAAAAGTAATTTACGTCAAATGTTACCTGGGTTTGAAGAAAATTAAGTTGCTATTTATCGTATATCGGGCCTTAATGATTCTAATTACTGCGACGGTTTAGTTGTGGTTTTGCGTTTGCGGTTTTGTTATCGAATTGCTGAAATACATACCGACTAAATCGTTGAATATAATAGCCGGAGCAGACATTTCATCATTCGTCGAAAGAGGGAGATGGATGGAATAGACATACTTCACGAACAAAAGACGATATTGCGATGCTTCTTCGAGGAAAATTACGTTCTTTTGTAGGACCTATTTCTACACCATGTATGTATTTCCAACGACTTTTTTTACACACGTGCAACATTCACCAATTCTACCCATAATTGATGAGAACACTACTCAAATTCTTGGAACTTCTAATTATATTGATCAATTTCTATATATCAATAACTACAATTTCACTGGAGACATCTATGATAAGATGAGAGAAGCTTTTTACTAAGCAGAATCTCAAAGTGATCACTTAAACCAGCCTATGACGGTCGTAAGCTCCGTAAATGCCCAGACTTCCACATTCTTCTTCATCTATGTTGAAATGCCAAAAAAATAAAATAATAACTCCTAATTGGAGATAATCCAGATTTGTGAACAAGTATTTGGTCACACTCAAAATGTTGTGAATATATATTTTTAAAGATGCACCATTTAAAACAACACAAATGAAATTCGTTTGACCACGCTGTTAACGAGGGGTGTACAAAATTGCACGGAGGATTCTGTATAAATCAGCACCCCTTCCTTTTATGTCCCCCACACAACGGGGGTAGTTTGCAAAAAAAAATCGTCTGGAGGGTACGAGAGTACGAACATGGCTTATTATACTCGTAGATATTACACGTTGGTCGTGAGTGGCGCAGCACTAGACGTAATTTTATTGAGTGAAAATCGAAATTTTGTTATTCCCCTCACTAATTCTCTGAGTCTAGACTGCAGACCTAGGCAACCATTTTTGGTACAAATATATCGACTTGCCCTACGTAAAGTGCTCTGACTACATTTTTGTCAATTTTGAGATATTTGGTGTATGTTATCAACTGACCGCTATCTACAAATATAAATAAACAAAAAATAATAAAAAATAAAAAAATACGCCTAGTTCTCAGGCGTATAAGACGCTTTCTACATGGAATTTTCGAAATAAACTGAACTCCTAAAACGCTAACTACTTAATTTTGACAAAGCATAAAGTTTTAAAATGATTTAATATGTTATTTTATCGTGTTTTTGAATGAATAATACTATTATTTTTTGACATCTCATCAAAGATGAAGAAGAATATGGAAGTCTGGGCATTTACGGGGCTTACGACCGTCATAGGCTGGTTTGAGTGATCACTTTACACACGTGTAACATTCACCAATTCTACCCATTATTGACAACCACACTACTCAAATTCTTGGAAGTTCTATATATATGAACCAATTTAGAAACCTTGTTCATGAATCACTAAAACTTCACTAGAGACATCTATTGGTGAGATGTAAAGAAGCTTTTTATTAAACAGAAACTCTTATATTAGTATGTGAGATCCGAATCCCGGATTATAATCACACACATGAGAAACGCCAGAAAATACCATTTTCATTTTTATTATTAAGCTTATAATTTGACCAGATAATTTATTTACAACATTTTGAGTGTGTCCAAATACTTGTTCACAAAATCTAGATTATCTCCAATTACAGGAGTTATTTTCATATTATTTTTTGACATCTCATCAAAGATGAAGAAGAATATGGAAGTCTGGGCATTTACGGGGCTTACGACCGTCATAGGCTGGTTTGAGTGATCACTTTACACACGTGTAACATTGAAATTATCTGGTCAAATTATAAGCTTAATAATAAAAATGAAAATGGTATTTTCTGGCGTTTCTCATGTGTGTGATTATAATCCGGGATTCGGATCTCACATACTAATATAAGAGTTTCTGCTTAATAAAAAGCTTCTTTACATCTCACCAATAGATGTCTCTAGTGAAGTTTTAGTGATTCATGAACAAGGTTTCTAAATTGGTTCATATATATAGAACTTCCAAGAATTTGAGTAGTGTGGTTGTCAATAATGGGTAGAATTGGTGAATGTTACACGTGTGTAAAGTGATCACTCAAACCAGCCTATGACGGTCGTAAGCCCCGTAAATGCCCAGACTTCCATATTCTTCTTCATCTTTGATGAGATGTCAAAAAATAATATGAAAATAACTCCTGTAATTGGAGATAATCCAGATTTTGTGAACAAGTATTTGGACACACTCAAAATGTTGTAAATAAATTATCTGGTCAAATTATAAGCTTAATATTAAAAATGAAAATGGTATTTTCTGGCGTTTCTCATGTGTGTGATTATAATCCGGGATTCGGATCTCACATACTAATATAAGAGTTTCTGCTTAATAAAAAGCTTCTTTACATCTCACCAATAGATGTCTCTAGTGAAGTTTTAGTGATTCATGAACAAGGTTTCTAAATTGGTTCATATATATAGAACTTCCAAGAATTTGAGTAGTGTGGTTGTCAATAATGGGTAGAATTGGTGAATGTTACACGTGTGTAAAGTGATCACTCAAACCAGCCTATGACGGTCGTAAGCCCCGTAAATGCCCAGACTTCCATATTCTTCTTCATCTTTGATGAGATGTCAAAAAATAATATGAAAATAACTCCTGTAATTGGAGATAATCCAGATTTTGTGAACAAGTATTTGGACACACTCAAAATGTTGTAAATAAATTATCTGGTCAAATTATAAGCTTAATAATAAAAATGAAAATGGTATTTTCTGGCGTTTCTCATGTGTGTGATTATAATCCGGGATTCGGATCTCACATACTAATATAAGAGTTTCTGCTTAATAAAAAGCTTCTTTACATCTCACCAATAGATGTCTCTAGTGAAGTTTTAGTGATTCATGAACAAGGTTTCTAAATTGGTTCATATATATAGAACTTCCAAGAATTTGAGTAGTGTGGTTGTCAATAATGGGTAGAATTGGTGAATGTTACACGTGTGTAAAGTGATCACTCAAACCAGCCTATGACGGTCGTAAGCCCCGTAAATGCCCAGACTTCCATATTCTTCTTCATCTTTGATGAGATGTCAAAAAATAATATGAAAATAACTCCTGTAATTGGAGATAATCCAGATTTTGTGAACAAGTATTTGGACACACTCAAAATGTTGTGAATAATACTAGTTTAGAATTTCAGATAAAACCGTTAATTAATAAAAAAGAATGTGTTGAAAAAATCTTTTAAGCTCTCTCCTGTAAAGTAACAGATTTGCAGATTGAGTACTTTACGTAGGGACCGTCGATATGTATATATAAATATATATAAACATACATATATTTCAAATCTATAAAATTTATTTTTATTTATTAATTTTTAAGCACTTTTCTTGTTAAGTGTATTTGAAAAAACTAATGCGAATTTCTTATAATAAGGATTATATTAGAAGTACTATTCGCTACTATGTTACAATTTTCATAGAATTAACTCTTGATCATTTGCCCATTCCTTTATTTTGCCTTTGTTCCATATTTTATTTAACATACTTCTCGCAATATAAATAAATGGCAATCAGTATTACAGTTAAAAACAGTGTATTACTTTTAGTAGCACTGTCTTGTTTTTAGAATGCAAATAAATAATAATTGTGTTTAATAATTGTAAATTTCCCAAGCTAATCAACGGTACATTAAATTACAGTCGTTTTTTTATTGCAAACTTCCAAGAAATACTTCTAACCGTATTGTAATGATGAAAGTTGTAATTGAAAAATATCTTCTTCTTTTCCATGTTTGCTACTACTATTAATATTCCGTTGGATGAATGCATCGCTATCTTTGTCGTAAATCGCAAAGAATATGAATATATCGACCGGACAGACGTACTAAATAAAAAAATATGGGATACAACAATTGAAAGTTGAACATACTACAGTAAAACCTCGTTATAAATTAACTGACTAATTAACCATCGACCGCAGGGGTAAGCAGAGAGAATAGAACGCCACATTTGCAAAGATTCTTCGCCTATTCCATATACATACATCCTCGATATAACGGGCTGATTGGGGGGAGGGGGTGTCCGTTAAAGCCGACATATAAAAATAGGTTTAAAATAAACTAAAAACCTTTTTTTAAACAGTAATATGTATTTAGAAATAAATACAAAATACAAAACACAAAGAAAATTAAATATATTTAATATAATACAATATTTAGTTTCTAAGTATCTATTAGTTTAGAAGTATACATATGTATATGCGTTTTCCATAACGTTCAAAATATGAGATTGTGGGATGTTCATTTAAAAATGTTTAAAACTTGCATTTCAGGGTCATCGACCTAAAATCCATTGTAAATTTAATGGTCTGAGTCACGGACCACGTTTCACGAGATTTTTTTAAAAATTTTATGCACAAAAGGTTTGGAAAGTTATAAAAAAAGTCGTATGAACAGATTAAAATCATAATATTTTAAATGTGCGTTATTTAAAAAAAAAATTAATCTCACTTCATTATTTGAAATTGCTCTTGCATTTATTCCCTGCTAAATTAATAGTTTTTGAATATCAAATTTGTGATTCCACAAAAACGAACTGTGATAAAATAAATGTACATCATCACAAATATTACTCTTTAAAAAAAAATAAGGAAAAAGGTCAATGCCAAGAAGAACAGACTATTAAAAGTATATTTAGAAAATAAATGCGTTTTTCCCATTCTAAAATATTATATATCTCAAATTATTACTTTTTTAATAACCGCTAAAAGAATTTAAAAATCGAACATAAATTTTGGGGTACATTTTAACAAATTATTTTAGACATAGAAAATAAATAGGTAGGTACCTAGTACCTATTTCAAAGTATTTTCTTTATTTTATTATTATTGAATTTATACATTTTTTATTCAGCTGTAGAAATGTTTACCAATTCAGCGGATGGAAAAATTAGGATTCACACTTTTGTGTAAATATTTAAATTCTGTGCAAATATTTACTTTGTTTAATTAACTCTAGAGTTTATTTATCATACCACAGAGAGATAAATATTTTTTTTACTAAATCCGGGCAGCGAAAACAATAAATAAGCTCTTATTTTAGATTTCGTACCTTATAAGCTGAATTAAAATTACAATAAAATGGCGTTAGAGAAAAAGCCGGTATGTTTCAAAAGTGTGGGTGTGAGATTAATGATATTAGATTTTATTTTAATTTAGGAGCCACGTGCGAAAGGGGTAGTTTTATGCAAATTTTATAATACGCAGTGTCATGGGCGCGACCCTAAAAGAGATCACTGAACACGCATACCGAAATGTATAAACCTACCCCGCCCGTCTGGTGGCGTCTACCGGCCGGAGCGCGATAGAAAACACAAATTTGCTAAATTTATCACATAAATCAGTAAAACATATGGCGTTTTTGGGTAGAATATAGTCTAAAGAAGCCTTACCTTTGATTTCTGGATAAAATCCGAGGAAAGTAGCAGAGCTTATAGAGCTTAGGACCGGCGAGCACTAGCACACTGGAAAGGAGAATGTAGGCAACTGACAGTTGGCCGGTTTGTAGTCGATGAAGTAGTACCTACTCGGCTGATCGGTTTGTACAACAGTACGCTAGTGTAGTAATCGAACTACCGGTTACGATTAACAAATAACTCGAGTATTTTCATAACCGAATAATTGACGCCTAGAAGAAGTAATTGCGAGTATTTCTGCCTCGAATTTTCACCGATGAAATTAACTTTAAACATAAAGAGTAAATCCACTCACGATTACATACTGTAAAACTTATAACGTTGAAGCCTAAGTAGGGCCATGATCAGCGGTGTTGCATAAGCCGTAGCTTGATTTTAGAGTCATTTATCCAATAATTAGGTAATTAAAAATTTAAGAGTCATTTATCCAATAGTTAGGTAATTAAAAAAACCAAACAAGAAACAAATTTTAGAAATGTTAAATTATTTTATTTATGCAAAAGTGAACGTTTTATTTTTGACGAATTAGGCGAAAGGCTAAAAAATTTTACGTACAACAAATTACAACGATCTAAAATAATTTTTTTTAGAAAAAAACTAACAACTCCGAGCCATCTGAGCTGACGCTTTATCTCTAAGCTAGGCATACATTTGATACTAAGAAGCTGTAGGTCCCGATCTCAAGTTCAGGAGAAATTATTCCATTTTTTAGTGTAACCTTCATTTCTTTTACTTGGCTTTTAACGCAGTTTTTATGCGTTACGTTCGCTATTCACATATTTTAAATCAAGGTTCCTATTTGTGCAATGCGCGTGTACATTGGTGGGATTGTGGTTTTATTAAAGGCAACACTCCATTATTAGCTAATTAATCGGTCATATTCGGTTATTAATGATCGAATGCCGGCATAAATTAGTTATGCACATCACTATATGTTAGGCCATTGCTCAGCGTACGCCGCGCATCGCACCGGGTGGCTTCCGTGCACCGCCGAAGCGTAAACGTGGAATGCATTATTTTTTTCAAATTATTATTATTTTATTACCTACGCCAATTAGTTTGAATGACAATAAAACAGAAATGTGAAAAATGGCACAACCAGATTTCTAGTGGAATTTCGTTTGATGGGCTATATTGTACTATTAATCACACTTCACCGGAGCTGAATTGGGTGAGGAATACATTTCTATTTTATTAACATTTATTTATATTTCCAGAGTTAGACATTAAATAGAAATATTACCTGAAGGTTCTTGATTTAAATCATGAAAAATATTTTCTTAAAATTGCATAAATCATTTTTAAATATTTATTGGAAGTTTTTTTTAGTGTTTTATGGGATAAAAAGGCAAATAAAGTAGGTACGGCTGACGAAATGATGGCGCAATTGTTATGTTGATGGTAACGCTTGTTAAGGGTGCATGAAGTTTCGCAGTGAAGAAATAAAATAATATATTTATACATTAACAAAACTGTGGCAAAAACCCACATTAAAATATTCAGAAAACGTCATTTGGATACAAATTTTAGTATTAAAAAACGATATTCGTGGCACTGAAATCTTAATCTGTACAAATGATGAAATAAGAAAACAATATAAAGCCAATATAAGCATTATCGATAAAATAAGGAAAGATGTGTTGAGATGGTTTGTACATTTGGACGAACGAGTGAGGAATAAACGGTAAACCAATTGTATGAAGCGAAAGTATTGTTACAATAGGCATCTACTTAAAAATAGAAGCGGAGAAAAACCTGACATCATGTATTTTAAATACTTAAATGTGGATAGGTCAGGAATCAAAATGATCAGCAGATGAAGAGATGTATAAATATGAAAGAGGCGAAGAATGTTTGTGAGTCCGGTGGAAGAGTGGTGTGGGGACTTATTCTCTGTGAAATTTAACTTTCAAAACCTATTTTTTTCGTAATATGGATTTACTATGATGGGGAGTGCATTTCGTGGGATCTTTCCTTAAAGAATAAATTGAAAATATGTAAAAAAAAAACATTAAAACGACATTTGTAATGGACGGTATAACGCATTAAAATATTTATATAATATCTCCTGCGTAATGTAGCCCCGAGCAGAATGTCGTCGAATGAGTCATTGCGCACACTAGCAAACCAATACCAAATCATTTTGCATACAGGGAACGTTTGAACATACATATTAATGTTTATACAAATACATACATAAAACATATATTTTACACTTGAATTATAAATTACGAATGCACCTACATACTCGTCAGCTTAATTTCAATGAAATCATTGAATTTACTCATTTTCTCATTTTATTAACAGCGAATTTTATTCCAGTGCAAAAAATGTGAATGCGGACCTTTTTATTTTTCATTTACTGCCGATGCGTTAGGAAAGTAAGATAAATAAAAGAATCTATCTACGACGTATATTAAATATATATTTTATAACATTATTTTGAAACAATAATTACATACGGTGAAACTCGGTTTATGAACAAAATGCCGACGTGCGTACGGAGGCAAATTTATTTTATTATATAAAATTCTTCCTTTTAAGACTACGTGTTTTGTATACGGAATTTATCATGATGCACTCACTGTTACAGTTGTGAAGGGCTTTTTCAATCCGGATCGAATTACGAACAGTTTTGGGGAGCGAATTAAGTTCGTAACTCGAGGTTCCATTGTATTAACCATTATAAATAAAAATTAAGTTGTAATATGTTTTCTTTGTTTTAAATGAAATACGCATGTATTAAATTATGACCGAAACAGTTGAATAATTTCATTGTGTTTAGAATGATATCGAGATTTTTGAGCAAACAAATTAGTCATAAAGCGGTTATACGGAGAAATACGTGCGATAAAAAATCGTTTTTTTTATATAAAAAAATAAACATTCAGACGAGTCATCCGACCTTCATAATGAACTTTCTATTATGTATAGGACAGAAAGTGTCTCATAGTCTAACAATAATACAATTTTCCGCTGAATCACTAGACTAAAGGGTAGAGGGTTGGGGGTACGGAAATCCAATTACTCCGGCTTGGAAAATCTCAAAACGTAATGGAATGAATCTATCCAGTATTATTCAATATATTATTTGGTATATCGCTCACTCCTTTCAAGACCGTCATAAACAAAAAATCGACATTTTTCAGTTGTGTATGTTTTTGGAATGCCCAGAAAATGTACTATATGCCAGCAAAAGAGGCATATTTTTAACTTAATATTTACCTGCTACAGGGCAGAAAGTGTTGTTTTTGCATTTTGAAGAAAAGGTATTTTTTAATTATTTTTTGAAATATACTAAATATTTTTCAAACGGAGAAAAAACCTTCAGGTTTTACCTAAAAAGTTCTGTTCCGCAGTAAAAAGTTCGATAAGAGGCTTGATATTTATTTAATACATTGTAATATATTTTTAAACCTTAAAAATGTTCTCCTGAAAAATCAAGTTCTTTGATTTATGACGTTCTTGAAAGGAGTGAGCGATATGTAAAATTACATTTTTATTTGTATTTTACAGATATCTCACGTTATTTATTTGATGTGTCATCTATCCATGTACCTAGCTATTAAATAATCTATATTTCGGCATTTTTGTATTTAAAAATGATTAAATATCTGCTTCAGACAGTTGTTGTCTAAGACCTATTGGTTTATCATTGAACTTGACCTGGATGACCTAATATCAGCTGTTTTATCATTTTTTATTAGAAAAGCCATTACATTATTCGGCTTCGAAAAATAATCGTGTAGCTGGTTAGCAGGCTATTTTTTGGTTTTCGTTTTTAAGAAAGCGAAAGTTTATTTTAGATGCAGAAATGATTATTCAAATACCCCTATGAATATTTGGTTGCATCGAATACACAAGTTAAATATTTTTTAAAGATAGTTTTTAATTTGATATTAAAAAGTGACAACATTCCTAAAGGGTAAAAAGATAGAAAAAATGGACCGGTAGTATTTCTTTCTTCATGATTTATTGAAAAAAAGTACACTACAATTACGATATTTATAATTTTTTGATGAATGTATAAACGAGTACATATATTTTCAATATATTTGCTACTTCACAATTCGCTCACTCCTTTCAACAACGTCATATATCAAAAATCGTCAATTTTCAGTTGTGCATGCTTTCGGAATGCCCAAAAAATGTACCATATCCCAGCAAAAGCGGCATATTTTTAACTTAAGATTTCCCTGCTACAGGGCAGAAAGTGTTGTTTTTGCATTTTGCAGAAAAGGTATTGTTTAATTATTTTTTTAAATATACTAAATATTTTTCAAATGGAGAAAAAACCTTCAGGTTTTACCTAAAAAGATCTGTTGCACAGTAAAAAGTTCAATAAGTTGCTTGATATTTATTTTCAATACATTGTATTATATTCTTAAACTTATAAGACGATCTCCTGAAAAATACAGTTTTTTGATATACAGTATGACGTTGTTGAAAGGAGTGAACGAATTACGGGATCTAATAAATTTCAGGGTGTGATCCAAAGATCTCGCACATCACATGTAGTTATCTTCTATTCTGGGCTATATTTACACACAAGTGAAGCATAGAGCACTGCATCTGATCAACGTGGTTTTTATTCGAACGTGATTGTGGAGGCTAAGTGATCAACCCTGGGCTCCAGACCCAAGCATATCAAAATGGAATATGTAAAATAATGATAATAATTTTACAATACATTTGGGGTACATTTCTACCTCGACTGATACATATCGCTCACTCCTTTCAAAAACGTCATAAATAAAAAAAAACTTGATTTTTCAGGAGAACGTTTTTAAAGTTTACAAATAGAATACAATGTATTAAAAATAAATATCAAACCACTTACTGAACTTTTTACTGTGCAACAGATCTTTTATAAGAGATAAGCGAAGGCTGAGTGATCAGTTCAAAGGTGTGTTGAATATATTTGAAGGGATACAGATGACACAAACGAAAGAGGTCAGGGTAAAGGACTGCTTTATTGAAAAGGAAATGAAGAGGGATAGTCATAACTTATAACAAAAGACGCGTTCAAATATGTGCGCTTTTTACATGAAATACGCTTTTTCTTAATCATAATTTCAAAGGGCAAAGCGATGTGAACCATTTTTACACATTCCCTTTTAGGGAAAATTTTATTTATTTACCGCATTTTTAATGTACAAGGTACTTTTATTTCGTATATTTAAAAAATAATTGCAATTTCTTGATATTTCTTTTGAAACGGCATTTTCTAGGTTACGCAAGGGAGGCATATTTTTGAGACAACCCTGGTTTTACAGTTTTTTTTATTCAGAAGAAGAACAATAATTAAAACAGCAAAATTGATTGTTGATGGGTGCTAAACCAATTGGTTTTGGTTCTTGAATGTTGCGTATTAATAATTTAGAGGAATAATCATAAATCAAATCTTTGTACGGTCTACTGACTTCAGTTGAGATGAATACCCCTGTAATAGCATTCGCATTCGTATAACTGAATAACGCTGCCTTGATTCTTCTCGCGATTTTGACTCATCTGTCTTTAGTGTAATGATAATATATGCAAAAATTGAAGCAGGGTACATGTTTTAGTGAATGCACGTTCAAAGCAGCTCGCTTACTGTATTATAATTTAATAATTGGTGCAAATTATAAATTGCAATCCGTCTATTTATAAGAAATAAATTCAAATTAAACACATTACTATTACAATTTTTAATAGTTGCGTAGTCGAGCTTTCAACCGTTTAAAATTGGTTTTAAACTGTTAGTTTTTAGTTTAAATGGTTTAAGTGTATTTTTTACAACTTTAGTCCTGGCCGACGTCTGACGGTGATATAAATAAGTAATTTTAGGCAACAACGAATAATATTCCGCTCGTTTCTTGAGGCACATATTATTATCAAGTTCTACGTCTTGGTGAGTGAGTTGTCATCCAATTATAGAGTATTTTAAGCTCTGCATCATCGCAATATAATTTTACTTGCAGGCACCTCATACAACAGTATGAAGGATTTTGAGAAATGTGATATTTACCGAGTAAACTTTATGAAAAAATTGGATAAATATTGCTACAAAGTGGCGAATCAATTGATGAAAGGCTGTCTGGAGATCACATTTGTGCTCGCTGAGGACTAAATGCCACCTATACAATGTCTGCATTACTCCTATTCTCTTATACGACTGTGACACACGGCAGCTTACAAGGAAGGCCCCATAGCAGCCTTATACTCAGCACTGAGAATATATTGAGAAGAATTTTAGGTGTGAAGGGGTTATGTCGCTTCGCGAGGAACGAGGGAATAAGGCGTAGGATGCAGCAGCCCATAGTCACAACTGTAGTCAAGAAAAGGGATCAAGTTGGCTTGGCCGTGTAATTCACATGCCTCACGAGAGCCTTCATCAACCATGCCTCTTTGGCAAGGCATCAAGTTCCCGCTGCCCAGGATGCTCACTTAAGTGAATGCAAAGGAGCTAGCAGCAGAAGAACTCTTGGAGGCGGGTTTTGAACTCCATATGCTCTACATAGATGTGAAACAGATGTGGATTAAGTAAGTTATAATACTGTTGAATCATATTGTTAACTCTAGAAATTGATCAATATAATTAGAAGTTCCAAGAATTTGAGTAGTGTGGTTGTCAATCATGGATAGAATTGGCGAATGTTACATGTGTGTAAAGTGATCACTCAAACCAGCCAATGACGGTCGTAAGCCCCGTAAATGCCCAGACTACCATATTCTTATTCGAATAAACTATGTTGTGATGTCAAAAAGTATTACAAACAAATCTAATGGGCTAATGGGGTTTGCAGTTTATATTGTAATATGAAGATAATTTTCTTTCCAGCGGCCAAAATTAAAACCTGCGAGTGTGAAAGAACTGTTTTGATACCGTAATATGACCCGTCTGCCTGGTTTTAATTGGTATTAGTTCCGCTTGGCGCGTTCTGGAAACTTACTGGTCTGAGAAACACGTTTTTAATGAAAAATGCTTTATGAATGAAACCCATTTTCCTCCAGAAACTGATTCTTATTTGGCAACATTTGTTTAATTGAATGTTGCAATTTTGTCACAGATTTAAAAAAAAACTGTTACATACTAATATTCCCCAAAAATGACAGAGACTGACCATATTTATAGAGTACATACTCCAAAAACAAATGGCGGTAGGTAATGGATCATTCTCACGATGTGTTATTATTGGCTAATAAATTAAATTGAAAAATCACAAGAATATCGGTAGCATTTTTGTTGAAATCTGTAGAGAAGTAAAGGAGATATTAAAGTTTAAACTTTAGATATTTGAATAAAACGAAAAACAGACACCGCTATACGTCATCAAGTTTTACGTCATCGGGCGTGTTATGTAGTGTATCCCTTTATATATCTGCTTTATAGAGCTGTAATAGTAGTAGTGTGGATTCGTTTCTGTGACGTCATTCGTTACCAAGTTACGAAAACAACGTTTTTACGAAGGCGAATTTTGCAAAAGAAAATGATGATTGAAAATATTGATTATATCGGCTGTTATAAACACAAAACGAGTCATACACAATCCTGTATAGGTTGAGTATGTCAAATTACATATTCCTCCCTATTGACGAAAATAATGATAATACCCTATTGACGAAAATGATAGACTGACTCAAGTTAGCTCTATCGAAAAAACACTCATTCAGTGATATTTGAAGGTTTGGGATCAAGAGTACATAGATAAGCAAACTAGGTTCGTGCTTGTATTTTTATAATCAAGTTTAACACTGACTTTTCACTTGAGGCCTGTATCTCAAGCGCTCAAATCACAACGCGCTCGGCCGCGCTGAGGGTTAGACGTGTGTCCAGGCTCAATTTTTCTTTTTAGAATAAATATTGAAAGTAGACTTTTTTTTGAAAATGCCCTGAAATTTTCAATTTTTAACTCCTTACCTTTCAATAACTCATTTTTTTCAAAACCATATATTTATTTCGAAGAAAAACATTTTTTTACAATACAAAAACGGTGTTATAACAAAAAAATGGGTTTAGAGAACATTAAGTTGCAATTTATCGTATTCAAGCGCAACCTCTTCCATTCATTATATAGCCAGCGATGACAACAACTGTTGACTCCATGTCTTACCTTAATGGCTGTCAATGTTCAATGTATTAAAATTTTAAAAAATTACGTCTTCATCGAATATTAGTCGGAAATAGAAAAGGTACGGATATAAATTGTCAAATAACGGATGGCGATGCGTACGGTAACGGTTTTTGACATATGGGTGTTGAGCGCCCGTAATTTACGAGAGATTATGATTATTGTAATATCACAAACAGCATATATTCCATTCTCAATATTATTAATATTTAAAGCATTTACTTTGTTGTTAGTCATTTTTACTTATTTATTTTTTCACAAAAATGTTAATAATAATAGTATACAACCACTCACCGAGATTTTTATGTCTACCGGTTTCGAGACGTACCCGAGGTGGTATTGTTTGCATGCTGTGTTAGTGATTGTCCTGACGAAGAGACGGTTACGTCTCGAAACCATTTTTGTAAAAAAATAAATAAGTAAGAATATATTCCTTTTATTTGGAATAGAGTTAAAGTAGGTACCAATTTTTTGAAAACACGCTTGTCGTAAGTAGGTACCTAATATTTTTGACGATTCGTTTTTTTTTTTAAATACCAACACCGAAAACAGATTATTGCGCGAATTTCAAAATGTTGAAATTAAACGTTTTGCTCATTGAAATAATATGCTTAGCACGCGATGATATTGAGTTTGATTTACGACGATCGATATTAGGCATACTTATCTTACAATTTAGGATGTGGTTGAAGTAAGCGGAATTTTTGCGGTTGCGTTGCGTACGACAGAATCAGGGTTGTCAAAATCAAGGCGAGCGCGAGGCGTCAAAATCAGGGCCTAAAACAAGACCAGGGTTTTGGCTACTCCAAATTTTTTAACAGCTCTTACAGCAATGATATAATAATTTAGTTATTCCATAACGTGCTTTTTTTGCTGTGATTTTATAATAATATTTATAATATGTCCGCCTCCGTAGTGTAATGGTCAGCATGTTCTGGAGGTCTCGGGTTCGATTCCCAGGGGGGTTTAGTAAATATAAGTGATTTTTTTTTCACTCTAATATTTATTCAATATTACACTGGACTGGTACCTGAAGTGGAGGGCTGATCACCTTTCCTTCATGTGTAATCGATCGAGATAACACTGCGTTTATATGAAGCAGTGCCCTATGCACCATTGGGGTGCGGTAAGGGTTTTATTTTTATTTTTTTATTATAATATGGTGTACTTTTGAAATGCAAAGCATAATTTATGGCTCAATCTTTTTTTTTTAAAGGTGGGGACTGACCGGAGCATTTCGTCGTAACGTCGCTCGTATAGAGTACTCGGAACGAGCGGCGAGCAGCTCAACTCGCTGTACTGACTATACGAATCCTCGCATCGTTACGATGAAATGACTCCGGTCAGTCCCCACCTTAACCCATACAAACAGATAGGGTATAGGATTCGATTGATAAGCTGATTATGAACACAAGGTGATTGATTTTTTCCCTAAGAAATTTGTACACATCACCAATTAGTCCATAATATTGTTCAGTATGGGTAAAGCAACCTCGAGCAGTCTGCCCATTTGCCAACCTATTATTCCTTTTTCATTTCCTTTCTCTTATACATGTCAGTAAAGTCCTTCGCAATGAGCTTCTTCACTTATGCCATCTGTATCCTATCAAATATATTCCACTATAAGTCTGGAGCACAGGACTGATCACCTTGCTTTCAATGAATTGAGGATTATGTTAACACCGCCAATCTGAAGTGGCGTCCTATGAACCACTAGATGTGAAAAGGATAAAAAAAGGTGATCAGTGATGCATGCTGATGCATGTAACATAAAAAATATTGGACTGAGAGAAATCACTTTGATTTATTTTTCATATTATTTTTAGACAACTCATCAAGGATCAAGAAGAATATGGAAGTCTGGGCATTTACAGGGCTGACGACCGTCAAAGGCTGGTTTAAGTGATCACTTTACACACGTGTAACATTCACCAATTCTACCCATTATTGACAACTACTCAACTCAAATTCTTGGAAGTTCTATATTTATGAACCAATTTCGAAACATTGTTTTTAAAACACACAATACCCAAAGATGTCAGTAATTACGCAACGTTACAGAGGTCGTTATTTTGTCACTAATCAATACCAAAATATTTTCAGATATGTGGTGTTTACATTTGTTTACTTAAAAAAACTTAAAACCTTTTTTTTTAAACTTTACCTGTTTTTCTTTGTGTGTGGTGTTTGGACAAGTTTTAGTTCTATATAACAAGAAACTTTAACCCTTACTGGTCCAATGTCGAATCTCATTCGACATCGATTTTTTCCTCTTAGGTCCCATGTCAGATGTTATTCGACATTTTGTTCATCATTAGTAATATTTATTTAAATTCCAAGCTTACATTTTTGTCACTCGTATTTATTACAACAGTATGTGGAGCAGAGGACAAGAGATTTTTTCCAATTGGAATGTAACTGTCGACCTAGATTTTTTTTTTAATTTTGGGGGACCGGAAACGGTTAAGATATTGAGTGCAGGACCGATCAACTTGCCTTCATATAATTATTGATCAAGTTTACACTGTATCAATCCGATATGGTGCAATATATGGGTGCGAATAGGGGTTGAAGAAAGGAAAAATATTTTTCCTGATTTGGTATACAAACCTACCTCCATTTCGCTAATTTAGTTACAGCATTACTTATTGAAAAAAAAAAAATGATGACACAAGATACCTTGAAATAGTGATATTATGTTAAAGTTCATCACAACAATGTTTTTAACCTTTCTCCACAGTCGGGATGTATACCTATATGTACTATACTCGGTGGATATAAAGACATGCTATGGATTTTTGCCTTTATATTTGGCTGCTTTACAAGATTTAAAATCATGCTAAAGTAACATCTCATAAATTCCTTTGGAAACATTATGTAAAAAATAAAATCTTTAATGGACCAGGAGACGATACATCATATTGCCCCTCATCAAGCAACCAAGTCAAAACCTCATTGATTTGGTGCAGTGCCCTACGTACCACTTGTGTGAAATTAGGGGCCAGAAGAATAAGAAAAGGTTTATCTGTCATGTAGTGATGATATTGCTCTTTTCCAATTATTTTTTAAATATCTCATGAAAAGATAATTCATATAGTAAATATAAAACAATTTTTTTCTTATATTAATTTCTGTAAATTACGTCTTTTAATAGGACATACAATACAACATAGAAATATGGTTTCAGGTTCTGTACAATAATGAATAAACTGATGATTGGAGGTGAGGGACGGGAGGTGAGGGGGGATGAGGGAGGGGGGTACAAATAGAATAAATATTTATTTGTTGAATAAAACAAATATAAACCTGTAAAGAAATCAATTTATTAGGTATATATTAGGTGATTTTTTTTTTCTTACCCCTAGTAATGGAGGGGATGACCATTACAATTTCTGTTTACAGATTTTTGCATTAATAAACACAGTAAAATAATTTGCACCATTTTTTTTGTGCCATTCAAAATAATAAGACAAAAATTTAAAAAAAATAATGAGTGAATTTTTCCTTAGTTTTTTTTCTCTTTCATATATGTATTTTATACAATCTTTAAAAATATTTTTTTTTATTTAAACCAATGAAAACATTTTGAATTATTGATTTCACATTGTATTAATATTGATGAATGCTGTAGACAATTTTTAAATAAGAAGAAAAGAAATACAATGTTTTTTTAAAACAAAAAATAAAGGATTCATTATTCTGAAATGAGATTATTCTAAATCAGCCGTGAAAAAGTGTCAACCAATGTCCATATAGTATTAAATTATAATTAAATACTGTAAACTGGGTAAAAAAAATGTTTATTTTTATTTAGGGTGAAAACCAAACTTATCCCGACCAAATTAATATTATCAGTTTTTTGGAAAAATCTGAGGATTGGGTTTATTTTTCATATACATATCAGTATAAACATCACGATGCCAATCATCAGCTCACAAAGTTATACCAAAAAATGAATAAATAAAAACAAATACTCAAATACAAAATACCTCCCTATACAATTCTCTTTATGTGGATAACATTGAGATCGACGGGGTATATTTTCTAGTAAAAATTCTATCATATGTTTCAAAGATAATTAGTAAAGTTATGCTTCATTTACTCGAACACATCCAAAATGTCATTCCACTAAGACATTCCAAAGACAAAATCCAATCCAAAAAGTCACGTTTACATAAGTTAGTGGCGCAGCCAGTTCGACTATATATTTGTAAATGACATTTAATGTTGCCAGTCTAAAATGTTTTATTTAGGGCTGTCAAGTTTTTATAATTATTTTTAAGTAGGTCTTCGTACAAATATTTTTTGTCTATTCTGCTGAATAATTATACTATAGAGATGACAATCAAAAAAAAAAAACCAAAATATAGTCGATAATGTTGGAGAATATGAGAACCAAAAATTAGAGCCATTGGCAAGTGCCCGGCGTCACATCTAAATAAATATAATTGAACTATTATTCTGTTGACAAGATCAGCTTTATTTGCAAAATGTCTAACTCAAATGGTTGTAATATAGATGAGAAAGTAAAAACATTAAAATTTAACCATTAAGCGGCATTTATTGATTCCAAAAACAATTTTTTCTGAGTTTTATAAGTATGAAAGAATCTGTATTTTTGTAACCAATAAATTCCAGTTTGTCTCAGTAGTGTAGAGGTTAGTTTATTTGACTACCATACTAGAGGTCTCGGGTTATATTCCCAGGGGTTAAAAATAAATATTTGTGATTATTTTTCACATATGTATTTATTAAATATCATCCGGTACTGGTACCAGAAGCCAAGACTGACCCCTTTATTTGTGTAATTTATGATCAAGATAATGCTGCGTCAATACGATGGAGTGACCCATGCACCATTGGATGCAGGTAAGAGTCGGAAGAAGAAATTCCATTTGATATTTGGTTAAATAATGTTTTCAATCTCTTGTGTAATGCAAGTCTGGAAGGAATTAACTTTACAGATGATGGAGCTGACAAACTGGAGATGACAAATGACACGACATTCATGCGACCAAATATAATGGACTGTCCTGTTGGCCGGCTGAGAAGCGAGTGTTTAGAAAGGGCAAATAGACAATCTGACCTAGCATAAAGAATGCTATTGACTGGACCTTAAAAAGTGTTTTTGACGTGAAAATTGTCACAAGGATATTTCAGTGCCTTAGAATAATGCATAGGAATGCATGAGGAATGTCTTAATGAAGCTGGTTTGTAATTGTCTTCATGTAAATATCACATTATAGGGGTTTATAAAAAATATTACCTAACACCAAATTAATATTTATTATCAATGAATTAGACTTCCTTTATAACCGCACGTTAGCACCAAAATTTATAATTATATTGAAAGCGGACCTTTCCCTAAAGATAACCTAACAATAATATAAATTTCTCATATAACAAAACTATTTACAATCATAAATATCTTCACGTTTATAAATCAACAAATCGGTGGCATAAGGATTCAGGGTTTTAATGTTCTTCAGTCGCATTTTAATATAAATAATTCTATACAATTTTTATTCACATTATTCAAAAGAAAAGCAACTGTACAAAAGGAAATATTTTACGTCTTGGGACCCATTCAACCAGTGTTTTACTGGTTTCATAAAATAATGTAAGTTATTGGTAACAATTTATAGTTAAATAAAATAAACAAATATTCACTGAACGTATTTGAACTGACTATTAATGAAAATAACATAAAATGTATGCCACAAAATAGGGTATATTATCAATCACTAACAAATATTGTAAAAATTAGCGAGTTATTAAGGATAAAACATTACATATTTAAATTACCGCTCAAGTGAATTAGTAAGAAATTGATAGTAACACGCATTGCAGGCTTTATTCTTTCACACTGTGGGTTGTTCCATCTGAAGCTGGATGACAATGTTCACTAAAGGCAAGACTTGCATGCGTATATCCTCTCGGTATCAAAATATTGTTTTGTAAAATGTCTAATAACCAAAACTACACAATGGATCTACAGCCTATATCAGCGGAAGCAATTTTGTAAATGAAGATAATGAATGAAGGAAATTCTCATTTCCTTGTAGTGCTTTCACACCAACATCATGCTATCGATGGATATTATAATATTCACTGTCCTAGAGTTACTAGTTTCACAAAGTTGTCGATTGAAATATTTTAATACAGGTGGGAGCAAATATGTAATAGGCTATTTTGAAATTTCTGCTAAAAAAATGTATTCAATATCCAAAATTAATTATTATAACATTTAAAAAGTATGTAAGAAAAGTAATGAGTGGTGGATTGATAAAAAAGTAAGTCTAAATAAATCAAAAGATGATAACCATTTAAACGCAAGCATTGTTCAGTTCATTCAGTTTTGAATTACTTCATCTTGAATTTGTTCAAAGGCATCATCAATTGCTCTTGGTAATTAATTCCTTCTGGTAAATTGTAATCTCAAATAATCCAACTGAAAATCGACTTGAAATTCACATTCTTTTTAAAATCCTTTTTTTAAATATTATGTTTGAATATACTTCTATTTGGTGATAATGAATTTGGGGAACATTGAATATGTACCTTCTTCTGTCATTTCAAAATCTTCTATTATTTTGCTTTATCTTTTATATTAATTAAGAGTCTAAAATAAAATTATGTTTTCAAGCTTAATGAATTGAACAAATTTTACATTAAACTAATGCACGACGTAGGATGCGAAAGGCGAACAAGTTGAGAACAACTATATCACATGAAACTAATGTGATTCATTGGACAATGAAGTTTATTCCCCAATATTGAAGAACTCTTATAAAATTTGCTGCACACAAACCAAATTTTTAAATAATTAACTTTATTTAGAGTGAGCAATTTTGTGTTAAAAAAATACTCATGTAATTGTTCTTAGAGATACCGTTGCATTGTTTATGTCCATAAACATAATTTGTATGACAACAGGATATAGTGTCACCTTAAATAATATTATAGACCTATCAATTTCTTTTTCTTGCAAGAAATGTCTAATAATAAATATAATATGTATATATTTTTAAATAGAATATAAATACCAAATGAATCAAAGGGTAAACGAACTTAATGATGTTGTACTACACAATACTAAAACTCGAATAAATAATCTATATACATAACCATCAACCCCAAGCAGTTAAACCTGAATCGAAGCAAGTTAAAAATAAAAATAGCAGAATAACTTTAATTTACAAATGTCTAAAATTGTATGATTTTTAATGACTAAACTTTTCAAAGTATCGTGTAAAAATGTTGAAGGGATCAGAATTTAGTAATATTTTTTCAACTACGGCGAAATTTGATTTATTATCGCTCGAATTTACAATATTTTAGAATCTACAAATTTTATTTGACCAAATATCAAAACTACAGTGCCAAGTTGGCAAACTGCAAAAGTGCACAAAATTTGAGAGGCAAGCCAATTCCTGTAGTGCTGTTAATCTTTTTCTCATTTTATCAAACAGCCCACTATAGTCCACTAGTCCCAATACAATTTTTACATTATCTTTGCCAAAAATTGCATAAAAAATATCTTTAAATAATTTTTTCATAACTAATTTCAAATTTGTGCAAGGA
The DNA here is from genome assembly GCF_059751285.1 of Brachycentrus maculatus. Classification (NCBI taxonomy): domain Eukaryota; kingdom Metazoa; phylum Arthropoda; class Insecta; order Trichoptera; family Brachycentridae; genus Brachycentrus; species Brachycentrus maculatus. The sequence continues at coordinate 308,579 of NW_028280992.1, read as the reverse complement.
CTTATCTTAGACACTGTAAACCAAAGGTTTTCTGTGCTGCAATAATCAATTGCAAACAGGTAAGTTTATAATAAGCTAATTACCTACTTTAACCATTGGTGTGAATATTGCAACAAGATTAAAAAATAACATTACACATTATTATCTCTATAAAACTAAGATTACTCATAAATTAGATCATTCTTAATCGAATCATTGTGAAAGAATATACTAATATTTAACCTGCTAACCGGGCGGCCTGCTGTCCAATTACGCAACTTGTAACGGGCGCGAAAATAGGTAGGTAAGTGTAAGTACGTACCTGTCAGTGCTCACCCAGAACTTGTCTACCACTCTCAATAGTGAAATGATACTGATTCACTCCACGTCTTAAATTCATGTCGAGACATGTATGGATGACTAATACCTTTGTTGTTCAAAAAATATATGTCCCGCCCGTTCCAGGGCGCAACATATATTTCAAGGACGTATTCATATGTCCTACCTGTACCTGATATTGTTTACGTTTGACATATTTATGCGTCCCGCCCGGTTAACAGGTTAAAGGTTGAGCGAAACACTCATCTTGTCAGGTCGGGCGTTAAACCAAATAAAGCTCCAGGAACCGAGAAAGTATAGTTTGAATACGAAGATTTTACATCGAAACTATAGGTTGAACATTCTTTCATCATATAAATTTAAGCCTAAGTGTTCAAATAAATAACTTTCCTGACAAATATATACAATTCTCATCACCTTTATACAACCATCTAAGAATGAAGCCAATTTCTAAAAATGAAGAAACACTACAATAGCACACACCTGATATCACAAACGGGAATATTTTTAGATCTACTTTTGTCAAGTATGTCATAATATGTCCGCTGTACAATATAAAATACAACTAATATATGCATCGTGGCACAATGAAATGTATGTCGTAATGAACTCCATTCCAACAACTGATGACTAAGGATGTTAACACTATGCCGTTCGGTGATACAATAATTGTTGTCCCATGAAAACTATCGTGCTAATGCTGGCGACACCACTGAGGTGCTACGTTCAAAGCTATTGAACAAATGCCAGTATCACTTACGTCTTGTTTATGTAGTAATAAGTTACAGACATACGAGTATTAGCAAGTTTTCTGTTTTTTTTAAGAACTTGTGCCCTTTGATAACGGCATGAAGAAGATACGATTATACAAGATGAACGCGCGGACAACTTGTCTGCAACAACCAATTGAATTTGAGGATTGCGTATAAATAGAAAAAATTACATCTTCAGAAAAATACAGAGAATGGAATGACTCTGAAATATATACACGGAAAGAGAAGTACAAAGTACTCAAGAAAATATAAATAAATGAATATATGATACAAACAACAAAAAAAAACCTTACATCTACATATCTATATCCTCAAAATTTCCTGAAAATAGAGCGACAGGATTGAGAACTCGCGAGAACTGATGGGAAGATAGTAAAACTTGACAATTTATATTCTGGAACACCTCAAAAAACTGTCAGCAACAAGCCAAATAATCTGAATCAGTCCTACCAGCGCCAAACAAAAGAATCGTGATCAGACGTGCGGACGGCATAGTGTAAGGACATCTATTTTACTATGGGAGTTTTAAACCTATATATTCTCAAGAAAGTACGTTGGTAGAAATGATTTTTTGCAACAAAAACAAATAACGTTTACTGACGTATAAAATATGCAAATTTTCCAAAAATGCCACACACTATTCTCATTTATAATATTAATTTGTACCTTTATTACCGTTTTTATCATTTTCAGTTAAATAATATTTTGATTTCTTTATGTAATATATTTAAATAGCTATCAAATGGATGTTTACCACACGGATCCACGAATACTGCTAATTAACCATGGATCCGTGCAGTCAGCATCCTGCGTGAGATGATCGATAAGCGGATCCATGCAGTAGGCACATCGAGTGTTAATGCTACTGTAGTAGCAGGTAGTGCACACATGCAGGATCAAAAAACTCAAAAATAAAATTGTTTAAAAATCTGACAAAAAATAATCGTCATAACAAATTCCTCAATAACCACATTTAAATGTCACCAGATGACTCGAAGAGAAATCTTTTTAAGAAACGTGTCCATAATGTGGATAACAACATGAACAGTGCCTCAAAAGCTTTCGTCAAATCCGAAATCACCATAGCGCTCAATTTGCCTGTCAACCATCTCAGAAACTGTTATGACAAAATTACAAGTATCTACATGACAAACGCTTTCAACACATTACTGACTTTACAATTGCATATGGGACAGCGCTTAGTCTTCATCCAAACCTTGATGGAGCATTTGTAACAGCAGCAGATGTGCGCTATTCTGCCGTGCACAAACACCCCGGACTTGGGCATCACGAGACAAGTGATGCACATATCGGATTGGTTGGACTGAATTGTTTTCTGAGACTTGCCCGATGAGTTTGTATCATCCGAGAAATGATTCAAACTGTCGCTTGCGGAATTGATATCTTTTATGTTTATAGCGGGGTCACTCATGGATTTGGATACAGGCTGGACGTCGCAATCAAAATCTGAAAATATCGGTTGACTAAAAGACGTGGGATCCTTCAGAGCGGAAATGTCTATGTCTAAAACGGTTTGGGTTTTGTAACTTTCCGAAAGGATAATATTTTTGTTATTTACATTGTTTTTTATCACAGATACGTCTAAAAGGTCCGCTTTCAATTTCTTAATATCTATCTCGCTATCCGAAGATTCGTTCTTTCTCTTCCTAGAATTAATTTCACGCATCGGGTTTGACACTTTTTCAGGAGCTGATTTCGAAACTGAGGATGAAATGGTTTCTGACTTGGAAGGCTGAAAATTGAACGCAGTACCTTGGGGCTGAGTTTGAGTACCTTCCGGTGCGGATCCGTTTGCCAATACTTCACCCGAAGTCTTCCTTTGTTTCTTGTTCCGTTTTCTATTCTTCTTGCGTTTGTGCTTTGGCGGGGGAGGGAAGAAGTCCTTTCTTACCTATTTTTTTAAAATACAAGTTTAGTAAAATAAAAAAAAGACAAAGACGAAACATACTAGAGTAAGGAACCATCATGTTTACCTAAAAACAGTATTGGATTGAAATATTTCTGTACATTATAAGAACTCAAAGAAATTTGTATAGAAGAAAAAAATCTTAAACAAGTATGTAAACTATAGCACCGTCACCATACCACTAATTTTGCAATTCACTACTTAGTCTCAATTAATGGTCCTTTAAAAAAAATCATAAGTCTAAATTTACTTTTTTACTAGAATTTCTCACATTTCTTGCCATTTAAAAGTGAACTTCCCGGTTAACGGGTTAAGCATACAGTTTTTTGTGTGGCATTTCTGAGAATTTGCAGCATCTAGGCGGCTCAGATGCATTAATCAATGTATTAAGATAAAACTGACCTTGTAACATTTCTCACAGTAACGAAACATGGGGTTGTTGTTGGTGTTACGGCACTGCGCGCATATCCAGTAGTCGAAGGGGCTCAGCTCAGAGTCCGCGGAGTGGGCGCTCAACGAGTCCTCCGAGTCCGCAAACATGAAGTCCCCTTCCGTCAGCACCGCGTGGATCACCGTAGCTTTCACCATGTCCTGGAAACAATCTGGTCATATAAAATTCAACAAAAGCAGCGCCTTCAAAGTGCTAGCCTCCAAGAAACTTTCCGTAATAACCCGCAAAGCCTCTATTAGAGTCTTGTCTGCAGGTAGGATAGTAAGGAAAGGGAAGGTTAATGTGAAAAATACATCACAAACACCCAGATAAATTGAAAGTAAATCTTTCTTGAATTTATTTTGCACTTGGCGGGAATCGAACCTGAGACGCCAGTTTCGCAGTCGAGCGTCTACCCAACTGCGCCACGGCGCCTGTCCTCTTGATTTATTTATATTTTGTTTTATGAAACATAAAATAATTTTAACATAGTGTGGTGTGATGAACAGAGGTGAATTTGAATGATAGCATATTTTTTTTTTTTATATGTTAACTTTTACAAAATAAATTTTATTTTGTAAATAATTAATAATAATAAAATATGAAGATACGTCGTCTCTGTTGGGAAATCTATTATATTCATATATGCCTAAGGGTATTTATATATCCAGTATTTAAGTGCAATCAAATAATTTCAACAAAATAAGTTAAAAAGAATATAAAAATATATATTTTAATCAATCTAGGCAATTTAGAACTTTGAAGTAGTAACATTGAAAAAAAGTATGTTCTTCAAAATTCTTTCATCTCTTATAAGTGGTCCAGTATTTTTTTTTTAAAATAAAGTGATATATCTAGATGCAAGACTAGTATTTTCAATTTAGTCGTGCCTTTTTTATTTATTTTTTATAAATATTAACTTCAAATTAAGTAGTAATTCAAAGATATGTCCGAGTAAATGTTACCCAATTTACTGGAAAACTTATTTTAAAATTTGATGCAGAATTCATAAAGCATCCAACTAAAATCCCAATATGTGTAAGTATTTGATAATAACATTCATAAAAAATGCAATTGCAACAAAAAAATATAAAAAAGTGTTTATAGTGTATGATATGTGGGGCCAAATAATAATGATAATAATACTATCCGGGATAAGAAAATATATCAAATTGTTCAAAATAATAATAATAATAATAAAACCCTTATCCGCACCCCAATGGTGCATAGGGCACTGCGTTATATAAACTCAGTGTTATCTTGATCGTTTACACATGAAGGAAAGGTGATCAGCCCTCCGCTTCAGGTACCAGTCCAGGGTAATATTGAATAAATATTACAGTGAAAAATCACTAATATTTATTTGACCCCCCTGGGAATCGAACCCGGGACCTCCAGAACGGTAGCCGAGCGTGCTGACCATTACACTACGGAGGCGGACGGCAAAATAAACATATTAAAAACATAAAATAAAAATATTAACATAAAAATTATACTGCATAAACCAGTTTAAGATATAAAATTTTTCATATCTATAATATTGAGGACCGGGATAATAAATATGATATTGATTTGCTATGGACATTGATCGTGTATGCAAGCTGAAACTTGTCACATAGTATGGGAGATGTTACATTCTATATGCATTAGTCATTTCCTCAATAGTGTAAAACTGATGGTAAATAATATGAGGTAAAAAAATGGAATAAAGTATGTTTGATATTGGTGATAATAATTTGATGTTATGCATTTTGTACATCAAACATTTGATTTGTACAAAATGCATAATAAGATTAAAATATCAACAATAAACATATCGCTGGTTAAACGCAAAATAAAATAAATTAAACTCTTTATTCCAAAAATGGTATCTAAATCATGAACATTTTCATATTCGAAATACACCCATGATTCTAAATGAAATGGACATTTCTAACGCTAGAATCATGGGTGTCTTTTTCAAAAATGAAAATGTTAATGATTTAAATACCATTTTTGGAATAAAGAGTTTAATTTATTTTTTTGCATTGTGGCTCTTTGGCATTTAACCAGCGATACATTTTTAAAAAATTACCAAAATAGACTCTGAGATATTCTAATCTGTTAAAACAGTGTAAAAATCAATCAGGACTTTGGATATCGGAACATTTTCTAAGTCGTTGGGACAAATGGCAACCCAAGTTGCCAGATGGCAAGTCTTCTTTTACAAGACTTGAAAAAGAAGCGGTTAGCTTCGAACAATTTAGACATTATAATCAAGTTATAATAAAACATTTACAGTGATTTCAAAACAAAGTTATATCTTAATTATAAAATGGAAAATCACAAAGGTATTGCTTGAAATATAATTTTTTTCTTCTTCAAAATATATATGGATTATCCCAGATAATTATTAATATAAGTTTGATAAATATCTATTTGTGCAGAAATAAATAAATAAAAAAATATTACTGACATCATCACTACTGGACTGATGGCTGTCAACAAACTGCTCCGGGCTCTCTCCCATCCCGTCATCGTCTGACGAGACCACCTCATACTCCAGAACTGTTCCATCGCTATCCAAGTCACTTGTATCTCTAGCTCGATCTACAAACATCACATTGTCAATACAGGAAAATGCCATCAATACATAACCAACCACTGCATAATCATTTTGATTTGCATTTTTTTTTTAGTTTTTTTTTTTTAATCTTGGATTTTTTTTTCAAACTTCTAATAATCGTATTTTTTTCTTTTGCATTTTTCCTGTTTTTTTTGTTCTTAATTTTTTTCACTTATATTTTGTTGGTGTTTCTTTTATTTATTTTTTTCATTTTTAAATGTGAGTTTGTTTTTTTTTCTTTTCATTTTTTCATACTTTTCACATAAATATGTTCTTATATTCCAAAGTACAATATAAAATGAAACATGACATGAGGGTGTTAGAATCAAACTAGGATTTATCCACCAAACCCAAAAAAATGTCAATATAAAAGGCTACATTTCAAAATAACAAATGCATATTAAAAATCTGCCTCTGAATAATTTAAATTGTATTTTTTGGGATTTTTTCAGAAGTTCTGTTAATGAAGAAAACCAACTTTGCAACTAATACCCTCACACTTAAAAGTATCAAATAATGACATCACATCAACAAGCTCATGCAAGTCCACCCATACATGTGGGTGATTCATAGAAATTCTCCTATACTACACACGCATCATCCAACATACAAAATTCTGAGAAACTTTAATAATGTTGTTTTACGTTTTTTCAAACCATTTAGATCAATATTGTGAACTAATGATAGAAAATAAAACATTTAATAGGGAAAAAAATATGCGAGGCTTTATTCCAAACTAAGCTACAATGCTTTTTTACGAAGCCCAGAAATAGTGAAAAACCTATAAATAGATTTTGTTAATATACATTTTAAAATTATAGTTCTTGCAATAATGCTCTGAAAATGCAAAAAATAATTTATATTCATATTTAAAAAATTACTTTGTGATTCACATTTAAAAAAAATATATGTGATTCATTTTGTTTGGCAATAACTTACTTTTGGTTCTCTAAACAACAAATTGTGTTTTTTGTTGTAAAAATTAAGTTATCAGCCAGTATTGACACCATTATAGTTAATTTTTTTAAGCATTAGTAAGAAATTCTTTTTAAATGATTTGTTTCTTCTTCTTTTTATAAAAGTCAAACGAGTCTTTCAAAACATCTTTAAAGAAAACAACAGCTTGTTTTTATGAACGAACATTTAAACACTGAAAATAGTGTTACAAAAGAATCTTCATTTAAATGCATTCAATTATCATTCTTGCTCATTTTCTATCATAGCTATAATTTGGAATTTAAACCCCCCCATACTGGTGAAAGTTCTCAATTTGAGAAAATAATCAATGCTACAAAACAAGTTGCCTCAAAAGAGTCAAATTATTAGTTGCAATTATCATAAAATTGACTAAGTATGTGAAAAGCACGCTTAATGATAAATAATGAACATTGACCTGCAAGCGGTTGAACAAGCAGAAACATGTTGCATTCACAGGTCAGCTGTGAGAAAGTAAATTCAGAACCTGTCAAGACTTCAACAGTCTTGAGTGAATAAGAATTTTCTTTAGAAATGTGAGTAATAAAATTTCGAGGCATACCCATGTACAAACAGGTAAGAACATGTAAGTTAAAAAATACTTAAAAAAAATTATTTACTGTTAATAGGATTAATTTAATAAAAGGTTAAATTGATTATGATTGTTAGATGAATGCATTTTTTTTTCTAAAGAAATGTAAAAATCTACCATACATAAATCTATAAAATGATACAATTAACAATGTTCAGATATTGTTGAGATATATTAACATGAATGATTTAATCATAACAGCCTTTTTAAAAGAAAAAAAAACTCTAAAACTCTAAGTTGCAAGAATGATAAAACTGGGAAGCAATAAAAACATACAAATTATCAAACTATGTCCTTCTTTTACACTCGTACATACAGTTTATATAAATCAGATTTGTTTTTAAAGCATGATTTCAATTACTAATTTCTCTAGAAGTCGATATAACTCTGTGCATCTTTTGTAAGCAAGGTTTTGCTTAAATTTGTTTGATTTTAGAGACAGTCAAATCTTTGAAATTTGACAAATTTAAGTAGAACAGTGGTTATTGTGAAATCAAGGATTGGAGGGATAAAAACGGAAAACATGAATACACGTAAAATATGAGATATCCGTGATGATTGGATCTCGGTCTTTTTCTGACGCCATGAACACTTTTTTGGTTGTTGGTCAGCAAATAAACCAGGTTATTGAATTAAAATGAACTTCCACCAAAAAAATATATTAGACACATTTTTAAAATCACTGTAAATTAATGAATGTGATTTATTTACATTTATGGTGTGTATACATGTGGTGTTTACTTCTCGCTTTGAATGCCTGCCACCTGTATTTATTATATTAAAGCATTAATATTTCCTTAGAAATTGCAAATGAACACATCGACCTCTTCATGTCTTTGTATTAATAACATTTTTTACTGAGAATAAAGTTTTATCCATGCTGAATATTCTTTTATTTTATTATAATTCTTATAGATTCAATACAAATGTTTTAAATGCAAATCATTTGTAACTTTGTATTTAAAAAATAATTAAACAAGGCATGGTTATAGAGGTATGACAGTGTCATCACAAAGAGAGGAAGTGTACTGTGCTTGACGTATTCGATTTATATCAAGTTTGCGGTAGAGCAGTTCAATTTGTTTTTCTAGTATGATTGTGAATCAGAATCATTATTATTTCTGCTCTGTATTTTTTAAATAAATAAAGGAAAAAAATCTCTTCATCACTAGATGCTATTTTTCTCACTTTTTAAATATGCATTTATGTTGCACATGTCATTGTTATATGATCCTGAATCCATTATTGGACAGCTTTAAAAGTATCCATTCCAGTGAAATTTTGTACGTGAAAATATCGCTATTGCAATTTTTTTTGTTATGTTTTAAATAAATATGAAATAAAAACGTTAAGACTCTATGGAAAAAATCTTATTTTACGATGTCCAAAAATTTCCAAATCCACAGAAGATACTAAATTATTTTATATAAATTTTAGAAATGATTCTCCACAATTTGATGCTCATGATCTTGCACAGGAAGGTCTTGATATGTTAAAAGAAGTATGGTTTTGATATAATATATTAGAGAGAAGGCATTTAACCACTATACGATGGGTATATTATTAATTTTCAAATATATTTTTCCCAGTTGAAAAATTTTAGACGGTGGTTTCCCCTTATGTAAAAAGATTGTGAAATAATTATAGTGATGTTAAAAATAAAAAGGCTGTTTCACATTACTCCTTAACATGAAAAAATACGGTGGAACCTCCCGTAACGAGCACCTCCCATAACAAGTAATTCGCATAACGAGAAAAAAATGTGAAAAAGTTGCTCCCTTAGCAAGCAAAATTTCACCTGAGTTACAGAGAAAGGGAAAGTCCCCTTTTCACGATATTCACTTGCGATCTGGGACTTTCACGTCAGTCAAAACAAAAATGTTTCGCTTAACAAATAAGATTTTGGAACAAATTATGCTCGTCATGAGAGGTTCCACTGTACAAGTGTTATGCATTTCAAAATGGGTCCACGATAATCACTAGAAAAAATTCATTAATAAGGATTTTTTGAATATCAGAATGTCTCATAAATAATTTTCTTTTTCTAAAATAAGTTTAATTGACTTGCTACTTAACACCAGACAAGTCTTGGCAAGTTTCGCGTAAACAAAACTTGTTTACTCAGTGACCCTTAGTTATATAAAGTTCAAACATGCAAATGAGGAAGTTCAATGCTACCAAAACTTTAATTTATTTATTTTTCTTATGGGCACGTATATTTTATTCTGCAGTTGAAATCAAAATGTATGATTTTTTTTTGTTTTTAATTGAAAGTTTTCACAACTCTTAAAGATATCTGACACTAAATAGGGCCCAAGTTTCAACAGGCAAAGTGGAGTCATTCTCGGTTATAAAAACCCAATATAAAAAAATAAAGCTGTTAATTATCTACTTTGAACCCATTTCAATATGCATAAAAGAAAATTGTACTCCATACCAGTTTTTAAATAATAGTATTTTTTGCACTCCCTTCCCTCTTAATATTATTCTATTTTTTAAACTACACAGTACAGAAATTTTATTTAAAATATTGAATACCAACTTTAAAAAAATAAAATAATTAGCAGTGAATGATTTTCTGTTGTTTAAGTTATTTTATTAACATTATCATGTAAATCAAAATAGAAAGCAACCTGTTTAAAAGTCAAAATTTATTTAAGTTTAAAATATTAGTTTGAATGTTTTCAAGTAAGAAATCCTCTATACGTTTATCTAAAATGTTAATTAAAGAATACTATAAAAATCAGAACACAGACAAAAACATACCAAAAATACAAACTAACCTCCATAATTTCATATCACACAATAAATTTAGGCTATACCATACATATCTTTTTTTAGTAAATTTGTAGTGTAGTCATGAAACCACATTAAAACAAGGATTTTTTGGAGAGCAGTGCCACAAATTTTCTCTTAAAAAATTTGACATCTGCCGATATGTCCCATCCAACAGTGGTATAGTCGATTTCATCCTTCCGACTTCAATGTCTTTCATTCAACGCTGAACTTTACTAAAATCTACAATTTACTAGGTTATATTTATTATGTGATATACATTTATGGGTTTTTAATCAGGCAACACAACTATTACAATGACACATAGACAATAAAAATAATAACACTGCAATAAACTCAAGTTTTATGATCGGTATTTTATGAAGTTGATTGCAGTAAATAATTTAACCATCCAGTTTCAAAGTATATTTTGAACACCACACAAAACATTCACAACATCTTTTTTGAAGATTACAACGAAATCCTCGGTGATATTTTATTCCTACCAGTTTCCTTCCCCTGTATACTGAGGGGGGTTTCAGATCCTTCATCAGAACTTCGGGAAGATTCACTTTCCAAAATGTAGTAGTTCCAATATTTTGATCTCCTATGATCTCGAGAAGTCGCAGGAAGTATGCTTTTCTCGTTCACGGAACTTTCCCCTCCAGTCGGGCGCCAATCCAAGTTGTCTGGAACCGATATGGAGATGAAAAACTGCCAGAAACGATAGATAACAAATAAAACAAAAACCTCGGTAAACTGAACAAAAACAACACTCACTGTAAGAAGAACTAGGTCTAGCGACATCGTAACTATTCATCTTCTTCTAACAACACGATGGAAATGGCCTTGCTGCAAGAAACAAACTTTTATTTACAAAGCGCAAACGATTGAAAACCGGCCTACACATAGGGCAAAACACTAGTAAATAAAAATGAAAGAAGTAAACGCTTTATATACGCAAGAAAAGAGTCATTTTATGAATGAATGAATTTACCCGTTGGCTTCCTAATCTAATTATCGCCGGATCGAGTCGAAACGTGATCGTTTTTACGTACACGACGCTTGTCGGTACTTGTTTTTTTTGCGTAATTCGCGGAATTGCCATGTGATTAACTCTTACGGCTAGAAACATTACCGGAAAAATATTGCCAAGCTAAAGTAGTCTTTAAAACGTAATACAAGCATTGTTTCTGAGTAAATTTTGTCTGTGAGAAAGAGTACCTACCTTTCAAATTCAAATAAATACTGGCCTTAGCTAGAACAAGAACGTCATAATTTAGGGTAACTGACAAAATAATAAGAATTACACAAAATGAGATGGGCGACTTCGGAAAAATTGGGGAAGAGGGAATTGATTCGCTTTGAACGTTCGCTATATATTTTTATCGTCTTCAAAGTCAAGAGTGATTTTGCTTGGGTATTTTTTTACATTAATCAGTATTTCTAGAGCATTTCGTCAGAACTTCCCAGAAAATCTCCCACTGTAAAATTGAATTTATTTTTTACCCTGTTAACAATACTTAAAGAACCCTGTAATGTTTGCCACTTATTTTTTTTTTGCAAAAAATAATGAGTGGCAAACATTTTTTTGCAAAAAATATATTATTTTACAAAAAAGGGGAACCTCAGCAATCTGAGAAATCGTTTATCACCCAAAATTCCGAATAGCTTACATGTATTCCTGAATTTGACCATCATTGATAAGGGTTTAATTGTATTGAATTAAATCAAACACAGAAGATACGTTTTTGAATAGTTAATTTTTATTAATGGAACATTTTTTCAAATTTTTAGTAAAAATATGCAGTCATAAGATAAACTTTTAAATGGTTTATAATATGTATGAATAAATATGATGCAGTATTTTTAACATCGTAACCACCTGTAACCTAACATTAAAAATCTTCAGAACTACATCTCACATAAAAACAAATATGATGTAGGTACTTCAAATAAAAATCTTAAAGTTTAAATTACTAATTTAATGCAAATATTTGTATGTATATGCCCGGCATGTTCCGCCTATACGCATATGCATCCCTTGAAATTTTTGTGTGCACAACATATACCTATTTGTTATTCACCTAATTGTTGATATATCGCTCACTCCTTTTAAGAACATCATAAATAAAAATCGTAAATTGTCAGTTGTGCATGTTTTCGAAATGTTCAGAAAATGTACTATATCCCAGCAAAAGAGGCATATTTTTTACTTAATATTTACCCGCTACAGGGCAGAAAGTATTGTTTTTGCATTTTGAAGAAAAGGTATTGTTTAATTATTTTTTTAAATATACTAAATATTTTTCAAATGGAGAAAAACATTCAGGTTTTACCTAAAAAGATCTGTTGCACAGTGAAAAATTCAGTAAGTGGCTTGATATTTATTTTGAATGCATTTTATTGTATTTTTAAAATAAAGACATAGAAAGGAGAGTGAATGCTGGGAACAGAGTGAATGGTGCACTAAAATCAGTTTTAGCAAATAAAAATCTATCAGCGGAAGCTAAACTGGCAGTACACAATGGAGTTCTGGTTCCAACCCTTAGGTATGGAAGCGAAGCATGGAGTTGGCAAAAGAAGGATGAAAGCAGACTGAATGCAGTCGAAATGCGATCGCTCAGACGAATGTGTGGCAAAACGATGTTTGATAGATGTTCGAATGATGAAATAAGGAAAGAATGTAAGGCTGAGATAAGCATTATCGATAAAATTAAGAAATGTGTGTTGAGATGGTTTGGACATGTGGAGCGTATGAGTGAAGAAAGAACGGTTAAACAAATTTATGAGGCGAATGTAGTTGGAAAAAGAAGCAGAGGACGACCGAGGAAAACTTGGCACAATCAGGTATGTCAAATACTTGAAAGCGGCCGGGTCAGGAGTCGTAATAATCGTCGGGTATGTATGAGGAGATGCATGAATGTAGAAGAGGCAAAGAATGTTTGCAAAGACAGAGTGGTGTGGCGTTGGATTCTCTCTGCCTACCCCTGCGGAGAAGCGGCGTGATGGTTAGTTAGTTAGTTAGTTAAAAACATTCTCCTGAAATATCAAGTTTTTTGATTTATTAGGTTCTTGTAAGGAGAGATATGGGATCTATATATTGAGAGTTTGATTAGTGATTTAGCTTTAGCATGCTAATCATTCTGGTGAATGGTGGGATTAGCGTTACAATTATATCTTGTAGGCCTAGAGATAAGGACTTTGAAAACGCATCCATTTAGTAAAAACTATTTTAGCAACACTGTTTTAATGACTACAAAGAATGACAAAATGTTTATATTTATGGTTGCTTGGTTCAGTAAAACTGTTTATGAAAACTTACTAATCTACTGAAATTCCAAAAATTATTTCTTAACACATTGTAGTCGGGCGCTTCGAACAATAGACTCTAGCCTATAGCGGGTGTTTTTTCGCGATTAGTGCAAAAATATATTGCTTTCTTAAAATTGACATAATTTCTAAACCAAATAATAATTTTCGATTGAAATTTTCAAAGAAATCATATATGACATTTGATCATCAAAAAAAATTATAATCATAATTTTTAATTAAGTATTCCGTATTCCATTGTAAACTATAAAAAATAGTCTTCCCTTCCGAGGTATCATTCCCTATACAATGCTAATATAATCAAATAATAACATACCAAACAGTAAACAAAACAGTGCGAGCGGTATGAAAAATAGTCCAATACTCAATGGCTCAAACTAAACTTGAGATTGAGATCGCATAAAAACTCTAGATTTCTGGGGATGCCTTTACAAGCGACACACTAGCCAATCTGGACAAGACATCTCAAATAACGTCAACAGACTATCGCCTAGCACCCAGGTAGCAGATTACCCTTCAACGCGTTTTATTTCACGCTGATAACAAACCCGTATATTGCCGCTTCCCGCCGATAACCGACAGTCGGCAAAAACGGCATTTGCCGTGTCCCGCAGTTGACCGACAGTCCGCGAAAAACGGCAAATGCCGTGTCCCGCCGACAATGTGTTAAAAAGGTGCGATCATTAGCGCTAATTTGTAGAAAATCTTTATGTTACATATTGCATACATTGGTTTAAAAATATTTTTTTTTGGCCTATGCAATGCAGATAATAATCAAAAAAATGTTTTTGATTTGATAATAATTTATTAAGTAAGATACAAATATTGTTTACATAATAAATTCAATTCAATTCAATTTATTCAATAATTAATATATACATTACAAAACTAACATTTAAGGCGTATACATTCAAAAAACAAATGAAAAAGAAAGTAAGAAGACTCTTGTTAAATGTGTAGAAGAATCCCGCTTCAGAAGACTCCTTCGGACACATGGAACAGATCAATATCCAATGTGATATTGTTCAAACTTAAACTTCTTGTACGTAATAAATATACGTTGATGGGCTTACTGCTAAGAAGCAATATCTTTCATCCAACAAAAAACAGAGTAGTGATACTGTTCAAGGTATGTACCTTGTCAGATGTTTGAAATTAGTGGGCAGATATTGCTTGTACATAAGTGAAAATGGAAAAAAATTTACCACAAATGACCATATGTAAAATTTATGAGAATAAGGAACATAAAGGGAGTAGTATTACATCTATTACCTTTGGTCTTCCTATGGTTATTATATCTGATATAATTCAAATTTTTTCCTATAAAATAACTCTTATGATTTTTGCAAGATTTTATCACCATATAAATATTATTTTTGTAAATATTTTGATCAATATTAACCCTAGATAACTAAACATTCCTCAACGCGATGACACCCTTCTCCGAAAAAGTCAAGAACACTTACTTCCCTGCACCTTGCACCCGCCAGGCTTTGTTTAGGGAATAGTAATTTATTGTTGAATGTCTCTTACATTCATTCCTAATAAACCAAACTTAAGTGTCATATAACCAGTTACTATTTTTAATATATACTTTTGATAATTTTCACGTTTTTTCCTGACGAATGTTTAGTTGTTATGTATCTACAAATACAGTTTAGTTATCTCGGGTTAAAAGATAAGAATTCACAGCCTAAAAAAAACCAAAGGCAGTTATACAAACACCGATAAAACATATTCAAATGACTAGAGTTTTAGTCAAATTCACAAAAGCTCAACACTAGCCGGAAATGGCTAGAAGTAAAATACTCATTCTACTACATCCAATGGTGCATAGAGCACTGCAAAGTAGCGACACAGTGTTGCCTTTATCTTTAATTATATGAAGACAAGGTTATCAGCCCTGCACTTCTGGTACCAAACCAGGGTATAATGAAATAAATATTAGAGTGCAAAAACACTTATTATTATTTTGACCCCCCTTGGCAATTGAATGCAGGACTTCCAGCACAGAATTTTAAACGTTAATATAAATACTAGAGAGGCAGACTTGATTATTATTATTTATTACAAAGAGAATCGTGTCTTTGGAATGCACAAAACAATGTAATAAAAGATGCTTGAAGTCAATACAAGCAATTGAAGGGTATAAAAATGAAAAACAAACTAAATATTTAAAAAAAATCCATATCACTATTACATTTCATATAATTTTTGTTGGCAAAATGGCGAACACGTAAATAAAGTCACAAATAGATTTTAGTAGTAAAATTAATCACTTTTCAAAAAAGTCCCATTATCGATTTTTCCATATTAATAGTGATACTGAAAAAACTGTTCCTATAATTTTAAAACCATAATCATATAATTGGTAGTCGGTGTCTCATTGTACAATTTTATTTTGGGCCAAAATGAGATCAAATGATTGCATAATTATATCCATAATAGTTGCAGTGGTCATAGGATAGAACACCATGTCTGTATCGACTGAAAAATATAAAAAAAAGTTATACAACATCAAACACCAATTGGCAATGGTATTAATTAAAACATGTACATTTACACAAACATAAATTTATACATAATTAACATCATTTATTTAATAAAGTCCACATCAAGTGTAAATTTTTAATAGATAGTAATATAAGTGAGCAAAGCGACTATATAATTACTCAATTATCACAATTAGCAAGATTATTAGATAATATATCGCTCACTCCTTTCAAGAACGTCATAAATCAAAAATCGTCAATTTTCAGTTGTGCATGTTTTTGGAATGCCCAGAAAATGTATTATATCCCGGAGAAAGCGGGATATTTTTAACTTAATATTTACCCGCTATAGGGCAGAAAGTGTTGTTTTTGCATTTTGATGAAAAGGTGTTGTTTAATTATTTTTTTAAAGATATTAAATATTTTTCAAATGGAGAAAAAACCTTCAGGTTTTACCTAAAAAGATCTGTTGCATGTTAAAAAGTTCAATAAGTGGCTTGATATTTATTTTTAATACATTGTGTTATATTTTTAAACTTTAAAAACGTTCTCCTGAAAAATCAAGTTTTTTGATTTATGACGTTCTTGAAAGGAATGAGCGATATGTAGGGTAATTTTAGGAGATAGCATAAAGGAGAGATGGCCTACACTGCAAGCACTTTTCTATCAATTTGAATGTTGTCATCAAGACTATGTCACTATGAAACAATTTGTTGCTAACAAATAAATAATAAAAGTTTCAATTATCTCGACAAAGAGAGCCCGAGTAGTAAAACACAAATTTGGATGGGTAAGGTAGTGAAGTGAAGTAAAGAAAGTGAGAGGAGAAAGGCAAGGTAAATATGACTCTAGTTATATATGTAGATATTTGGCCATTTCATTAGTTATATAACACATGAGCTGGCACTTGAATATTTTATTTAACAAAAAAATCATTTTTTTAACATCTTATTCATAAAATATAATTGCGTGAAATTGAAAGAATGTTGAATAAAAATTAAAATATATAGTGTTTTGTAACATATTTAAAATTATTAGTTATAAAACAACAATAGCAAAGAAATATTACCATCTCTCCTACCATAAGCCTACTTATATTTGAATGACTCCTTTTCACGCAAGTTGAGACAATTCCTCAGTGATTCAAATGACGCATCATACCTGACAAGTTTTTACCTGTTCAGAAAAACCAATCGCGCCTTAGTGATGCAACTATAATGACAATATACACATCTAATTAAAACATGCATTTCTTTTAAATCAACAAAGCTATAAACAGTAATTTTTTTTAATAAATTATTTTTATTACCGGAATTGATTATATTGCAATTCTTGCAAAAGCTACATTGAAACCTACTAATTCTAATGCTAGTTTTTATTAATTATCCATATATTTAAAGTGCTCAAAATAGTCAGTTTTTGATAGATATAAATAAATCCATTAATTTGGATACTTAATTGTTTATTGAAATCATTTGAACGGTTAAATAACTATTCAAAGAGATTAACTGATTGCCAGAAAATGTAATTTTGGATGTAAGATAGTAGAAAAACTTATTGTTGTGAGATTTCCAATCTAAAACAGTAGAAAAATTGTTTTCTATTCAGAAAAAAACCTGTTTCCTGGTTTTTGCCACACAATTTTTTTATGCCTATGAACCAATAATTAGTCCAGACCAAAGAATGTGTAAATCAAGCAAGGTTTTTGAAGTGATGGTCTTAACATACAAAAGCTACTCACTGAAAACCATTGTATAAAAAAAATATTTACTAATCTATACCTACCTTTGCATGTATATAAAGGCTTCAATGCTCGACATATAAATTACATATTTGTAATTGGTACAATCGTATAGTCTGATTAAGGCCTTACTCACAAACATAGAATTCAATAAGCCGCCAGCTGTTGGAGAGGCCACACATTCTTTCACGCCCATTTAAAAAAAAATGTGTATTGGAATTTGTTTTTTCAGAATATATATATAATAATAATAATAATAATAAAACCCTTATCCGCACACCAACGGTGCATAGGGCACTGCGTCATATAAACGCAGTGTTATCTTGATCGTTTACACATGAAGGAAAGGTGATCAGCCCTCCGCTTCAGGTACCAGTCCAGGGTAATATTGAATAAATATGACAGTGAAAAAATCACTTATATTTATTTTACCCCCCTTGGGAATCGAACCCGGGACCTCCAGAACGGCAGCCGAGCTTGCTGACCATTACACTATGGAGGCGGACATATATATTAAATAAAAATTATTATATTTTTTTTAACAACTTACCTTTCAATAACCTTTTTCCTCTTAAAACCATATATTTATTTCCAAGAAAAATTTATTATTTCAATACAAAAACGGTGTTAAAAAAAAAAAAAAAACATTAAATGTTATCTTGGTTTAAAAAAAATTAAGTAGCGGGCTATTGATTACTGTGCTTTGACTATTTATTAGGTGCCATAAGTCCATCTACGAACATGTGATGGTGCTCGATCAATGAAGCCTCCATATAATAATAATTACTCACTAATTCTTTAGTATGTACTATATTAATCTCTAGTTAGGAATTGTGCTAGCTCTAGAACAGTGGACCTGTGCTGGAACATATAAGCTTTGGTCTCCCATAATGTTTGGATTATAACTCCATATAATAATAATTACTCACTAATTCTTTAGTATGTACTATATTAATCTCTAGTTAGGAATTGTGCTAGCTCTAGAACAGTGGACCTGTGCTGGAACATATAAGCTTTGGTCTCCCATAATGTTTGGATTATAACTCCATATAATAATAATTACTCACTAATTCTTTAGTATGTACTATATTAATCTCTGGTTAGGAATTGTGCTAGCTCTAGAACAGTGGACCTGTGCTGGAACATATAAGCTTTGGTCTCCCATAATGTTTGGATTATAACTCCATATAATAATAATTACTCACTAATTCTTTAGTATGTACTATATTAATCTCTGGTTAGGAATTGTGCTAGCTCTAGAACAGTGGACCTGTGCTGGAACATATAAGCTTTGGTCTCCCATAATGTTTGGATTATAACTCCATATAATAATAATTACTCACTAATTCTTTAGTATGTACTATATTAATCTCTGGTTAGGAATTGTGCTAGCTCTAGAACAGTGGACCTGTGCTGGAACATATAAGCTTTGGTCTCCCATAATGTTTGGATTATAACTCCATATAATAATAATTACTCACTAATTCTTTAGTATGTACTATATTAATCTCTAGTTAGGAATTGTGCTAGCTCTAGAACAGTGGACCTGTGCTGGAACATATAAGCTTTGGTCTCCCATAATGTTTGGATTATAACTTTGTTGGATGTTTCATCCATGGCGACGTCTTTAGACATCTGCGGATTAAATCTATAATAAGGGATTCCGGCCATTGAACACCAGGCGCGTGCTCTATCTACCACCCTGCCATCTGTGCATGTCGCCTGCAAATAAAATAACCAATAAATTTCTTACACAAAGGCCAATCAATAAAATTCTTCTTCTTCTTCAAACCCTTATCCGCACCCCAATGGTGCATAGGGCACTGCGTCATATAGAAGCAGTGTTATCTTGTTCGTTAACTACACGAAGGAAAGGTGATCAGCCTTCCGTTTCAGGTAACAGTCCAGGATCATATTAAATAAATATTATGCATAAATTAATCAATTTAATATTTTGTATATTAAGAGCATCGCTAACTTTGTGGTATGTTAATGTAACATTCTCCTCATCATTCATCGTTCACTTTGTGTAATATGTACCACATAAAAATTCTATTTCGCGACTATCATTTCAGAATAACCATTCTGTACAGTCTACTGTTGACCTGATGATGAAATGATTATTCCGAAACTGGTAGATGTTAAGTAGAGTTTTTAAGTGGTATAACACAAAGTGAATGAAGTTAATAAATTTGAAAACAATTAAAAATAGTATTGCATTGTGCACAGTACAACACAGAGCTACATGTAATTTCATAGTCATAACTATGACATACATTTATTTCGGTAGTGTAAAGGCAAAGGGGTATATCTGTCTCAGACCAAATTTTACAGGAGAGCAAAAACAAACTTGTGAAATTATATGCTTTGTTCGGATGGCATATGTATATATATATATCTTAATAAAACTAAATAAGTATTGCAACTACAGCTATATCCTTTTGCTAGATTATGGTATACACTATTTTAGACATTTTGTGGAACAAACTTAGAAAATGCAAAATTTGACAGATATACCCGTTTGCCATTACACTACCAATTTGAAGTCATAATTAATTGTTTTAACTAATTAATTATAATCTTCAATACTGTCTGCAAAATACTTTATGAAGCAAACTCCCTCCCTAAACACGAGCAGCACTCTCTATTATAGACGTAACTTGTTATCAAAATATAATATCATTAAGCATTATTGTATTATGGCTTGTAACTTAAACACAATCAACATGTTAATATTTTTTTAAAACCTACCAAGTCAACAAGGAGAGTGCCCAATTCAGCAAGCCGGGATGCCATTCTGATTGTTTCCCAAATACCTCTGGACCAGGATACATCCAGAGATTGCATTTTGCTAACGGGCACCAGACCTGAAAAATACAAGCTATAATAAATGATGACGTGACAAGATAAATGAGAATTAATTTTTGCAGGCAATAAATAACGGACTTAGGATAGATGTGGAGTGCCTAAGACAGAAATCGCTTGTAGAGTTTGAGGGAGGCCTATACCTAAAAATAGGTGCAAAATGGCTTCTAAAGTAAGTGGTAACATGTATGTATCATATTTATTTTATATTTCTCCAATTTCATTTAATTTAATTTGTACTTAACACATTGTTTGTGGAAAATGCTTAAAAGCGTCTTTTACGCATTGTTGTTTACATACTGTTGGTAGAGAGCAGGAGACACTTATAAGCGTTCTATTTGCTTACTTTTGGTAGAGCGCGAGAGACGCCAAAAAACATTGTACAGATCGGAATTTGGTTTGCGGTCACTTGTGATAAGTATACTGAGGGGCGGGCGGCAAACTGTCTGAGTATAATTAGGGTCGGGGCTGACGAAAAAACTGCCCGACATCAATGTGTAAATTGTTCTTTTTCTTTTTCTTGATTAATTATTATTTATTTTAATCATTTTATATTATGTTTCTTTCATTACATGTTATATAATGTAAATGGTATATGAACCTACGACGCTTGCAGACTTTACCTCAAAGTTTGGAATAAAATAAATAAATTTGATTACCTGTGCCACAGCTGACTACTAAACTAACAGAGTCAGCGTGTTCCTGACTTCCCGCCGCTCTCAAAGCCAATTTGTGTTCAATTATTTCAGTGAGAGCATCCAAAGTAGGATTATTAGCTATCAGTCCTCCGTCAACGTAAGATTTAAAAGATTTGAAATATGATGGCGCTGCTGATGTACTACGAGCCACTTCCCAAATGTATTCATCGGTTGAACCAGAGTTCTCATTGTTTACTGTTGAAAAAAATAAAAAAAGTAAATATATCTAGAAGTTTCAAGAATTTGAGTATGTAGTGTGTTTTTCAATCATGGGTAGATCCCTTATACCATTTACTATGACTAAATTATATTGTATACCCACACACAGGCCCTGTAGCGGGTAAATATTAAGTTAAAAATATGCCGCTTTTGCTGGGATATAGTACATTTTCTGGGCATTCCGAAAACATGCACAACTGAAAATTGACGATTTTTGATTTATGACGTTCTTGAAAGGAGTGAGCGATATATTATCTAATAATCTTGCTAATTGTGATAATTGAGTAATTATATAGTCACTTTGCTCACTTATATTACTATCTATTAAAAATTTACATTTGATGTGGACTTTATTAAATAAATGATGTTAATTATGTATAAATTTATGTTTGTGTAAATGTACATGTTTTAATTAATACCATTGCCAATTGGTGTTTGATGTTGTTTAACTTTTTTTTATATTTTTCAGTCGATACAGACATGGTGTTCTATCCTATGACCACTGCAACTATTATGGATATAATTATGCAATCATTTGATCTCATTTTGGTCCAAAATAAAGTTGTACAATGAGACACCGACTACCAATAATATGATTGAACTATATCATTATGGTTTTAAAATTATAGGAACAGTTTTTTCAGTATCACTATTAATATGGAAAAATCGATAATGGGACTTTTTTGAAAAGTGATTAATTTTACTACTAAAATCTATTTGTGACTTTATTTACGTGTTCGCCATTTTGCCAACAAAATTTCGTTCAACAACGTTCTTGAAAGGAGTGAACAATGTGTGTAAAGTGATCACTTAAACAAGCCTATGATGGTCGTAAGCCCTGTAAATGCCCAGACTTTCATATTCTTCTTCATCTATGTTGAGAAGTAAAAAATATGTTTATTAATGTTTTGTTATACTTACAATTAGAAATGATTTCTGTTGGTGAAGGATAATTTCTAAATATACAAAGTTTCATTGGCTTTTCACTCGCCAATACTCCAGTTATCATCATTTTAGGTCGTTTGATGTCAGACATTTTTTTTGTGTGTCCTGTAGAGATAAAAAAAAATATTACATATACATATAAAGCCGCTTGAGAAAATAAATTCAAATTAATTAACATCAACAGTTGGCAGAAAATATAGTGCAATCAAGTTTAAAACCAAAATATCTGTCGTTAACACATTGTTTACGGCAAACATTTAAAAACGTCTTTTACATACTGTCGGTGGAGAGCGGGAAACGCTTATAAGCGCTCTATTTCATTGCACAAGAGTAGTTTCGTAAACAACAACTGTTTTTTTGTAATCACTTGTTGAAAAAATAACTGTAGTTTTTGAAACTAGTCATGTGTGATGAAATAACACTCAATAAGTGGTATTATACAAGGTGTTTAATTTTTAAAATAATAATATATTTAATTTCATACTACTACTACTACTACTAACCCTCATCCGCACCCAGTGGTGCACTGCATAGGGCACTGCATCATATAGAAGCAGTGTTATCTTGATCGTTAAATACACGAAGGAAAGGTGATCAGCCTTCCGATTTAGGTACCAGTCCAGGGTCATATTAAATAAATATTAGACTGAAAAATCACTAATATTTAATTTCACACCCATCTATAATCTTTCTTTACTATCTACAGATTTAGATATCGTAGTCGTACAGGAGAAAGTGACCAAGTAACAAAACGTAAAATGTTCAGGAGAGCCACTTAAGTCACTTTTGCTTGGCAAGAAAATAAACATCAATGCAGTTAGTCATTTTTAACAAGTCAATATATTATACTTCCATGTTTAAAATCCTTTGGCATTTTTTTCAGGGCAAAATTAAGCTAGTAAGATATCAAACAGTCAATGATCACGTTTTTGGTAGAAAATGCACTTGGTCACGTTCTCCTGTATGACTACGATATGAATTTAAAAAAAAGAGATACATACCAATTGCATCTTTGAGAATTTTTTCTAATCCGTCGGAAGAATACGGTCTGTCTCCAATGAAGGCTTTGTCTTTTAGTTTGAAGTAGAGCATCTGGCATTCCTTGAGTGACTTTCCAAGAGCAAGAGCGAGGGCCAGGATGCCGCCGGTGCTGGTTCCGGCCACCCAGTCGAAGCACTGGATAATGGACTTGCCCGTGTGCTTCTCCAGCTCCAGAAGGATCTGGATGAGGATTAGCCCACGGACTCCACCCCCATCGAGGCAAAGCAACCTGAAATCATTATTATTATATATTTCTACTTTATTTAGGTTTGATAGTCCCAAGAATTAACAATAAATATGGGAGTCGAACACTGCAATTTATCATTCCGAATATTTTTAATTTGTTGCCGGCGGATGTTAGAAGTCAAAACAAAATATGAAACAAAGGCAAAATAAATTATTGGGTGAATGATCAAGAGTTAATTTTATGAAAATTGAAAAATGTTTATATTTTTAATTTTTCTCTCTTTTTGTAGTTAAAATCGTTAAAAACAATAAAAAAATTATTAAAAAACAACTCCGCCGACAAGACACAAAGTGGCTTGGTGGGTTTAAAATTTTTATTTAAACAAATGTATACAATTTATGTTATTAAAATTGTTAATTTTTTTTTACAATAACATAAATTGTATACAATTTATGTTATTGTAATAAAAAAATTAAATAAACCTTTATCGTACTGATCATCCAAAAATCACTCAGGATCCAAAGCGGGGTACCAAAAGACCCCAGTTAATATGTGTATTGAAATGATATATTTATTTATTTATTTAAACATCATGTACAGAAAAGAAATAAGTACATTGGTGGGCTTATTGATAAAAAGCAATATCTTCCAACCAACCAAAAAACAGACTTGTGATATTGATCAAAACGTTTGATACCATATATAGCTTTTGCAATCAGAGGGTACTTGAACATTTAAAAAAAAAACATTAATTACAAATTGATGATAATAAAGAAGGCAAATGAAAAAGGGAGTTTAGGGAAGGAGATAGAGGGAAAAACTAAGGGAGGAGATTTGATGAACAGTTAGGATCTAATGATAAATAATGACGTTTTTTAAAAGTCTTTTGACCGCCTCCGTAGTATAATGGTCAGCACGCTCGGCTACCGTTCTGGAGGTCCCGGGTTCGATTTTCAAGGGGGGTAAAAATAAATATAAGTGATTTTTTCACTGTAATATTTATTCAATATTACCATGGACTGGTACCTGAAGCGGAGGGCTGATCACCTTTCCTTCATGTGTAAAACGATCATGATAACACTGCGTTTATAAGACACAGTGCCCTATGCACCATTGGGGTGCGGATAAGGGTTTTATTTTTTTTTATTATATTTTTTAAAAGTTATTCGAGAAGGTGCATTTTTTACAAGGAGAGGTAATTCATTCCATAGTCTGGCCGCTTGTAATATATCATAGTTCGTAACTCCACTTTTCACACAATGTAACATTTACCATTCTAATGAATAAATCTCCGTACTATTTAATTTTCAAAACTTCCATATATGTACTTCTATTACTGAAACATATTTCAAATTGGTCTTGCATGTGGGGTATGATTAGGAATATTTTATGAGGAGTAACAAACAAAGGAACACACCAGATAAAATCATAATTTTAGGCTAAAATGTAGATTGGCAGAAATGTACTCAGGCCAATGATGTATTTAATTTTATTTAACCCTTATCCGCACACGATGGTTCATAGGGCACTGCATCATATAAACGCAGTGTTATCTTGATCATTAACACATGAAGGAAAGGTGATCAGCCCTCCGCTTCAGGAGCCAGTCCAGGGTAATATTGAATTAATATTGTAGTGAAAAATCACTTAATATTTATTTGACCCCCCTGAGAATCGAACCCAGGACCTCCAGTACGGTAGCCCAGGGTGGTGACCATTACACTACGAAGGCGGACAAATACGTATTTAATATTACGTGAAATTAATTCAAGTACCTGCCACCCTTCATAGGCCTCTTCTCAATAGACGCTCTCTCCATACCGGCAACTGTCAGCATATTCTCGAGAACAGAACTAGCCTGTGCTTGGGGAATAGACAACTCAGGAGTTCCATCAAAGTCTCCGTCGTGACTGCATATCAGATTGCATCCTCCCTTCGATGGGGGGCATCTAAAACACCACTAGGTTAGTTATAAATTTATTTTACAACTAATTTTCATGATGGAAATAGAAAACAAAAATGAATTATACTCATATTATATAATCAATTGAGTTTTTGTAATTTTTAATACCGATGCGGCAATGTACAGTACATCATATAACACACATTTGTAGAAGTAAAATAATGTGATTTGTTTTGAAATAATGCATTATCTTAAAATGACAGTTTAAATCGAGAATGTTTTCATTGTAAACTAAAATTTTGTTCAAAAGCTGCGAAAGCATACCATAAATCCTGTAAATCCGGTAAAATAATGTACGATGCGGGAATGTATTTTTTTGTCAGGTAATGATTCATTAGATGATTATGATGTAAATGTAGTACATATAACCAAACTTAAGTAACACATATACATATTTCCGTAACCGGATATTTGAAAGAATAACTGGCACAATTAATCACTGTGCGTAGGATCCTTTATACTGTTGACTAGTATATTTTGGATACAATATAATACATTCACAAAGAGTCTATATAAGTGCGAGAGAGTACTGTTCATCTTGCTTTTTATTTACCTCCAATGCAAATGCACTAGTAGCAGCCTGTGACTGGCAGATTTCCGCATGTTTGAGTAGTTGTGCTCAGTCAACCACCCTTCTGCAGACCAGGAGTTATGCAACTCGGACAAGTTCAAAGTCAACACTCTTATGACGGGAAAGGTATTTCTACCCGTTCAGTCAATTTATGGGAAGGGTAGAGTTACCTTCTACGCTGGCCTCATTTCAAAATCAGAAAAGAAGGAATTATTTAGGGTTTTTATTTGAATATTATGGACCAATATCTTTGTTAAGGTCTAAACTGTATGTACACAATTATCAAATCTCTTCGCCAGCGGTCCGCAGGTGTAAAAAACACCCGTCCAAAATGTGTTAATAAATGTTAAATTATAAGAAAGGAAAAAAATACACCTTTTTGCTCCTGATGCATGAAGCATGTACGCCACTTTATCGGCCCCTGCAGGTATATCGTAGGCTAGATGCCTCGGCGACTCCTGATTATTGTTGAGATGGTTCACATTGGCGCCAAATACGAGCAACGCTTGAACTAAATCAATGAAGTTGTTCTTCACGGCTATGTGTAGTGGTGTGTTTCCATCGTCATCCCTAATGGAGCTATCGGCCGAGTGATAGAGCAGGGTGACAGCGCAGTCCAGACGGTTTCGAAGGACCATCAGGTGTAAGGCAGTCTGGCCCTTGAGGTTTAGCAAGTTGATATCGCAATTGGCTACCAACAAGGCTTCGATAACCTCCTTCGAAAGACACCAGTGAAGAGGTGTCCCTCCGTGTTTCATGTCCTCTCTGCAGAACTTGAGAGCGTTGCTTTGTAAGATGTCACTAACATTAACAGGACTAGCTGAAAACGGGATATAGTCATGAATAGGGGAAATGAAAGTACATATTGCTCACTCCTTTCAAGAACGTCATAAATCAAAAAACTAGATTTTTCAGGAGAATGTTTTTAAAGTTTAAAAATATAATACAATGTATTAAAAATAAATATCAAGCCACTTATTGAACATTTAAATGCGCAACAGATCTTTTTAGGTAAAACCTGAATGTTTTTTCTCCATTTGAAAAATATTTAATATATTTAAAAAAATAATTAAACAATACCTTTTCTTCAAAATGCAAAAACAACACTTTCTCCCCTGTAGCGGGTAAATATTATGTTAAAAATATGCCTCTTTTGTTGGGATATAGTACATTTTCTGGGCATTCCGAAAACATGCACAACTGAAAATTGTCAATTTTTTATTTATGACGTTCTTGAAAGGAGTGAGCGATATGTCAACATCTAATTCGGTATAATTTTGTCCCTCGAAGAAAAAATCATAGCATGATTAGGAATTGGTATTTGATATATATTGTCAATAATTACCGGAATGGCCCTGGCCTCTCTCTAGTTGGACACAAGTGTTAGCATTTGCTCCAGCGACGAGTAGCGCTGTCACACAATCAGGGTTATCAGCCATGCAAGCCAAGTGCAAAGGCGTATGGCCGTCTGCATTAAAACTGTTCACCCAGCGGCGGGCCCCTTCTTTACTGAGCAAACTCTGAAATTATGCAAATTGTCAATCAATGCAATACCCATTTTTAAGATCATAACTGAATGTCTATTGTCCCCCTATTCTAACAGGGTGGTCTTACTTAGGCTTCATGTAATCTCTTTATCAACCTTTCCCTTCCGGTACTAAAAAAGAATGCGCATTCCAGTGTTGGGTAGTCACTACACAATAAGAAATTAGCGATTTTAAATGGGAAAAATACAAACATTCATAACTAATCCCCTTAATTAATTATAAATGAAGTAAAAAATTAAAATAATTTAGATTTATTTGCTGAAAACATTAAACCATCAGCTAGCAGATAGCGCCGCTAGTGGCGCTAGCTGCTAGCCGGAGGAAGACTAAGAACATTGAGCTTTGAGCTCCTCGCACTTGCACAGTGCAAGCATGCAAGAGTGAGATGCGAATATAGTGATGCGCTTCCCGCACACTCTTCACGCGCTTTATACGCAAATTTGTTTCCGATATTCACAAAATACCTCCGATGTACCAGATAAATTCTGATTATTATTAATATTATTTTTTAAATCAATGCGTGAATATTTTATGGAGTAATACCTAAAAATCTTAGTCTTGTATTGATTATATTTATAGAGATATTGATGGTTATTAGAAGCAATGTGTACAAGGTACACAACACCGGGAAGGGAGGGTTAAGATAAAATTATAAAATGACTTACTTTTAAAATATTACTGTCCGTGCTGGCAGCAAAATGTAACACAGAGCAGTGATTATTTGCCAATACATTCAGGTCACACTGCAGAGACAACAAGGCTTGAACTGTGGCTACTTTGCTGGCAACTATGGCAACCTGAAATATTTTTTTTAGATCTTAGAAACAATTTACATACTCCAACTTTCAAAACAGTTTTTTTCGTGGAAATTATGAATGTCAATGTCTACCTTCTTGCCTGACCAAATAAAAAGATGCTATAAATATTATCATGTCACATTTATGTTATAAATATTATCATGTCACATTTATATTATGTCACATTTATGGTAAAAAAATGATATTTAAATTGAAGGGAAATATTTTCCATGCACAAGCCAATGTGCGGTGAAGTTACTTGTTGATAATAAAAGCAGTGAATAAAGTTGGCAATTTCAAACAATTGAAAAAATGATTAACTAGGTATTTATTTCAAATTTCCGGTAGAATTTTTATTCAAATTTGAAATTAGTGATTATTTTTCAATTTTTTAAGGTTTTACATGGAAAAATCGTCATTTAGTGCAAATTATTGAAAAATATGTAACATTTTTATCGTATTTACTAATCCATTTTAAAGGTAAGGATAGTCTGCGTCATCCAATGATCATTTGGCGTAATGTGAGTGATACTATGCATAATAATAATAAAATTAAATAATAATAAAATCACCATGATCGGAGTCATTCCATTAAGAGATTCAGGTTCATTGATACGCTTCTGTACTTCAGGATCATCAAAGTAAAGAAATTTATCTAAATGTGCAAGTAAATGTGATATGGACCAATGTCTATGGTTTCTCATAACGTCACATACTTCTTGGAGACTGGCCGCAGAACACTGGAAAATAAACGCAAAGAATAAGCTAACATATATACCATTTCTATCTGTATAATCTTAAGCATAAGATTTTTGGGAGACCTCTTGGCTTGGCCAGTTTTGATACTAGGTATAATGTTATCTTCCGATGTGACTAGGGTTGAGAGGAAGACATAAAGCAAAGACTGATTAAAGTGAAACATCAAAGAGCAAAAAGATAAGGAAGAATAATGAAAAAATCAAATAAGAGTGATAAGGATAAAGTATGACATGTCTAGTATTGTCTACATTCTTGTTACATCAATATTAGGATAGTGAAAAGGACAGTCTAATATTATGAAGTGATAAATATATGTGAACAATGACAATGAAAGAGAATGAAAAGAACATTTTAATGGTTAAGTTGAACTTTTGAATTGTAAGATATTAATGACATTTTAAAACATCGTTTGTTTAGTCGCTAAACCATATAACTATCCGATAAATGATTTCATTGTGTTGCATCATTAATAGATGGCGTTGGTAATCCAAATCCTGACATAATCTGGAAATAATCATTACGCCCCAAACGTGTGGCCACACGCTATCTGACTTAGTATTTCATGGTCCCATGGTTGGGACGGTACGTACGGAGAGGTTGATAAAAAAATTACATTAATGGCTGTCAACTAGTTTTTTATGTACTTTATAAGGTCCTCTAAATGTTACCCCACATTAATAATAAAACCCTTATCGCACCCCAATGGTGCATAGGGCACTGCTTCATATAAATGCAGTGTTATCTTGATCGTTTCCACATGAAGGAAAGGCGATCAGCCCTCCGCTTCAGGTACCAGTCCAGGGTAATATTGAATAAATATCATAGTGAAAAAATCACTTAAATTTATTTGACCCCACATTTGTATTTATTAAACATCTTTGGTGATTATATTCTTCTTACCGATAGTGCACAAGGCGAGCATCAGGTAGACAAAATTTTAAGTTGTTTGTGAATTATATGAAGGCAAGGTGATAAGTCCTGCGGTTTAGTTCAGGGTTATATTAAATACATATATATCAATATTGCAGTGGAAAAAAAACTACACTTATTTTGGGTATCGAACCCGAGATCTCCACTGCGGTAGCCAAATATGCTAACCACTACATTATGGAGATGGACAAAAAGTAATGACAATACTGTGTGTTATTAATGCATTAGTACAAATGTATGTGAATATCCATGATTTTTTTATATGGAGCTGAATATACATTTATTTAATTTACACAACCCTTAGTTATGAGAACTAAGAAAGAGAGAAATCTAATTAAATCTATCTGCATAAGATTGCTCACCTTATATTTATATAATTGGTGACTATAATTACACAGCTACACATCAATTCAACGTACATACATGCTTAAAATCATTGTGTGGATTAGACAAAAGAGTAAATTAATGCTATAAGTATTACAAAGAAATAACTGATTTTTACCTTTTTTGTAAGCTTTACGAAATGTGGTACCACTTCGCTGTATATGGTAAACATATTCATAGCTTCAGTTTCATTACTGGATCGGTAAATACTGAAAAATACAAGCCATTAATAATATTTCGTCACCCGGATGCGGAACTATCCTAACTCTATTTAGCAAAATTTTAGAGGGGAGGCAATTCAAAAGTGGGTTCTCTTAATCATTTAGTTGTATTTTATTTTTTAATATTTAGATTCATAATGTTTGAAAAGCTATTAATTTAAGTCAAGAATTTTCTACACAACAAAATAAGAACATTATATATTAGTAAAAGCACAATTCACTTATATGCGACTTAGGATAGTTCTGCATTTAGGTGATGATTTATGAAGAGAAGCTCAGGGTATATGAAAACTGATATTTTTCTTAATCAAAATTCCCAACTGTCGCCTACAACTTTATCATTTCTTATCATGTTCGTGCTTTATCCATTTTTAAACGGTTTTATATAATTTTCTATGTAAAAAAAGTAAACTGATAAAAGACCACTTAATTATCTCTTCAACACACTGAGGGAAATGCTCAAAAGCGTCTTTTACATACTGTTGGTAGTGAGCGGGATAAGCTTATGAGCATTCTATTTGCTTACTTTTGGTAGAGCGCAAGATGCCAAGAAACATTTTACAGAACAGAATTGGGTTTGCAGTTACTTTTGATCCGGTTATTGATTACATCACTACAGGTGATTAGTATATGATCCTTATTAGTAGACTAATTAGGGTCGGGGTTGATGAAAAAACCACCCGACAACAATGTGTTAACATGCACATATGATTGTTACATTTTAAACAATTTCCCACAAATAGTGGATTCCATTCTCCGGAAAAAGACTAAATATTATATACAGGTTATATTTACCTGTACGCTTCGTTGTCGCTTTCATTAAGAGGGCGCGGTATGATGATTTCGTATGTATCGCTTTTTCCTGAAAAAAATCCCCGCGATACAGACTGAGGGCTATACATGAGGATGCCATTTCCTCGGCATTGCAGTAATCTGGATTCATATTTGTCCTGAGTCACTAAAGTAACTGTCGTAGGTGATGTTGGTAAACTGCGGAAAACTATAAAACGAAAAATATATTTTTTTATTAAAATTGTTTTGACAACAGCTTCAAGGAAAATCACAAATAAATATTAAAATGTTACGGGTATTTATAAAATAACAATCTTTATAACATGGTATATTAGAAAGATGAAAACTTACTTGCGCTTAACATGATGATTCGATATAAATACCATAAGAAATACGCAATTTCCAAATGTTGAATGTTTAGTAATAATACGTCTCGTTCTCTTCCGTCAAAATGACATTTGAAATCAAACGGTATTGCCAAATACAAAAAAAAAATAGACCTACAGTTGCATGATCACCAGGGCTGTCCAAACCAGATTCGATTCCAGCCCAAATAACTAAATACATTGATTGGAGGGCCGCAGATACAAATTGTTCAAAACAACTAACTAACTGACCATCACGCCACTTCCTCGAAGGGGTAGGCAGAAATAATCGAATGCCACACCACTCTGTCTTTGCAAACATTCTTCGCCTCTTCCACATTCATGCATCTTCTCATACATACCCGACGATTGTTTCGACTCCTGACTCAGCCGCTTTCAACTGACAAACCTGATTGTGCCAAGTTTTCCTCGGTCTTCTTCTGCTTCATTTTCCAACTACGTTCGCCTCATAAATTTGTTTTACCCTTCTTTCCTCACTCATACGTTCCACATGTCCAAACTATCTCAACACACCTTTCTTAATTTTATCGATAATGCTTATCTCAGCCTTGCATTCTTTCCATATTTCACCATTCCAACAACTATCAATCATCGTTTTGCCTGCCGAATACAATCCCGGACCAAATAACTAAATAGATTGATTGGAGGGCCGCAGATACAAAACATTCAAATTTTAAAGAAAAAAATCCGGCAATTTCACAATTTGGGAATTACCCTAGTAAAAATGTCAGAAAAATTTATAAAACTAATTAATTCTGATTTACACTAAACTGCCATTAAAAAAAAACGTTAACGTTCGGTAGGCAGAGGGAATAGAATGCCACACCAATCTGTCATTGAACATTTTTTTCTCCTCTTCCACATTCATGCATATTCTCATACATACACGCCGATTATTCCAACTCCTGACCGGACTACTAAATTTATGTGTTAATAATTCTAGGAAGTAAAGATTAGTATATTACACATATTAGTGTTGGTACAAAAATTACATAAAACGTTCTCAATTATTTTTGACTTTTTTAGCACAATGTAGGTACTTCATATTTTTTTAGATCGAGTGATCACCTTATGAGTCCTCTGGGAAAATGAACGCACTCCGGCAAATCTGTTCTGTCAAAATAATTATTGACGTTTTAGCATTTTTTCCTCGAGTATTTTTGTCATTTACATTTATATAAATATTGGTATGAGGCTTACATATTTATAAATTTGATGTGGTTCTTTATTTATGATTGTACATAATATGCCTATTTGGTCTTCATTTCACAGCCTATAGTGTTATTATTTCTGTTATTCACTTTTTGTTTTTACCTTTTCCTCATTTCCTGATTCAATTTTTTCTCATTCATCATATGAAATTGTAGTTTGTTTAATTTTACCGACTTTTAATATTTGTATGTTAACCACACTACTGAATTAGTTTTTGCATGATATAAACCATTCCTAACCTGTTGTTTTTGTTGGTATGATAATTAATCAAAAAATAAATATTTTTATTGCAGTAACCGAGACACTTTGCAATGTCGTCTACAAGAATGAAGACAAGTATTTTAGATAAACCACTGAGCCGAGGTAAAGGTGAAGTGTCATTAAGTTGCTTTGCTCTTTTATTTTCTGAGATGGTTCAATACTGCCAAAACAGAGTCTACACTGTTCCAGAATTACAAAATAAGTAAGTTTTATTTAATGCAGAAGTTCGTTTCTTTGCTATCCATGAGAGTTTGATTTTGTCAAAATATTATATATGGTGAGACTAAAAGCTGATGTAAATTTATGGGTTTGGTGCAATTAACCCTTACTGGTCCAATGTCGAATCTCATTCCACATCGATTTTTTGCTCTTAGGTCCCATGTCGGATTTCATTCGACATCATTAGTATTTTATTTATTGTTTCGGCATTAACTTTGTGGTAAGACATGTTACAATGATTAAAGAAAACACTTCGTTTTTTACCACTTGAGTTTTATTATAGACTACATGTTTCAGAAGTTAAACTTCCATCATTCAGGTCTGTATAGTAACTTAAATATAAAATATAAAATTGTTCTATAAATAAGGAGAGGGGAAAGTAAGGGGAAGGGGTTAGTCAAGGGACGGAGTTTGAAAACAAAGGAAAAATGGAAAGCAATGGTGAATAATTTTGAAACGGGTATAGTAGCGCGCTAATAGATAAAATGTTAAAAAATAAAATTAAAAATAATTTAACCAAAAAATAAATATATTCAGCTCCTAATAATGATTCAATCAAAAATAAATCTTGGCGAAAATTTTTATATACGGGTTCAATAACTAAAAATATTTCGAAAATCTTACCCTCCCATATCCAACCTGCATATTATACAAATAATAATACATAAAATCCTCGATAACTCAAAATCTAAAATTAATTTATTACAAAAAAGTGGTGTTTATGAAATTTCGTGTGGAGATTGTGATAAAAAATATATTGGCCAAACTGAGATTAGAATTAAAGAACATCATAGCGGTCTTGTTAGTAATTATTTTTCGGAATTTGCAAATCACATAATAGATACTAATCACTCATTTCACTCTCATAAATTAAAATTATTACACCTTGTTCCATATAAAGGCCAAATTATGAATTATCTTTAAAATTTAGAAATCCAAAAAAACCTGAATTCTAATAATAATTTATTAAATAATATATTGTTTCAAAATTCTTCACCATTGCTTTCCATTTTTCCTTTGTTTTCCAACTCCGTCCCTTGACTAACCCCTTCCCCTTACTTTCCCCTCTCCTTATTTAAAGAACAATTTTATATTTTATATTTAAGTTATTATACAGACCTGAATGATGGAAGTTTAACTTCTGAAACATGTAGTCTATAATAAAACTCAAGTGGTAAAAAACGAAGTGTTTTCTTTAATCATCATTAGTATTATTTATTGAAATTCCAAGCTTACATTTTTGTAACTCGTATCTATTACAACGGTATGTGGAGCAGAGGACAAAAGATTTCTCCAAGTGGAATGTAACTGTCTACCTAGATTTTTTTTTAATTTTGGGGTACCGGAAAGGGTTAAAGTTATTCATAATGAAACTGAACACTTTTACTTGTAATTACATAAAAAAAATATATAAAAGTATAACAGACACTCAATTTACTAGAGTGGATGGTAAATAAATTATCTGGTAAATTATTGTCCTAGTTAATCGTAGGTTATTGGAAAATGCGCAACATTTATAATTACTTTTCTGTATTCTGAAAAATTAGGTTATTTTCCAAAAAAAATGCTAAGTTGATGCACTCAATCACATGTTTGACTCCTAATTTTGTTGTTAAAATAAATATATTTTTTTAACGATAATCATACTTTTGCCATAATTTAAATAAATTTATACAAAACATCATAGAAATCCTGGTACCTCAACGTTTTTTCCTACAAAACATTACAAAATTTGAAATAGTAAGATATTTCGCCCCTAATTTGAAATAAAAGAAAAGAAAAAATCTAAAAAGTATTGTAAATACAAAAACAATTTTCTTCTTCTCCGTCTTATTCCTCATTGCTGAGGGTTGTGACCCTTGCAGAAGCAACGACTCTTCTTTAGTTATCCCTTGACTGTGCTACATGTAGCGCTCCAACCACCGAGGTGCCTGCTGCTGCCTTAATTTGTTCGGTCCATCATGTGGGGATCTTCCTCTCCCTCTCTTTCCCTCCAGGCTACCGATCACAACTAGTCGTTCCAGGCTATCCTCGTTGCCACGCGCAACGTGTCCAAAGAACTGGAGAATCTATTGGGTACAGATATTGGCCAGAGTCAAGCCATCCAAGCGTAGTTCCTGCCGAATGGACTCGTTGGTGCGTCTAGCTGTCCATGGAATTTGGAGCATGCGTTGTGGAAATATGTTAAAATTATGTTTTTTATCTTACCAATTTAAAAATTTATACTTATTTCATTAATTTCTACTGCTATTGTGTCAACAAAAAGTACAAATTTCTTTTGAAAGATCACTACGCGTAAATATGTGCATTTATAAAAATTACATTTTTGAATTTTAATTTTGACCCCTTTAAATTAAAATTAACAGCTTGTTCATCCTTTGACCTCTGAATTCTTCATCTTAAGATTTGTTATTAAATTCATCTTTTGATCGATAGATTGGCAGAGCTGGGGCAAGATGTCGGAAGCAGAGTCATCGATTTATATTTCACGAGAGAACGGAATGGAAAAAGGGAGATAAAATTACTAAACATGTTATTATTTATCAAATCGACATTGTGGAAGGTATGTATATATTTAGCCATTTAAATTATAACTATGACAACCTAATTGATTAATAAAAATGCTGATTTAGGATATTACAGGATGTATTTAAATTTAAATTCAAATTCAAATTTAGAAACTTATTATAATTTAACATTTGAATTTTACTGTTTTTAATCACTTTATGTTTGAACTGCAAGATTTAGTCTTATTTTTTTGTGTAATGGTTAGCGTGTTTAGATACCATGCCGGAGGTTGGGGTACGATTCCCAAGGGGGGGTGAAAATAAATAATCGTGATTTATACTGTAATATTTATTTAATATTACCCTGGACTGGTCCCTGAAGGGCAGGAGTGATTACTTTGCCTTCATGTAAAAAAAACGGTCAAGATAACACTGTGTCAATATGATGCAGTGTCCTATGCACCATTGGATGTGGATAAGGGTTAGAAGATTCTTAGTTTTTTAGCATAGATTTAAATTTATTTTTTTTTATAGAAAGGAAACTGGAATTTCGACAAATATGTTTTATTTCAGACACTGTTTGGAAAAGAAGCAGACAAGTTAGAACATGCCAATGATGACGAGAGAACTTATTACATCATTGAAAAAGATGCTCTGGTAAGTACCAATTCTGGTAATATAGTACACCGTCATTAATTTTATCACTTT
Source organism: Brachycentrus maculatus (assembly GCF_059751285.1). NCBI lineage: Eukaryota > Metazoa > Arthropoda > Insecta > Trichoptera > Brachycentridae > Brachycentrus > Brachycentrus maculatus. The sequence goes on along the minus strand of NW_028280992.1, from coordinate 271,406 downwards.
GCTAGTTCAAACAGTCGTCCTTTAACGATTTGAAATGATTTTTTTTTCAAAAATTGAGGAATGTAAGCTAAATCCAATGCTTGATTTTGTAAATATGATATTTAACACTTTAATTGCCAACTAAGTTACTGCCATGGGCAAAGTGATCTTACCAGGTCGCAACCAGCACACTAAATTTGGCGAGCGTGCCTTTGCTGCTGTAGGACCGATGGTGTGGAATGCTCTTCCATCAGTATTTAGACAGTGAAAGTGAGATGATCTTTAGAAAAAACAAAAAAAAACATTGGTTTGCTAGATCATTTCCACTATCTTCTTTTCCCCAATTTATTCACAGTGAAACGCCCTTAAGGTAGTATTTTACGAAAAAGCGTTGTATAAATTATCCAAATTTATTATTATTATTATAAGTGTTATTGTGTTGTCCACTCCTTCACTGGGAACCGGCTACACAATATTGCATGCTGATCATGAATAAATATCTGTGGCATTGGTTACTATGTCATAGGGTTGTTTTAGATGAGACATTTGAGTTAACTAAGCATACTAAATGAATGTCAGTGCGAATTTTCCTTAAAGGAGTATCGACGTTAATGAACGTCGAAGTCCGTCTGTCAGTTAGTATGATGTAACTTGTATAGCAATATATTATTAGATTAAAACCAATATTTTTAGCTTTTCCACTTTATTTTTATTTGACCAGCGACCGGGTTTCGTCGTTACCGACATCATCAGACTGGTGGGAGGCTATACAAATTGTTATGTTATATATAAAAGAAGGCAGGAGTTGATAACCATGATTTGATGTAATTTTATTGAGAAATTAATTTAATTTGAGTGAATTTAAGTATTGCATGATAGTATTAAAATTGTTTTTATTTTATTTATTTTTTATTTTTTTTAATTTTTTTTTATAATTCCATCACGCAGTGTCCATTCCAGTGGGCAATTCCATCACGAAGTGTCAGTGGATAATATAAATCTATTGTATAGCAATGACATCTGTGGATATTTGTGTGTAATTTTGTCATAATTGAAAAATATTTAGAATAGGTGTTTTTAAAAAATATATATTTTAACATAATTACTATCTTCATAATACATACATACATCGATTTAATGAAAAAAAAACTTTTTTTCATGTAAAAAGAACCCACTTCCCAGAGAATGTCGGACATCAATTTTTGTACTCCCGGATAGGTTAATATTTCTAATTAATGATTTTATTTTAGGTTAATAAATATATAAGTGTACCGAAAGACAAAGGATCCCTAAACTGTGCCACATTTAATGCTGGAATAATCGAAGCTGTGCTGACTAAAAGTGGATTTGTAAGTTGTCAATGACTGCGTCGTTTGTATTACGATTTTGGTAATTCATCGAGATAAAATTAATTTCATTGCTTGTTGATTGCAGCCTGCCAAAGTTACCGCACACTGGCATCAAGGGACAACGTACATGGTGAAATTTGACGATACTGTCATAGCACGTGATAAAATGTTGGAGGACAGATAAAACCATACTCATTCTGCACACGGTCATCGGAAGGTCATGCTCGGTAGCCCAAAATGGTTACCGTTAAATTATGGAGGCGTTAATATTATGTAGAAAATTACTTCAAGAGGATTGCAAAATAGTATTTTTTTAAATAAATATTTATATTATCATAAACTCTTCTTTTACGAATGGTATATTTATGTATATATAAAAAAAAAGTACTAAAATTAGATTATTAACTACTTCTTCAAACCCCTTATCCACACCCGATGGTGCATAGGGCACTGCATCATATAAACGCAGTGTTATCTTGATCGCTAACACATGAAGGAAAGGTGCTAAGCCCTCCGCTTCAGGTACCAGTCCAGGTTAATATTGAGTAAATGTTTTAGAGTGAAAAAAATCACCTATGACTTATTTTATCACATATTAATTTGACTTCCCCTTTGGGAATCCAACCCAGGACCTCCAGTATGGTCTCCGAGCATGCTGACCATTACACTACGGAGGTTGACCTAACTTAACCACTGGTACTAATAAAAACCTATACAGTGGAACCTCTCATAATGAGTAATTCGCAGAGCAAAAGAAATCTTAAAAGAGATTACTTATTTGTCATACATTCACATTTTTACTAAGTTTTTTTTTTAAATATAATTTTTATTCCAAGTTTTTACACTCCTTAACAATTTATAAGTAATTTTATTTGAAAAAAACCTTTAAAAGAATAAAATAAAAAATTGAGTTTTATTTCGGCCTGGAACGCATTATCGTATTTTACATACATTTGCATGGGAAAAAATATTTCACTTAACGAGTAAGATGCTGGAACGAATTAAACTCATGAGAGATGCCTCTATATTAGAAAAAAAATTGTACTGACCGTAACTTTAAAAATAAAAATCACTGGTTTGAAATACGAATATGTTTATGAAATTTGATTCACAGTAGTCAAATTGTTTGTCCATTTTGAAAATCTAGTTTTATAAATGTATCATCCATAAGTATGATAGAGTTTATGATAAAAATAAATTTCAAGGAAAATACTGTGTCACGACGCCCTTTAACATAAAATGCTCATATTAAATTATGTAACAAAAATATTGTATGCTGTATTTTATTTCCCACATGTTTAGCTTATATTTGAATGCGTATTTTGTTCGACCATAGAATTTTAAAAAAACTTTTGAAAGTATCATTGAAACAATTATTATTTATTAAACTTCTTGTACATAATAAATGAACATTGGTGGTATTATTGCTAGGGAGCAACTAGTAATACCTTGCAAGGTTTGTACCAAATAAAGCTGTTCCAAATTAAAGCCATAATCGCAATAACAGATCTCATTCAGCGTTCGGCAACGTTAGAAACCGCACGTCATTTCATGCCCGATTTTTTTATAGAATATATATTGAATTTTTTTTTTATTTACTTGTTAAAACTGCTTACCTTTCAATAACTCTTTTCTTTTCAAAACCATATATTTATTTCAAAGAAAAACTTATTTTATCAATACGAAAACGATGTTATAAGAAAAAAATTCAATTACGTCAAATGTTACCTGGGTTTAAAGAAAGTTAAGTTGCTAATTAACGTATGTAGGGCCTTGATGGGCAGATAATACTTATACATAAGTGAATTTTTTTTCTTTCAAATAATGTGTTACAGTATGAAAGATCATACCATATATAATTACAATATTGTATGCAAATATGCAATATCGTACCAGTGGCGTGCCCAGGGTTTACCAGTAAGGCAAGCCCATTATTTTTCAGAATAAAATCTTCTTCTCCGTCTTATTCCTCATTGCTGAGGGTTGTGACCCTTGCAGAAGCAATGAATCTTCTCCAGTTATTCCTTGACTGCGCTGCACGTAGCGCACCAACCACTGAGGTGCCTGCTGCTGCCTTAATTTGATCGGTCCTTCGTGTGGGGATCTTCCTCATCCCCTCCAGGCTACCGATCACAACTAGTCGTTCCAGGCTATCCTCGTTGCCACGCAAGACGTGTCCAAAGAACTGGAGAATCCGTCGGATACAGATATTGGCCAGATTTAAGCCATCCAAGCGTAGCCAGAATAAAATAGCGACTATGTAATTTTTTCCACATGAATTTTATTTGACCAGCAATCGGGTTTCGTCGTAACCGACATCATCAGACTGGTGGTGTCAGTTATGACGAAACCCGGTTGCTGGTCAAATAAAATTCAAGTGGAAAAACTTACATAGTTGTTATTTTATTCTATAATATGTAGTTCAACCAAAAAATGTCAGTACAAAACTTTATTAAAAAAAAAAAAAAACATTACTTTTTACTTTCGTGAATCCATGATGTACCTATAAATTCTTCACTTCTAACCATTCCCAGTACAGAAAGCAATATAAAGATAAACAATGTATTGTAATGAGTGTAAAAAATGCATAGATGTAATTTTTGTACGGAATAGCCATCACATTGAAATAAAGAAAATGTTGACTACAGTAAAATACGTTTCTAATCCAACGAGTTTTGTATATCGACTGATTAAACTTCCTTTTATGTAATTTAACAGTTGTGATATTTTTAAATCAGGAGTAGGTCTTTGAGACCTTTAGATGTAATCATTTCATTTTTTTAAATAAAATTCAATGCGCTCACCTTTCCATAATAAATTAATTCCTTCAACTACTTATATAAATAAAACAAATAAATGAATAAAACAGCACAAACGACATCGGCCGTATCCGAACTCATTATGACGTTCAAACAAAAATGTGCTTACGAAAAACGTGCGAAGAACGAAAATAATGCAAAAACTTATTCCAATCTTAATAATTCCAACAATTACCGTATTTAATTATGGATTACCTATTATATTTTATAATTATGAACTCTACAAAGGCATAAAACTAGTTGATAAGCATCTGACAGATGAGTAAACAGATAACAATAATGAAATACGTTCGTTACAAATATTGTGAATTGCAGCTAATTTCTTGTAGCTATGTTCACGCTACCGAAGCTGGCTTCCAATCTCGATACAAAATGCCATATAGGTACTTACATTTAACGGTTTAAAGTTATGTTTTTAAACCAAATCTACTATGCGTTTTGCTGGAAGCAGAAGCCCGTACTGAATGGCTTCAGTATGGCATAAGAGTGAGCGAGATGGCTACTCTCCCTCTCTAACACCCGCCTCACCAGCACCTGCGTTCGGAATCGAAAAGGTTTGGATCTCGGCTAGATGATTCCAGTATTACGATAAGTGCGCGTCGTAATTTAAAAACAACAATACATTGATTATTTATTTTTGATCATTTGATCCAGATTTGGTCATTTTTATTTGGAGTTGTTGGGCAAGCCAGGCTTTTGGGCTTCTAGGGCAGTACCGCCACTGTATCGTACGTAAGTTTGGTACTGATATTTTTTGGTTGAACTACATTTTATATAATAAAACAACTATATAGTTTTTTCCATTTTTATTTTATTTGAACAGTGATTGGGTTTCATTATTACCGATATTATCAGTCTGATCATGGCCATGAACAGAATGGTGAATAATACAGCGTATAAAGTGATAAACTTAAACCAGCCGATGACAGATCGTAAGTTTTTTAAATACACAGGCTTTCGTATTTCCTTCTCAAAAAGTCTCTTTTGGAATATCTACCATATATCTCATAGCTCCTCGTTAAAATCAGTATTTGTGTGCACATCCACATATATGGTAGGTAAATATTTCACAATATTCTTATTGAATTGTTTCCTGATGGAAAAAACAGGATGCTTAAAATAATCACTTGTGGGGACCACACCCTCTTGGCAGGTAGCAGGAAAAGCGAACAGTGTATGTACTGCCGAACATATAATGGTTCATACAGCAATGTGACTAGAGACCAATGAATAGTCACTTCTGAGTGCCTGATGTCACATCTACATTTGTATAATACAGTGGAACCACTCATAACGAGCATAATTCCTTCCAGAATCTTACTCATTAAGCGAAACATTTGTTTTGCTTTGTTTTGACTGTCATGGAAGTTCCGTCTCACAAGTGAATGTTGTGAAAAAGGGACTTGCCCTTTCTCTGTTACTTGTTATGCGAAATGTAGCTCACCAAGGAAGCAACTTATTCACTTTTTTTGCTTGTTATGCGAATTACGCGTTATGAGAGGTTTCACTGTATATGATTGGTTGGGAATCACAAGGTGATAAATAAAATAATTTTGATAATGATTACTATTTATTTCATCAATCAATAAGTGAACAATTGATAATTGCTGTAAGAAAAGAAAACAATTGAAAATAATTTATCTAATATGCGGTATGATTGTTTGGTTTAGCCCAGTTTGAATTGTCTATCGCGATATGCCACCTGGCCAGTTCTGAACTTGCTCTCTCGACTTTCCCTTTCGGCTATCAAGGCCCATGTCAACAATCCTACGGGCACAACGATCAACATAAACCCGTAAATAGACGTCTTGGGTGTCACCTTAAAGTGGTCCAGATGGGACGCCTGCATGGATTGAAATCTCTGGAGAGCGGGGTCAAACTGAAACAAAGAAACTTATTAACTTAACTGTTCAATTTATTCCACAAAGACTATTTGTTAGATGTTAATTACCTAAGTTTGTGTAGATTTAAAACGTTGCTTGGATTGTTTATTGAAGACAGATTTAAGCTCCTTTTTCTTGTAGACTATTGTTTGCTAACTTTTTACTTTTTCATCTTTTTTATGTTTTAATTTTATTTAAAAAATAAAAAATAAAATATTTTGTTTTCTGATAGTCAAGTATTTTGTATTTTATATTAACACTATTATTCTAGTTGTACTTATAATACCTATTGTATTCTTGCCAGTGTCCTTTACTATGACCTAAATTATATTGTTAACCCACACACAGGCCATGCCTTTGTGGGATCTTTTTTGTATTTATATTTTATTCATATTTTTTTTTGTATTTGAAATTATATCACGTTTATATAATGCAAAAGAATTTGAAATAAAGAAAAAAAAGAAGAGTGTTTGCGTTCACTCGAAGTATTTGTTTACTGTAAGTACTTCGAAACCTGTGTGTTGACACATTGACTGCCGACTACGAGATAATTCATAGATTGCATTCTTTGCTAGGACGCCGACTACGAGTTGTACTGTGTTTACTTGCCATATTCCTGCAGTTACGATAAAATTCCTAGTATATCAGTGCTAATATGGATAGATGGCGCATGGGAAGAGAACAAAAATTCAATGCTGGCTTACATGAACACAAAATTTATTGATAAATGAACAGATAATTTAACTTTGTACTATAATTAGAGTTTTTAATAATATATAATATCGCTCACTCCTTTCAAGAACGTCATAAATCAAAAAACTTGATTTTTCAGGAGAACGTTTTTAAAGTTAAAAATATAAAACAATGCATTAAAAATAAACATCAAGCAACTTATTGAACTTTTTACTATGCAACAGATCTTTTTAGGTAAAACATGAAGGTTTTTTCTCCATTTGAAAAATATTTAGTATGTTTAAAAAAATAATTAAACAATACCTTTTCCTCGAAATGCTATACCAACACTTTCTGCCCTGTAGTGGGTAAATATATTAAGTTAAAAATATGCCTCTTTTGCTGGGATATAGTACATTTTCTGGGGATTCCGAAAACATGCACAACTGAAAATTGACGATTTTTGATTTATGACGTTCTTGAAAGGAGTGAGCGATATGATTAAATGAAATTGGCTTCATAGATCGGAATTTTGATAAATGCCGTGGCAGTCAATGTGTCAATTATAAATGGTGATTTTTTAATAAAATGTTGTTTGTTTAATTGGCTTTATTATTATTAATGTAACTATTTTTGTTAATGTAATGTAATGTTTATTATTGTTAGTGTAACTATTTTTATTATATATTTTTTAAATGTAAAGCTTTACAATTCTCCAACAAATAAAATAAAATAACTATAGTTATCCATACTATTTAATAAAAGCGTTAATTTCCATATGGAATCAAATAACCATTTCAATGATTTTTTCAATAATCTATTTTTATGTTTGTAGTAAAAAATAACATAAATTTACTGTCTTCTTCTTCTAACCCATATCCGCACCCGGTGCATAGGGCATCGTATTGAAGGAGTGTTATCTTAATTGTTACTTACATGAAGTTAAGGTGATCACTCCTGCACTTCAGGAGCCAGTCCAGGGTAATATTAAATAAATATTATGGTGTAAAATCACAAATATTTGTTATTACCCACCTAGGGATCGAACCCGGGGCCTCCAGCACGGTAGCTAAACACGCTAAGCATTATACCACGGAGGCGGACTTTTTTTGAAATTTACTTTAGTGTTGTGATGTTTAATAGTTGCTAAAGACATTTTAGAAAATAAGGACCGTTTGAAATGATTTTGGAACAAAGTTTTTATGAAAGCGGAAAAAAATGTGTTAGAATAGTATGTGAGAATCATCTTGAATTAATCTATGTAGATTTCTTGACAATATTATGTAATAAAATATGGTAGCATACCACTGGTTCAGAATCGGGAACAGAAAACCTGTAAGGATTATACGTTTGTTTTATAAAGTGTTGTCGGTTGACAAGTCTTCGGGCTGCCTGATCTTTCAATATTTCTATTTCTTTAAAAGATAAACCATACTGTTTATCTGCCATTTTCGTATTTTCTTGATATCCAGTATTAGTATTTTTGGCAAACGTCAAATGAACCACAGAATAACCTCATTTGTTCATAGACAATATGCTCATAGACAATTATTAGGTACCTAAGCTACACGATATAAATAACTGGCTTGTTTACAAGAGTGTGTATAGCTTAATTTTATCTGCAGACTGTCAAACTATTTTGTTCATTTGTCAAAGACGCATGTTTTTTGTTGGTTATGTTTGGGAGTATAATAATACCGAGATTAATACGAAACTGCCTTATATAAAATACTAGTAACGATTTTAATATGAATTTAGTGTGTTAAAAGGTGAATTTTCTTCACCAGTGTAAGGCACCATACTATCAAGATGGAAGGCGACAGTGCATTCGATAATAAAAAAGCTCACAGAGATAGGCATTCGGGAAGAAAAGCTGATAAAAAGAAAGCTAAAAATAAGCCACAAGATGCCAACTTATCAGATCGGCAAAGGAATCCAAAAGCCTTCGCGATCAAGTCGGCGGTACGCGCTGAGAGGAGTTTCCGAAGAAAGGAAGACATTATCGCGAAAAAGCAACATTTGCCGACCGTTGATAAAACACCCCTTGAACCGCCACCTATAGTCGTAGCCGTAGTCGGTCCGCCAAAAGTCGGAAAGACCACCCTCATAAATAATCTCGTGAAAAGCTTCGTGAAAACTAACGTGACGAGTGTCAAAGGTCCTATAACCATAGTCACTTCCAAAAAGAGACGTATTTCGTTGATCGAATGCAACAACGATATCAATTCGATGATCGATATAGCCAAATGCGCAGACTTAGTTCTGTTACTGTGCGATGCCAGTTTTGGTTTTGAAATGGAGATCTTCGAGTTCTTGAATATCTGCCAAGTTCACGGAATGCCAAAAATAATGGGTGTTTTAACTCACCTGGATGTCATCAACAACACCAAGACTTTGAAGAGACAAAAGAAATTATTGAAGCATAGGTTTTGGACGGAGGTTTACGCGGGAGCTAAGTTGTTTTATCTCTCTGGCATTCTGCACGGAGAATATTTGAGGAACGAAATAAAGAATTTGGCGAGGTTTATATCTGTCATGAAGTTCCGGCAGTTGAGTTGGAGAACGAGTCACGCGTATGTGTTAGCGGATCGGATGGAGGATATTACTAACCAAGACTCCATCCGGAAAGACGTGAAGGTGAATCGGGATGTGGTTTTGTACGGATACGTGCGAGGCGTTCCACTTATGCAGGGTTCCACATTACACATTGCAGGTATGCTTAGTAGCAATCATTTATTATCACCATAGCGCTTTCCCTCAGGGCTAGTAGAGAAGAGATTGGTATACATCTGTATCTGCTTGCTCTATTCAAGCATGTCGACAGTCCGGTCCACTTTCGAGGATTGGGTTTACTTGATCATGTAACATTTTGCCACACATGAGCCTAGGAGATTGCATTTTGTCCAAAACTAATAATTGGAAATACAATTGATAGATCTTTATATACAGGGTGGCCCATAATCCAACGTATTCCTTTCAAGAGGTTAGGCCAGCTTATGATTCACCAAAAAATGAAAATATGACCTCAGTAAAAGTGCCTTAGTTTTCCAGATATTTCCACTTTTATGAATTTCCCGAACATCTACTCCTTAGATCAGTTTTTTTAATGCCATTTTATCAAATTTTAATATTATTTCTCACTTATTTTAATTTACGATGCAACATGAAAGTGGAGAAACCATATTTAAGTTGTTATTTGTTTTGTTGTGATGAGGTGAAAAAGGCCATCACAGCATTAACTTTTTTGAAACATGACAATATTGTGATCGGAACCCTTTAATTATTTTAAAACCCTTTTTATGTTCATTGTAGGATTGAAGTATATTTGAAACCATTTTTATATTCATTATAGGATTGAAAGATATTTGATTTACTTATTTATTTCCAGGTGTAGGAGATTTAAAAGTTAACGAAATTAGTTTCCTGCCGGATCCTTGTCCACTGCCAGAAGTTCAGAAGAAGCGGACTCTTTTAGAAAAAGAGCGCCTGATTTATGCCCCATTTTCCGGTGTCGGCGGAATAGTTTACGACAAAGATGCTGTTTACATCGAACTCAAAGGTTCACATTCCCACAAGGAAAATGAAGATGAAGCTACTTCCGAAAAGAAAGCCATTCTAAAAAGTGTCATCGAGCAAAAAGAAACAGTCGATGACCAGATGAAGAATACTGGATTTAAACTCTTTACAGATGGTAACGTCATTTACTCAAATATGATCGAGGATACAAACAAACACACTAATGATGATGATGGATCCCAAGAATCTTCCGATTCCGCTGACGAAATGGATAATGAAGAGGTGTCATCCGGTATTGAAGACGACATGTCATCAGGCTCTGATGAAGAAGGTCCAAAAGTGAAACAGAAAAACACCAAGCGGCAAAAAGAACAGAATGAAAACCCCGATTCCGAAGATGAAGATTTACATATTCAAGATACGGAAAAGTTACCTTGGAATAATGATTTTGATGAAAATGATGACTCTAATGACAATTTTGAAAATAAGTGGCGTGAGAATATGACAGAAAAAGCTAGTAATGCCTTTCTAGAGCGCCAGAGTACGACACAAAATATTATGAAATTAGTTTATGGAGTTTTTCACCCTTCGAAAAATACTCCAAATGATAACAAGATCAACGTTAACTCATCCGACGAGAGCGAATCGGAGGAAATCGGGGGATTGTTTAAGAAAGTAACAGAAAAACAACGCAAATTACAAAAAGATAAACAGAATATGAACACTGATGAATGTTCCTTGTTTTATTCTTCATCTCAAGATGTCTCTAGAGATTGGTTGGATACAGAAATAAAACAATCTCTGTTGAACTGCTTTGTGACGGGAAAACGTTCTTCGGGAGAAGATGCTTCTGAATTACTGAAGCTAGATGACGCCAGTGTGGGGGACTCGGATGAGGATTTGTTCGGGGACTTTGAAGATTTAGAAACTGGAGAGAGACATAAAAATGAAAAGGAAGAAAAGGAAGCTAAAAGAACCGGCACTAAGAGATCCATCGGCGACATGTCTAAGGCTGACATATTAGCCAAGAAGTTGAAACTTAAAGCCAAATTTAATTCGGAATATGATAATCCCGATGAAACGAGAATTACAGGCGATCATGCATATTACGAGAATCTAAAAGCGGAGGCTCTCAAGCAATCCGAACTCAACAAATCTGTATTTGATGAATTAGATGATGGATTAAGAGTGGAGGTTGAAGGATTCAGACCGGGAATGTATGTGAGAATGAATTTTAAAAGCATGCCTTATGAATTTGTTAATAATTTTGACGCCACTTACCCGATCTTAATAGGAGCTTTAAATATGTCGGAAGAAAATATTGGATATGTAAGTTGTAAGGTAAAAAAACACAGATGGTATAAGAAGATACTCAAAACAAATGATCCCCTAATCATATCCATGGGCTGGAGAAGATTTCAGACTATACCTATATTTTCTAAAATAGAAGATGACATGAAATGTAGATATTTAAAGTACACCCCCGAGCACGTTACGTGCAACATGCATTTTTACGGACCGATCACTCCACAAAACACAGGATTACTGGCCCTTCAGACATTGACTAGCGATACCAACCAGTTGAAACAGCTAGGATTTAGAATAGCGGCTACGGGGAGCGTCAATGAAATTAACAAATCCACACAGATAGTAAAAAAGTTGAAATTAGTGGGAACGCCATTAAAAATCTTGAAGAAAACCGCTTTCATAAAAGACATGTTTAACAGTTCCCTGGAGGTGGCCAAGTTTGAGGGTGCTAAAATAAAGACAGTTTCTGGTATCCGGGGGCAGATCAAGAAAGCTATCAACAAGCCGGAAGGATGTTTTAGAGCGACGTTTGAAGATAAAATTTTACTCAGCGATATCGTATTTTGTAGGACATGGTTTAAAGTTAATGTGACTCAGTTTTATACCACCGTTACTAATTTGCTTCTGGAAGTAGATAACAAAAACGTTTGGTCGGGTATGAAAACTCTAGGACAGTTGAAGAGAGAGAGGAGCGTAAAGAATGAACCCAACAAAGATTCGTTATACGAAGATATTAAACGAGAACCTAAAGTATTCAAGCCATTGGTTATACCCAGGAATCTGCAGAAGAGCTTACCTTATAAGGACAAACCCAAGAACAAGATCATTTCCAGCAAGTCCGGAGATATTACCAAGAACCGAATAGCTCTTGTGAAGAGTCCTCACGAACAGAAGGTTTCCAATGTATTGAAAATGGTCAGAACCAACTACGAGAAGAAGCAAGAACAGGCCAAAACTGCAGTTTCGGAAAGAATTGAAAAACATAAAAAAGAAGAGCAAGTTTTTGCATGGAAAAAATTAAAAAGACAAAAAGAATTAAAAAAGAAAGTGTGTCGGGCTCTCAGCAAAATGGGTAAAAAGTGAAATGTTACGAAAATGATCTAATTCTAATGTCCAAGAAGAGAGTATCTAGGAATGAATATTCAACATCATATTTGTTACATTGTGTGAATCTTAAAAGGAGAAATAAAACAATTTTCAACAATAGTCAGTCAAATGTATTTATGGCAATTTATTTACATTTCACTTGTTGCAGTGGTTATGATATATTTTCCGCAACCAGTTTCCTCTGAGGTGGACTACCCACACCGTATTCCATAATTAACATTGACAATCTGTTTTTTTTTTCATTTTTATTATTATATAAATCATTATTGGCGAGACATGTCCGTGTAGTTTCTTACTATACATATTATTAAAAATAAATAACAATAAAACATAATGATAGATACGTTAGATATATGTATAAGCATAACTTACTCGTAATAGCTACAGTATGGACACAATACACATTCATTTACAATTTTACCTTTGAGATATATGGTTCTGAAAAATAACCGATTGTTTCTACATCGTCTGTCAGAACATCCCCAATCCTTTACGTGGTTTATATGTACTCAATTTCTGTAATGCACAAATATTACAGAATGAACAGGACTCGGAAAGTCTGACAAGTTTGTCGGTTATGAGGAATTTCTCCATCGTGAAAATGGGAGTTGGCCGACTTGACGCGCCAACAAATAATAACACAAGGTTTAGCGATAAACACCGATAAATGATAAACAGTAAGTATACTGAATCACAATTTGTGCCATTATTGTATCATTTGTACTAATTGATAATATAGCATTCTCACTTGTCATTAATACTGAGGTTTACTCCCGCTGTGAAGAATGTCGTAGCCAAAATATGGACCGACCGGATCAAGTATTTTCTAATGATGCGATAACAATATATTAAAGCTCTTTGCATACACATACACCATGCTCGCTTACGCTTTACCATTAATATTACACCAATCTGTTACGGGAAATATTTACACACAGGCTCGATATGCAATATGGTTTCCGAGTTTTGGGAGAACGATCCAAATAATAGAGAATCCTAAATCAAGTGTAAAGTCCGCAACAACGATAAATCGATGTTTGGCACTTCCGAAGTCACTTAACGTTCTAGTAGTCTGATACTATATCCTTGAGCAATAAAATAAAATGAATATAATACACGATATTGTCTAACAAGTATAGCTAGATATTTCCACAATATACAGGAAACAAACAATGTACATATTCCTTTGGTCTACATTCTCCGTTGTTTCTAAATTGAAAATGGGATTTCCATTTCTCGTCCCAAATTTGTAATTTCCTCGGATAAAGTAAAATACACCAAAATGTTTTGTTGTTTCGAAGCGGGACTATACAATTGCTTTGTTACAACAGCATGCGACGAGGAAGCACGTGTCGCCGCTTAACATATATCTACAAATAAAAATTTACTCTCGATTTATCAAAATGGTAACTGATAAATATGACTCGTTCTACAAAATAACACCCAATAAATATTTAAATGGTAATTACTTAACGTTAATGTGATAAAATAATTCCTGTCAGTTTCTAAACAAGCTTAGGTTACCGAGTACAAAATGCATTCTAATAGTGGTCGCATTTTATTTTTAAAACAACTGTAATATTGTTGTTTTAAAAGAGAAAGAATAAAACATTTACATTACCAGCACATTGATAACATTAACTGTTTTCATTTTTCCAATGACCATGCACGCTGGTGATGCATTTTATTTATAATTTACAGAAAAATGATGAATACAGATTTTTATTCTATAAAGCCCCTGACACGAGCGATAAAGATTGACAGTATGTTTATTGAAACATAAAATGTCAGTTTTCAAAGCATCAATATTTTTTAAGTGTTTATTTAATATTTTGATTTTGCTTTCCATAACTCTTCAAAATTACGATATTAACCGATTAGCAATTGAACACATTCGTGATAACAGCACCAGATATTATTTTATTACAAACCACAATTAATATAAATGAATCACAATTGGGGTTTGTGTTTGCTTCAAATTTCACAACACCGGCACAATATTCTACTTATTAAATGCAGGATTTTAAGAAATGTTTTGATTCCCGACAAAACAGTGACAACTAGACAACTGTGTTGCAGCTATAGCGAAATATTGGAGTATACCTGAGATGGATAAAGATTGCCTCCAATAAAAATTTACATAATTTTGCACCAATGAAAAAACCCAAATGTCATTCATTTCATAACCTCTGTAAACGATCAACAAGCAGCATCCCCGGGAAATTGTCAATCATACTAAATGTGTCGAGTGTACTCGGGGCTCACAATGTCAGTAAGTCAATGGTGGTTGGATAAAACTTACAAATATGCATTTTCTTGTATGTAATTTAAATATCGAAAGCTGAGTTTAACTAAATTTGGATAATACATTTATTTAGTCAGCAATTGTTTAATGACCAGCTTTATTTCAATTTTTCAGACTCCATATACAATATTTAGGTGCCGTAACCACAATACTACTCGATACACACCAAACGCAATAAGACTTCACTTCATATGTACATTACATTCTCATAAAGTAAATTTTGCCTAAGGACTAAAATCTATGTTATAATAATATTATGCATATTCAACAGTAAAATTGTTTCTAAAGATGCTGGTGACATGTTGACCAGCGTCTGGAGTCGGTGCCTAGCGGCTCTGCATACATGTTACAACACATGTTTTGTGAAATTGTAAAGCAAGAAAATTATCCTATATAAAATTATATAAATAAATTTGTAAGTTCAATTTCGCTGGCCAAATAATAATACGCAATCATTAATTGGAAGGTAAGAGGAATGTAAGTCAACGAAGATTTTTATCTGTATTTCATATATTAAAACGGTCTCCGAAATTTAGGAAAGATGTCTGGTGCACAATTAAGTTTAGAAATACGGTAGATTCTCTGCAATCCGACATACATTGGGTTGACAGGTGTATGATGGATAACAAAAACCAAAACTCCAAGAAAATAATTGTGTTTATGAATAACAGATTCCACTACAGAGAGAACTCTGTACAGAATACAGTCAAGCTTTCACATTGCATAGTGCGGGATTGGTTTTTAAGACGGTTATAATAGAGTATTAATGTGGCTTTTAAAAAAATCAAATTAGTTAATATTAAAAAAATTAACAGCACAGTTTTTACCATTAATATTGATATCTGCAAAGAAAAAAGGGAGATATAAAAGATAAGACTTTCTATATTTCATATGGCAGTAAAATACTGCAACAATGTAATTTCCTCCCTTTTCCTTCTGTTGCGGTCAGTAAATCTGCGATACATATTTGATAGGGGAACACAGGCGCAGGAAGAAAAGTGGATGCATATTTTAATATTGTTAATATCATTATGAAATAATGATAAAAGGTACCGCCAACAAAGGCTGTTTTTCTGTAAGCGAATTGTGGAAATGAAAATGTATGTCACTATTGATTTTTATGGAAAGAGAATTTATAAGAACTCCGTTATCTGATATTCCTGTCGAATGATCGCGGGACCATAGAGATTCTACTGTATAACGAATTTCCGCTATATTTACTAAATAAAAACACTATGCATTAATGAACACTCAAGGATATATGAAAGCTATTTTATTTATTATTACAAAGTTATCATGTGGAGGTCTGCTTTATTAACTTTTACAATACATTTTTGCTAGTATCCAATTTGAGATAAATAGTATCGAACTTGAATACAAAAAGAAGATATTTTTACAATACAAGTTCATTTGATATTCATTATGTAATCACATAATGCATTTTAACTCTACAACCAATTTTTTCCATATTTCATTTTTACAGTTAAATTCAGTTATCTTATTATATTGATTGAATTTAAAATCGAATCAATGAAAATAAATTTCACTGATTCGATTTTAAATTCAATCAATATAATAAGATAACTGAATTTAACTGTAAAAATGAAAAATAAATATTTTGTGATGTTTAATTGCATTACATATTACTAAAACTTCAAATATGTGGAGAAACAACAGACGGATTTGACATATCAACAAATTAATTTTGTGTGATGCAAATAGGTGTGCGTGTTTTTATAAATATATTTCTCTATCAAAAAACATGTATGGCTTTAAAAAATTAATCATGCTTTGAGTTATGTTATTACAGTATGTTTATGAATTCAGCCATTTTTTTATACGTTTTGGAGAGTTAATTTATTAATATGAATTTTAATTTACCAATAAGAAATTTTATAAGGAACTTGAGTATGTATGGCTTTATGTAATAAGTAGTTTTAAATGATCTGGATAATTTTTCCAAATAATTTTTAAACCTCATTGTAAGAGAAATTACATACTAACAAAAATTGTCTAGGATTCAATAATAAATAGGTATGTACATATATAATTTATCTGAAGAAAATTGTCATAGCTGGTCTTTCATCAACCATCATTATTGAATTATAAGTAGCAAATATAAAGTACCCGGGACCTCCGTTCTGGAGGTCCCGGGTTCGATTCCCAGGGGAGGTCAAATAAATATAAGTGATTTTTTCACAATAATATTTATTCGATTTTACCCTGGACTGGTACTTGAAGCGGAGGGCTGATCACCTTTCCTTCATGTGTAAAACGATCAAGATAACACTGCGTTCATATGAAGCAGTGCCCTATGCACCATTGGGGTGCGGGTAAGGGTTTTATATATATATATATATAAATATAAAGTAAATGACTTTTTTCTATTGTAAGTAAACAAGTTTTTCTTGTTTCATCGGTTTAAGATGGGATACATTTGTAAATTAGCTATAAAAGAAAACACCTATGATTTTATATTACAGGATTATATATTATATTTAATAAAACATGATTTGTTTGTTGCACCTCTTATTAAATGTACATAAAATTACAACATTTACAAAATGTTTGGATAAATGATATTGTGGGGCGTTATTTCAGAACACAGAACGACAGTAGTGTGAAATGTACGCGTCCCTAAGTGTAGAGGTGCCGTAATAATATTCCGACTCCACCTTTACCGGTTCTTAAAAGTAAACATTTAAAAAGAACATAAACCTTTAGACGAACAAATAATATATTATTTTATAAAAGACTAGACAAAACTGGGAGTTGAATTGTCAACTGTTTGGTTACACTTCCTACTATTCCTAAAATATCAACAAGCGGTCGTAAAAATGTTCAATTTATCGTAACAATGCGCACTGTTTGTTCCTATAGTAAAGAGTCAAAAATATCGGTTATATAAAAATGGAATTTCATCAGTTATCAAGCGACGTTTCTCTGAATATTGTACACTAGTCTTTGTTCCGAGACACGCGGGAAGTTGGGTTGCGCCCGCACGTGCGCATGGTCTAGCGCGGACAAGACTCCATTACCGGGAATGTGGGTTTTGGTCAACGTGAACGCGTCTCGCTGGGAATGGGCCGGTTGACAGACTCGCTAGTCGCCTCGCTAATTGAGCGTGGCCGTATATCAGGAGGCCTTGGCGGCCATGCTGTTGTCGTTGGTCATGTTGTGTGCCTGCTCGCCCGTGCGCATGTGCGGTCGGTCCGTGGCCAGCTTCAGCAGGTTGCCGAACTCCACCTCCAGCATCTGCCGAGCCTGGAAGGAGGGGAACAAATCGTTATTTTGTGTAAGTCTTTCCTAAATCCAGGACTTGTAAGGTAAAATCAAATCTATAAATCATACCTGTGTGTTTTGTGTAGGGATCTGCAAGGCAAGGGCCATGCTATTGACATCAAATCCATCATCCAGAGCGATCAGAGCTCCGTGGACTCCTGACTCCAGCAGATTATTGGAATACTCCTGCAATAGAGTTACATGTTTAATGCATATCAAGAATCAGTAATAGGTGTAAACATTTTCAATTTTAAATAAGCCCAAAAATTCTGCTTTATTTCCTAATTGCATGGCTGTGTTATTATTCCACATGATATAACATCAGTAATGTTCACAGTATTACTTGTTCACAGTATTTCATTAAAATATTTATTGAATCAGTATTTTTTAATCATAAAAATGAATGAAGAAACTATTGGTAAAATATAAAGAAAAGTATTTTGTGTGTTCGAATAAATGAAATTCAATATTAAATATGCAGACATGTTCGAAATTCAATACTGAAAAAGGAAAATTCTTTTTGATTTAATCACAAACATTCATATTCAGTTAGAGAAAAGTCACAGTATAAACATTAGAAGTTAAAAAAAAAAAGAGTTATTTTGGCGATGAAATGAAATGATCCTGTGAAGTACAGTCCTAGTCCTATTTTCTGTCACAAGGAACAATGACAGAAGACCAAACATTTTATAAGAGAAGTAATAACAAGGAAAAAAAGGGTGAGTATGAGTACGGGCGTCGTACCTTCAGTCCAATTTGTGCTATCCATCTAATGAGACGTTCATTTGTCCAAACCATAACGTCTTGCACCACATTTTCACTAGCTCTCCGCCTGTCTTCTAATGCTGATCTGGAGTAGTTTAATCTCTTAAGACACGATATACCAAACTGTAGACTCGTTCTGCAATAAATATTATTATCAAAAGATGAATATTGCATAAAAACAGATTGTTAGACTTGTCTTCAAGAACTTACGTATAGTATGTAATTCAACTCACCTATGAAAACTATCCACCATTTTAAGTTGTGTTCTCAAATCTCTCTTTGTGAGATGATCTAACATTCGCGCATCTACTAAACATTCCATGAAGGTAGTTCGGTATTGCGGCATTCCTAGAGAAAAGAAAAATACATAAAGGCGCATATTCCAAGAATTACATACATATATTGATATAAATCGGGCACTTGGAATTTGGTTGCCTCCATAGTAAAGTGACGTTTCTAATTAAAGCAATTTGCCTGGTCAATATTTCGTAACGGTCCATGCAATCATTTGATTTTACTTTCTATAACCCTCTAATTAAAGCTGAATGAATCAAATGTGATGACTAAAGAAAATTGAAGAAATTAGGAGCAGAACCAGAATACCAGATATCATCCTATAGCTAGACTCGAGTGGCAATGGGCAGGACATGTTGCAAAACAAGACCCCGCATTGAAAACTGTCCCACCACATTCCCAGATCTGATACAGAAGCGTCTAGGCTTCCTGACAGACCTGTCCTTGCAAAGCAATTTTTGTTTTGAACTAAGTTGCGAAATTTATTGAAAATGTGAAACAAAATTGTATCCCGATTTTACTGTGAATTTACATTTCAAAGCTTACAATATCCCAGTCACTGCCAATCAAAATAAATACAAGTTTGTAAATCCACCACCAAATTTTCTAGAAGTACCCCGGTGTAGGCAGTGAAAGAGATTAGTACATATTTAGTATTTAACTAAATACTAACAACACCCCACAAGATGGACCCCTAAAATTTTATGATGAAGACCTTGAGAGAATAAAACAGGCGTTGGAAGACCTCAAAAAAGATGGTCAAAACGGCCTACAAGCAGCAACCGACTGAAAAAAATGTAAGGATACGGAAGAGACCTGTATCCGTCAGTGGAAGGATATCGTGTGATAGTTACCAAGCGAGCGCAGCCAGGTGTTGCCGACCCACTCGTGGTTCATGTCCCCGAAGGCGAGCGTGGTGCGCGCGGTGGGGGGCGCGGAGGGGGAGGTGAGGGAGACCATCTCCTGGATGGCGAGGCGCAGCTTGAGGCGGTGCAGCGGGTTGGAGATGCCGATCTCGCGCTGGATCTCCTGGTCGCTGAGCGCGGACATGATGGCGCCCGACTTGACGTTGGCGCGGCAGGCGGCCACGTACCAGGCCGGCATGCCCACCCACAGCTCCAGCCAGGCCACGATGGTGGGCCCGTTCCACAGCGCAAACGGCGTGCCCGCCTTCATGGCCTCGCCCAGCAGCTCGTGACGGTAATCTCGCTCCCTACTGTGAAAATTGCCATTAGCGTTGTCTCCGCACAAACTATACTTAACTCCATACTTCTAATGAATGCATTCTGCACATCAGAAGAAACGCTAAAGGATTTCTTTATATCTTATTTTATCTCACGCAAAATTTAAGCAGGATTTTTTGGCAGGTTTTTTTTTTTTTTTGATGAATCCATTCACAGCTGCAGAAGTATTACAAGATTTCTTAATAAATTTACTTCGTATTTAATTTCAATTCCTCTTACAGAAGATACTCAATTGTAATAAAAATGCACTGTAATATCTACCTTACCTATTTTCCGAGAAAAATTAAGGTTGAAACGTTTATTGTAAAGCAGAAATTTCTCAACAATACCCATCTTTCGTATAAATTTCTCAACAAGCCACAAGGAGTGGTAACAATAGCTTAAGTTTGATTGCAAAAGGTGGATTATTTGTAAATATATGCAAGGTGTTGAGTCCGATTGATTATGAGGTAAGAATAGGCGATTGATGACATCCGCAATCACAATAAGCGAATTCCGCCGTTAATTGTTTAGAAAAATGACGTACCCTTTCTTCTGGCGCCCGTAGTCGGCCGACTTGGCCTGCGAGTTGGTCTGCCGGGACAGTGTCGAGGGCGGGGGGCCCGTCATCTCGTCATCCACCAGCCCGTACCCGCTCAGCTGCGACAGTCCGCTCATGGCCGAGACGGAGCCCAGCTCCCCACCCAGGGAGTCCTTCACGCCTTTCGCCTGAGCAAATCATACAGCCGAGGTTATTAACTGCCGCTTTCTTTCTATGTTCACTAATAGTTTGCTAAAAACAACCGAGCTGCTAACTTCCAGTACTCCCTGTGGGTGAACTCCAAAATGTGAAACTGCAATATGAAATTCCTGCTTCTTTTAAGTTGTATCCGTACCCAGTGGTACCCATAGAGCGCCCATCACAATGATGCAATTTTATTGTAAATATAGATGAGAATATGTGAGTCTGGCTATTTACAGGGCTTCGATGGTTCGATGTCACAGGTTCGATTCCCGCCAATTACAAGATAAATTTGAGAAAGATTTATTTTCAATTGGTCTGCTTGTATGTGATGTATTTTTCACATTTACCTTCCCTATACTTACTATTCTACCTACAAAAACAAGCCTCTAAAATAGAAGCTTTGAGGGTTATTCCTAAACTATTCCTTTAAATAAATAAAAAGATGGTGGATAGGGTACTATATCAGATGTCTACAACATGATTATTAATAATATGACGGCAAGGTGATCGGTTCAAATATACCCCACTCTCCTACCAAGGAGAGTGGAATATATTTGATAGAATACAAATGACATAAGCGAAAGAGCTTAAAGTGAAGGATATGCTGCTATATGGGAAAGATAGTTAGGGAAAGGAGAGTAGCAGTAATACATAGTTAGAGAACTTGAAGTTGGATACCCATACTCATAATAGCTTAGGTTGCTTGAACACTGCTAATGTATACAAATCTGTTGAGGAAAACATTCTCAATATGGTTGTCAATAATGGGTAAAATGGTCAATGTCAAATAAGATTTTAAATTTATTACTTTCTGACAGTTATTTTTCTTTTTTTAATGTGTATTTTCTTTTTCTTCCATTTGATATATGTTACACAGTATAATATAGGATCACGTATAATATATACAGTATAATGTAGGATCACATAATATAGGATGACAAATTAAAATATCCACACATTCATTATTCCATCCCAATAACTTCATCTTTATTGCAATTAAAATATAACTTTAATTTTGTAACTATAAATTTTATGGTGATTTTAAGTATAAAATGGAAAATCACCAAACTATTGTTTCAAATATAAATTATATAACTTCATGAAATGTTGATAACAACTCCCTGTGGCACTAAATTTAATATTTGCGTACGATTTGAACACACTCAAAATATTAGTAATAAATACCTTTTCTTTTTTGCTGAAAAACCTCCCGAGTGAGCTCTTGATGCCTCTCTTCTTGTGGTGGTGCGCGGCGGCCGCCTGGCTCCCCATTCCGCCCATGCCGCTCAGCCCGCCCATGCCGCCCATGCCCCCCATTCCGGGGGAGCCCGACAGCCCCAGAGACTCCTGGCTCGAGCTGTCACCACAAACAGACAACAAGGGTCATTCTAGCGCGCTAAGGGGTGCGTACCACACACTGCACAATGCGCGGGGCAACTTACAACATTGCCAACCTCTATGAAGCAAAAATCAGAATTCAGAGGCAAAAAAAAATAAAGCATTGATCGGCAGATACGGGAAAACACTTTGGAGACTAGGATTTAAGATACTTAGATATCGTTTTCATTTGCAAATTTCGCTTGTCAACAAGCATCATTGTTGTAAGTTGTCATTATAATTTGTCGCTGCTATAAGGACGTCCTAAATCTCGATATAGTATTGAAACATTTTTTTAAAATTTACATATGATGATAAATTACACAGTGATGTCACTACATTCCATTGTTTTCCTCTGATTTCAAATAATAATAATTTTAATCCAGCTTAACTAAGCAAATATATAAAGTTTTATCCTTCATGTATTTTTACTATCTTACTGATTTAATAAGATCTTCCTAATCTTACAAATTGTCTTTAATTTCTTCTGACCGTAATCCACATGGTGATCTTATTTAGTGGTGCGTAGGGCACTGAATCGTATCAACACAATGTTAACTTGATCTTTTAACTATTTAAGTCTAAGTCAAGATTGAATACAAATAATCCAAAATGATTAATATTATTATATTATTGCCCCCTATGAAAAATGAATACTAAAAATTTATGCTCTTGTTGTGTGCCCTCTACATAAACATACATGACCAAAAGCTTGACTTGAAAGCAGGTTACGATGTAAGATCAGCATTTTGGCTATGGTGAATCTACATATATAAAAAGAGCTTTTAACGACAAGTCCATTACAAATCTTATGATTATCGAATATAATATGAAGAAATTCCATGATTTTACATTTATGGAGTATTATACTCCATACATACATTACTTAAATGAAATGGAAATTATCACGGTGAGCATGTTTAATTAGCACCAATTTATTCTTTTTTAAGCTGATTTACGTTACTTTAAAAATAATACTAAATAACTACGCAATCATCACTATAGCACCATAAAGTCTAGCAAGTACTCAACATTATACATGTAGTAGAATAATTTACTAATGAAGGATCGATACAGTAAAAAAATCATGAATGTAAATCACTCATTTTATGATGCAAAGAAAAGTTTTATTGTAGAATATAATAGTTGACAAAATTATATATAATTGATATAACAAATTGATGCACACGGCGTTGGATGATAGAACAAGTTATCGCTGTAGTAGTTGAGACTATCCGTAGTGCTGCACACAAATTCGGGTTTAAAGCTCAAGTCGGTAGATTGGCTACTTAGTGAACTGAAGCTGCTGTAGTACGGAGTGGAATAGTGATGATTTGCTAGTCTTGTGATAGAAGGGTATGGAGAGGAAATGCACCTGTGAATCGGAAAACCGGATATCGTTCCTGAGGCACCTGTTCTCCTGGTAGCGTATAATTTAAAAAATCAAAATAAACACTTGGAAAATAAAATAGAGATATTGATAGTATTTAAATAAATCCATCCTGAGTAATTTGGTAATGTTTGTATTTTTTAATGACGCATAGTCACATGCATATAACGAAATTTTACAGGAAGGCAATCAAACATTCAAAAGCGAGTTCTCTCAATCATTTAGTGGTATTTTCTTTTGAATATTAAATTCATAATGTATAAATAGCTATTTATTTAGGTTAAAATTATTTTGGACAGCAAAATCAGTAGGATAAAAGACACAATGCATGAAATTGACTTGTACGTGTTATAGGATACTTATGCATTTAACTACCGATTTTTATGATATATTTTTTCAACAATCAAACACCGTATGTTGAAGCGGAATGGATCGAAACATGTGTTACAATAGATTTTATGAAATAGTGGTATTAACTAAGTAAAACTTAAATTAAAAATGGAAAGAATTTACCACAAAGTGACTGCTGAATAAATGATTGAAAATTGATAAATTCCGTGGGTTTTTTTTTTCAAATTATTTAAAATAAACAGACATATTTGGTTGATGCATTAATTTAGCTGATTATTGGATTATCCAAGTAATATTTTAGATAGAAAAGAATTAAGATTGGTAAATGTAATTGAATGATAAGCATGTTAATGATTGGTTACCTCCGTAACTGCTCTTGCTCATATTGAAGAGCTTGTGCCACCCTTTCGAGTCGAAGTGATCTTTGTGTAAGGGGTGACGCAGCCCCGCCGGCTCCGACTGTTTCTTCCGATCCACTAAGTTGTAGCTGAAAGTATCACAATCATACGTTAAAAATTGAGTCTATAATTGCGGGAAGAGGAATTGGTAATCTACTCACTGCGATAGACATTCAATGTGTGGCATCAAATTTAAGGTTTAGTATACATAGGTAAAAATTATGTTGATTCTACATATTTTTTTCAGTTTGATGTTTATTTAAAAATCATCCTGGACTGGTACTTGATGCTGATAGCTGATTATCTTGCCTTTGTGATAAATGATTAAATTAAAACTGCATTAGATTGATGGAAAGTACCATTGGATGCGGATGAAAGCTGCAAGAAAGCTTCACCGTTTTGAAAAATCAACCTTTATACGCAATTTTAAAAAATATCAACAAAAAAATCCGGCAATAAAAATAACAGTTAACTTTTGTTTTTGTTCATAACTGTTTTTTTTTTAAATTCATCTTTTATACAGAAGGGAAAGAATTATAATAATTTCTATGAACAAAGAACAAGTTTTGCATTAGAAAAGGATTAAAATTAAATTAAAATATTACTTACAATTAAAGCAATTTTACGAGTATATTAAAAAAAAAATGCCACATTGTTTTTTTAACTAAATGTTTTAAAAAATTCTCTGTTTGCATGTATTACCAATATTTTTATTCATATGTAGACGTAAGGGTTTTTAGATTATTCGAGTTGCTTTGTTTGTATTATCAGGGGTAGGTTAATTACGGGTAATTTATTCTTAAGTTCCCGTTATTCATGCAGAAATTAAAAAAAGCGAATGCATACCATACACCTACAGTCAAATCATTATTTATGTTTCAATTTAAATTTCTGAAAAGCACGTAAAGAAATGAGGGGAAGAAGCAAAACTGGAACTGTTTAACGGAGCTTGATAGAATTTGACTCTTCAACTCCTTAACTGTCTGTCTACTAAGCGGGTCCAAGAAACCCGTTCCCAAGTTAATGTAGGTTTATTTTAAACCCGTAATATAATAATAAAATATGAAAATTAATGGAAATAATAATATATAATGTACACTAGGGTTATGTTTAAAAGTTTAAAAGTTAAAAAAAAAGTAACATACTTTACATAGGAGTCAGAACAGTAGTTATCAATGATTTTGTTTGTGGTAGACCAAGGGTTAGTATAATTGATAAGTATATTTTGGAAAAATTATGAATGTACCCGCATCGAATCTATATAAGTTGTTAGAGGGCCTTATTCCTACTCTCTGCTCTATTATGAATTTATTCATGATGAATAGAGCGGTAGTGGTCCTCAATCGGCAGACATTATTATGGATGAATAGCTATCCCAACTCAGTCAGCTAGTCGCTGTTTTCTAATTCTTGGTGAAGAAACATCTAAGAGGATCCAAATACTCTTTGAAAGGGTTCAAATATCTTTAGAGCTCTATTTTAAAGTTCTAATTTTGCTTCTAATATCCTCACATGTTTTGTACAAATTGCTAACTAACTTCAGTTTATTCGAAGCGTTTTGCTGAAAACATAAATATATTCTTATAAATATAAACTAGATTCACAATCCACTATGAATAAACGAGCACTGAAAATATTATTTCAGGTATTACAATATGTTGGAGGGATTCAATGTTATAATTTACAGGTTGATATCTTTATGGGCAAATAAAACAGTTCAAAGCTCAGCCATAAAGCAGCTTGCAAAGACATTTCCAAAGCCATGTCACAAGCAAATGCAAGATTCCTCTACCCATCACAATCAGTTCGGAGTGTACAAGTGTTAGATCTATAGGCCCTACTGAGGTCATGATTGTTCTATAATTTACATACAGAATAGTAACTAGAGTTCCGTCAGGCAAGATATGGTGAAAAGAACAACTCTGCTAGGTCATAAATACAGTAATTTTTTAAAAAGTATACTTTTTTTGTTAATTTTTTGTATTTGTCACTATCCCACAGCATACTAAGAATTGCCATGGAAAATAGCAGTCACTGTAGCGATTTTCTCTCAGCATACTAAGAATTGCCATGGAAAATAGCAGTCACTGTAGCGATTTTCTCTCAGGCATAATAAATTTGTGAAGTTTTCGATCACTTCCTGTGTTGGAAAACTAACTAATAAAAATTGCGAAGAAATCTCACTAATAGATTTCAGGACTTGATTGGCAGACACATGGTAGTTCCTTGGTTTCCAAACTTAAACTTAAAATAAAAAAATATGTTTTTTTGAATATTTATCTCCTTTGTTAGAATTTTTTTTTTATTTGTTAAAATTATATCTGATAACCATTTTTTTTAAATTCCTTTTATTACTCTACTTTACTGTATTTTATCTGCTTTTTCTATAAGGCCGCAGCACCATTTTCCTTCATCTCGAAAGTAGCCGCAACTCTAATAGAGTTAGGAAACCCCCGATCTAGATAATAAATAAGGAACGAGATTGAACGAAGGTGTTTACACTAGTCACTAGCAATTGAGAATGATCAACCCCTAAAAAATGGAGGAAAATTACTTCTGTTTGCTTCTATGTACCTAGCTTGACGCTTTGTCTCATCTGATACCTATTTCGAAGGAACTCTAATAAAACCATTAACGTTAAAATGTACAGTTTTGCTAATCACAAATATTCTTTATATTTTTTGTTATTATACATAATAGCATTATTAATAAAAAATATAACACCATATCAGTAGGGCCTATTACAATTTAAATGCATTAAATATTGTTTTAGTATTTTAGGGCAAGACTTACAGACTATTTACAGATTACTTTAGTATCACCTAATACTTTAGTTTCAATTAACAATCGGAATTCAAAAAAGTATTCACAAAATTAAAATGTATATTTGAAGTATTAATTTTTAATTTTACAAGATTGTTTAAGCGTTTATTTATATCACATAAGTAAGTAATGAAGATGTTTAATTGTCAGTTACATTTATAACAAGACAAGTCGACTAATGATTTGAAAAGTAATTCATTAGTCGAATACTAATTTTATTGATAGATTTACTTTAAGCAATAGATTAAAATTATCCCATCGCTAAACATTAAACTTAAAGCAAATGAGTAAACAAAGTTACATATTATTTCTAAAGAATTATCAGTTTTAAGCAGTCAAAAAGATACTAATTATGTTCAAAAAGTTTCTAGTAGGTAGTAGGGGTATTTACTATGTTAAGGGTAAAAATAAAAGGATGCTATGTTTTGTAAATCATACTAATAATCTAGATATCATGACATGGTAGATAATTCACATCTAGTTGTTGTTGTAAATAACTTTATTGGCAGGCAAAGGAATACTATAGATTGTTCGACTAAGGCACATTGATACATAACTAAACAAATTATACTAATTTGTTTTCAATTGTTGTGTTTTACAATAAATAAGCCTAAGCATATTTAAAATTACAACTAAACATTGAACATAATTTATGTACAAATGGAGATGTTGCGTGAATAACGATTAAAATCGTCACACCTTGACTATTGCATTTTATAACTGCTTATGTATATTGAAGTGAACATTTTAGTGCTTTATATAGATCAGATATATATCACTGTTAGTTAATTCAAACCAAAATTGCTTTGGGGAGTCACACGCAGTATTTTCATGGATTTTTATTTAAGCGTAACCGTTGAAAGATATACTGTAAAAAAGTTATTGATATTTATAGTATGAATTTTTTTGAAAATAATTGTAGGTTTTAGGTTTATGAAATTTGATTCATGATAATATAAACAAATAATTAGAATCTGTTTTTATGTATACATAATTCATATAAAACTGACAATGGGTTTAAGTAGTTTTTTAGCCATCGGTGATGTCGAAACAATAGGTGTTTTATATGAATTTTAATTGTGAAATCGGTTTTCAAGGAAATTGCATAAAAACTCATGAAACTTTGCAAAAAAATTCACAGATGTTAAGTTCTATTTTTTAAAAGAAATTTATCAGCGACTCACTCATATTGCATAGGGACTAATTTTAATTTGTACTACATATACTCTTCGAGTTAACAAAGAACTATATTAAAAAAGAAATATATATTTCCTGGTGGCATCATTAAAAAGTGGTTTGAAAAACGTTAAATATATTCAATTTAATTACCGCATATGAAAATATACATTTTATCGCTGTCCACACAATTTTCTAAAATATTTTATCAAATTTGAAAATAATAACTTTCATAATGAAAGCATTATTGTATTATTATTTGTTATATTCATGCTCTAAGAAACATTCTTCAGTGATTGCATTTTCAACTATCGGTAAGAAAATAAATAGCAAGTTGATTGTTACAAGACATCATTCGGATTATTAAAGGAAGATTACTGTTTGATTAAATTATTACAAAACGTGCATTCCATAAAGTTATTGGTTAAAAATTAAGTGCGGCAAATTATTATCAGTTGTCAAGCAAACATTATATTTGATACACAATAATTTACTAGTTTTTAATGAAACGTAGACTTTGGAAAAAAATCTACTTTTAACCAATCATTATTTTAGAAATTTTACAAATCATATAAATATATTTTCGCTTTTTACAATGCAAATGGGGTAAAAACATAAAATATAATAATTAACCTTTCCAGGAGTATAATAATTGATGTCCGACTTTCTCTAGGGAGTGGGTTTTTTTACATTAAATATGTATTTTTTTAAAATAAAATCTTTGTATTATGAAGATAGGAATTATGTAAGCATAATTTAAATAAAAAATAAAGCTCACAATCTCTAGGTTTTATTTTATGACAAAGTTAAATACAAATATCCACAGATATCATTACTACATATACAAATAACATCATACCAACTGACAGATAGACTTTGACGTTCATTAACGTCGATACTCCTTTGAGGAAAACTCCCGGAAAGGTTAAGTGTTTATTCATCGTAAAATTAACATAGTTTACTAATTAATTGTTAATTTTTTGCTGCTATTTAAGTGTTTTAACACCAAAATATTAAATTTTCATACTAAGTGTTATTCAATTTAATTAAGTGAATACATTTAATGTTATATTAGTATCAGCATTCAAGAAGATAACTGTCATGCAAGACATTTCTCTTTCTCATCCAGTGAATAAAATTTTATTTCTTGTACTTATTAAAAATATTTGTAAAATGTGCTGTTAATGGAAAGTTTGACATTTTTATATATAAATAAACCAAGAACTTGAAAAAAATAATAATTTGGATGAGAAAGGGTTACGATAATGAGGAAGTTCAGAGCTGCATGATTTTTATTTTTTCAAATGAAAACAATGAGTAAAATTAAGTCTTTGTGTAACCTTTCTTAGTTAAGTCTAGAATTTGTTTTGAGGGTGCACTAATCTTCTCACCGAGTAATAACATTCCTTCGTGAAAAAGATTTGAAAAAAAACCATATCGCTCCCTCCTTTCAAGAACGTCATAAATCAGAAATCGACAATTTTCAGTTGTGCATGTTTTCGGAATGCTCGGAAAATGTACTATATCCCAGCAAAAGAGGCATATTTTTAACTTAATATTTACCCGCTACAGGACAGAAAATGTTGTTTTTACATTTTGAAGAAAAGCTATAAATATTTAGTATTTAAATACACAAAATATTTTTCAAATGGAAAAAAACCTTCAGGTTTTACCTAAAAAGATATGTTGCACAATAAAAAGTTCAATAAGTGGCTTGATATTTATTTTTAATACATTGCGTTATATTTTTAAACTTTAAAAACGTTCTCCTAAAAAATCAAGTTTTTTGATTTATGACGTTCTTGAAAGGAGTGAGCAATATGTGATATTTAATAAATTTAATTGCATGATTATACTTTCCTTAAAATAATATTTTTCAACTAACTAACAAGTATATAACTGTCAACCTAAAATGCATAACACAGCAGAAAAAAAATCCCAGATCATCTTTAATTCAGGGTACATTTTTTATAATACTGTTTCACTCAATTATGCACTCACATCATTGTATAATATCAAATCAATTTTTAAAGATATAATATTGCGCAAAGTTGCTGAGAAAAATACTTGGCAAGACAACCGATATTGCACAAAAAATCCTTTAAATGCAAATCTGTTCTGTTTACTGTATTATATCAAATCTTAATTAAAGTTGCAACAAAACGTGACCAATCCTATGTTAAACCAATATGAAATCATTTAATCACACCAAAATGTATCAATTTTACAAGCTAGAATTCCTGATAACTTAAAATCATTTATAGTGGAAATGTAACACATATATTAGTGCTTAAATTTTTACCATGCATAGAGCATTTCAAAAATGTAATTTAAGGCAGCACAGAACTTCCTCATTAGACGGGTAGGGAGATTAATTTGCGAACGAGTGTAAGGCTCCCTTTCCACTAGTGCAAAGGAGTCCTTGCGAGTGTTAAGACACTTAAATAGCTTGTGCGGTCGGTTGGTTTCCGGGTACCTGGCTGCCGGGCAGCGACTCGGAGAGGTTGGAGTGCGAGGGGTGCGGGGGCAGCCCCCCGAGGGCGCCCGCCGCCGAGTGCAGGTGCGCCGGGGACATGGATGCCGGAGCCTGCTCACACACACATACACCTTTATGCTAAACTCCCCTACATTCCCATACAGCCACTCCTCACTAGACTTTACTCAATTGGTCAGTAAGACACTTAGATTGATGATTTAAATAGTGCCATATTTGTACAATACTATCTAAACACACTTCGAACAGGAAAGGTATTTCTATCCATTCGGTTGAGTGATGCTTATGGACGGGAAGGGTATATTAACCTTCTGGGCCGGCTTCATTTCAAAGTTAGAAAAGAAGGAATTTATTTTTATTTAATTATTTTAATTTAAAATAAGAGAAACATTTTTGTTTTTATAATTAGCAAAAATACATGAATTTCATATTATTTCTGTGAGCCTAAATGGCTCATTATTAGAAATAGGTATCAAATTGTGGTAGAGTGGGTTCGAACCGATAAACTTCGACTTGAGAGTCCGTGATACTAACCACGGGACCACATTAAGACACAATTTAATATTTTAATATGAATATTATGTAACCTATCTCTTTGTTAAGGTCATAACTATGTGTACATATTATTAAATCCCGTCACCAGCGGTCCACAGGCGTAAAAAATACCCGTTCGAAATGTGTAACTGCTAAATTACCTTATCTGCCATAAATACTAGACATATTTCAAAAAGTTATATTTAATGTTTGTTTAAAAATCTAATCAATCAATTTGTTTAAAATTGCTATAAATTTTTAGCAATTTAGTTATTTAAGTGATTTAAACAAAGTTATTTTATAAGATATAAAATATAATTTTATATTCCGATATAATATAATTTTTAATATGGTTATGCATCTTTACAAAACTTTTATTTTAATGCTAACATTACAAAACATTATTTAAATCTTAAATGACGGACATTACGCAGACAAAAATAGACAAGAATACAACATAGAAGACACTCGAATCGAACTGAGATAAGTTTAGAACACAATATAAACTTAAATAACTATTTTAATAAATGTTTATTTTACAAATTTATTTCATAACATCATTTGAACATTTTGTGGAATAGATCTGTTCTGCTTACCTATGCTTATACAGTGTTTTATTAAAGTTATTATTTTATCATGAATTAAAAAGCATAAATTGAACACAATCTGTTTTCAATATAAAACAGAAATAAAAAAATCACGATTGCCATTTAATGAGAATTTTTTATTCTATGACTAGTTTTTATCTGCATAATGTAAGTCAAATTACAGTTCATATACGGGTCGCATAACTAAAAACAGATTGAAGTTTAATAAATCATCCCTATTTAATTTTTATAGTGTTTGAATGATGATAATTGTCGACACATTAATAATTTATACAATTTGTGGTATAAATTAATATGAGAGATGTTGCATATGCATAAAAATGTGAAATATCAATATTTCTATTGCTTTCTAACAAATCAAGCTCTTTCACCATATATAGCGCTCATAGATAGCGGCGAATGAATTGAATTTATAATGAATACTTAAGTTTCAATCAATTTATAAATTGTATTTAAAAGTCAATATATCGCTCACTCCTTTCAAGAACGTCATAAATCAAAAATCGTCAATTTTCAGTTGGGCATATTATCGGAATGCCCAGAAAATGTACTATATCCCAGCAAAAGAAGCATATTTTTAACTTAATATTTACCTCCTACAGGGCAGAAAATGTTGGTTTTGCATTTTGAAGAAAAGGTATTGTTTAATTATTTTTTTTAAATCTACTTTTAAATATTTTTCAAATGGAGAAAAAACCTTCAGGTTTTACCTAAAAAGATCTGTTGCATGTTAAAAAGTTCAATAAGTGGCTTGATATTTATTTTTAATACATTGTGTTATATTTTTAAACTTTGAAAACGTTCTCCTGAAAAATCAAGTTTTTTTAATTATGACGTTCTTGAAAGGAGTGAGCGATATGTGAATGGTATGTATTTGTTTATTGATCAAGATAAGACCACCTAGTTCAGTGGACAAAGTACCTGATTGTATATCTGAAATACCCAGATTTGAGTATTGACACGAGGAATCCATTTATTTTCTTAATGAAATTAGAACTGTTTTATTAACTGTGTTCTCAGATTTTAAAAGTAGCCATATCCAAAATGGCTGAATTGAGTATGACTTTTGGTTTAGTTAAGGATTATATAAATGTGGTAATATTGCTAATAATTTAGATGCGGGGTAGTATCTGACATTACGGTTACTTTTTGTGTTTAATGATGTCAGATACTATCCGCAAAGTAATCAAATGAAAAAATTAAAAAATTAAATGAAAAACCAACAGCAAACAAAACCAGATTTCCTATTGTGTTTACCGTATGAACCAATTAGTAAATAGTAGTCGTACAAAATTTTTAAATAAAAACAAAAATATCTAAAAAAGGACATGGGTGGTTTAAAAATGTAACAACAATGTTGTGGCACTATCACATAAATGTGGGGCTTGGTTCCGAACCAACCTATAATTGAAAATGGTCTAAAATGCTATTTGAATAGTCTATTATAGTGAAAAATAACGCAATTATTGGTTCTGATACATCCTAAAATACTTTTTTGAATATTTATTGAAAAAATAAAAATAAAATTACATTTACTGTGATTATTTTGCTAACCCGTTCACCATATTCCGAATCTATTGTAATATTTACTCTACACGGCATAACATTTAAAAAATTATTTAAAACATTTATTTTCTTGTGAACCATTAATTTTTCATTACAATAACATATTTGTATGTAAGTTACAAACCGTTCAGATAATAACTTATTCATTTTAGTTTTAAAGAAGATGACATACCGTAAAGTGGGTATACATTGCACCAAAATACTGCATTTTTTCAAAAAATTGTCTATTCAGATCAGGTTTTTTACTTTTTTGAGGTTTCAACTATTGCAATGTAATAACACATATACCTGTAACATGTCTGATACGTTTTTACATTTTTATCTATTTTGCCTGTATTTTTTTTTAATATTTATATTTTGGTGCAAAGTATCCCGGGGTAAAGTACAACTTTGCACCATGATATTTTCTCTACACTTTTCGTACTAGAATCCAAATTTATGCAAAGTAAAGGCTATCCTACAAGTTTTGATGCACCTTATGAAGGGTTTTGGCTCACAGTTCACTAAATGCAGATTATAATATTGTATAATTATGGAAAAATAAGACACTTGATAGAATTTTTTTTAAAAAAATATTGAAAAATCTAACAAAAATGTTTTTTTTTTTCAATACTGAAGGTTTAAAATTTTATAAAATAAAAGGTGGATATTAAAACATATCGTACTATATAGGTAATAGGAATTAAAATTAAATTAGGTCTAAATATGGTGAAGTTCCGGGACGATAAAGAAACCTCTTTTGGATTGCATTTTCGGTTCTTTTATGGAACCCGCTACATCCTTCCAAGAATATTGAAGAAAGTCATCCTTCATCGGCCACTTCCACGATTTGAGACTCTCCTGCATGGATCTAACAGCTCTGTCTTTCTTTATTTCCAAAATCTGTCCCGGAAATTTTTCTCCTTCATAATGAAATACGACATATTTTCCCACCTTCTTTTTTACTGGTCCTAATGAAACGGAAGAACAAATACGATAACTGGTTTTAGTCATCTTTTTTGTTCTTCTCCCTCTTCCTCAAAGCTTCCGTGTGAACTATAATCAGTTAATGCTAGATATGCTGGAAGTTTCGATGCGGAAGGTGGGATCATTGATGTAGTTGGTTCAGGTAGCATTTGTGTCTCGTCAACGTTCATTTCGACATTTGGATTGTGAGCAATGCTCTAACCTGGTTCTATCGGTATCGTTTTCCTGCGTTTTAAGACTGAATTCTTTGGGTTGAATCTGTTTTCTTCCAAAAACTGTTGAAAACTCTGGCGCACGTCATCGTCATACGCTTTTAATGGCAACCGATTAAGCAACTGACTAGTTTTAGCAACAGTCAAGGTTTTACGTCTTTGCAAAAATGATCTTATCCATTTTTATTATTAGATTAAAACCAATATTTTTAGCTTTTCCACTTTTTTATTTGACCAGCGACCGGGTTTCGTCGTTACCGACATCATCCAGTCTGATGATGTCGGTAACGACGAAACCCGGTCGCTGGTCAAATAAAAAAGTGGAAAAGCTAAAAATATTGGTTTTAATCTAATAATAAATTAAAAATGCAATTCCATCACGAAGTGTCAGTGGATAATATATGATCTTATCCATTCAGAGCCTGGTACGTTGTTCTTTAATATTCGTACTCTTCTGCCAAATCTATCCAAATAGGCTATTAGAATGTAGCGAATGTTAAAAACACTCACTGGGAAACCGTACTCACTCATGTCTACTATGCAGTTTACGAAGGATTGCTCTTCGCCCTTGTCACATATCGGAGGTTTTCCCACAGGTTTTGTGTGCTGACCTTTGAGCTTATAGTTAATCGTCCTTCTGGGGATTTTGAAAATTTCTTCAGCCTTTCTTTGACTGATTATACCATTTCGAATGTCCTCCAAACACTGCTCCACTCTCTTCGGTGTAAAATTGCAGTATCGTCTGGCATAAGGCCGCTGTTTGTGTGTTCTTGACATTTTTGAAAAAAATATACCATCAGGAATTAAGTAAGTACACAAAACCAATAAATATTTAGCAAACATGTCAAGTTGTATTAGCCGTTTTAAGACTTTTCATCAAATTAATTAACTATGGCCTTTTGTGGATACTTTGCACTTGGTGCAATGTTACCCCAAATGTGGTCAATACAAGTCAGTTCTTAAAAAAATATTATTTTTACATAAACTTGACAACGTAACTAAAAAATACAGCATTTGAGAAAAGCAGGGCCTATCTACCTACGATTTAGAGACCACTCACTTGTTGTAACTAGTTTCAGTATACTGATTCCACTGGATTTTTTCGGACACAATTTTCAGACAGAAAACTTTCTTTACGTTCGGACAGGAAAAACGCATTGAAGCAATAGCGACCGACTGTTACTTCTGTAAACTAAAAAGTAGATTGAAGTGCCATCTATCAGAAACAATAGAAAGTAGAATGAAAAATGACATGTATCAGAGATGACCAGCTCTACAATTTCTTTACAGAAGGTGGTGCAAAGTATCACCCATGGTGCAAAGTATACCCACTTTACGGTAATTGACACAATATGTAATTAATCCAAACTCATGTTTAACAAATAAAAACATAAACATTCAAGTTACTATCGCAAACACATAGCGAGAACAAGATGCAGATATATCTGATTCAGGTGGAAACCAAGATCAACAGTCCAACTTTATCATGAAACTGTGTGAAAGGGTATACTACCTTGATCAAAAAATTCCCAAAATCACCACCGTGTGGCGTTCCCAGTCGCCCAATTTGAGTTTTCTTTTTTTTCTTAGGTTGTCACGTCTGTCATTGATATTCTATGAAATTCTCAGCTTGATAGCTTGACATATGTAAAAGTGACGCCGTATTGAGTATGTCTGCAATTGTGTGTTTTTGATTTTTTACAATTTGAAAAATGGAATGGAATTTGCAAAAAAGAGTTTGTACTAAATTTTGCGATTTTAGTGGTGCGACGGCATTGAAAATGCTAGAAAAGTGTTTCGGCAATAATACTCTGAAGAAAACAGTCGTTTACCAATGGCACGAAAGTTTCAGAAGTGGCCATGAGTCTGTCAATGATGATGAACGCAATGGCAGGCCATTGGTATCGAAAACCAACAAAAACATTGCCAAATTAAAAAAATGGATGACCGTGAGCCGCAAATTGACAATTAGATGGCAGAGGAGTTAGGCATCGCTTTTGGATCCGTTCAAGACCTTTGGGTGAAGCAATTCGCCAAAAAAGACCAGATTTGTGAACTCGTGGATCTTGCACCACGATAACACGCCGTTGCACAATACCAACGTTATCTGTGACCATTTGGCTTAAAACGGAACGAATACCATCCAACAACCACCGAATCACTTGATTTGCTCCCTGCGACTTTTTCCTATTCGACTTAAGAAACCGCTCCCGGAACGCTTTACAGCATCCGAGATTAGGTCGTGGAAAAATCAAAGATGGCTCTGATGGCCATGCCGAAAACCGATTATAAAAAATGTTTCGATGATTGATCAAGCGCTGGCATAAGTGCGTAGCAGTTGATGGGGAGAGTACATACTTTGAAAGGGATAATACCGATTTTGATGAATAATCTTGTATTTTCAATTTTATGAACTCATTCTGGGAATTTTTTGATGAAGGTATTTCATTGGATTTTTTCCACAGATCATATGAAGAAAAAGCAAAATTTTATATTAAAAAAATCATTAGGATGTCAAGAGTCCACTGGGAGAAAGATTTGAATGTAAGGTATAAAGAGCACAGTGGGTATTATCCGAGGTGTCAGACTATGGATAATGCCTTAATTAAAATATCACAGCTCGGTTTGAAATCAAGCCCTACATATAGAAGAGGACACAGAGAGTACAGAGAGGCATGTAGAGGGGGTTATGTGAGTAAGAGTGGGTACTCACGGTGTGGTACTTGTGCAGCATGTAGGGGTCCTGGCGGTTGGGCGAGTGCCTCTGCTGCGGAGTGGAGGCTCCGGAGTGCGGCGTGTGCGGGGCGCCGGGCGGGGGCGGAGCGGCGGGGGGCGAGCCGCCGCCTCCGCGGCCCCCGCCCCCTCGAGCCACCAGGTTCATATGCTCGTAACTACCCACCTGATATTTATTAAAAAAATTGCATCGATTTTGTGAACTGAGGGTGGTGAGTGCATTACTTTAACCACTTAATGCTAGGGTTATTTTATAAAATGTGTTTAAAAAACATTAGATTTTTAAAAATGTTTTATTCAAAGATTATCCACTTTTCGAATCAAATAAACAATTTACGCATTTCATTTACAATAACGTCTACAATATGTAATTTATCATCGAAAAAGTAATTGAAAAATTCAAAATTGGAACGCATATAGCGCGCGAGCGCAACTCTTTCAAAAGTATGAAGCTGTAAAAAAAAATCATTTTAGATCATTTATAGAGAGCAATTTTCATAAAATACAACTTACAAGGCAGTTTCATTAAACTGCGAAATATAAATCTGTGAAACAATTGTGTGGCAATTATTTTGTGAACAAGTACGTTTGTGAAAACCTGTTTTTAGTACATAATTTTAGGTTGCAAATTATAAACAAAATCCAGAGCTTGTGTACATAGCCTAGGGGAATAGGATTTTTTTTTCACTCATACATATATAATTAATTTCATGACACTGTGCATATGAGTTAGGGCCATCTATGCTGGATTGAGAAAGCTTTTATTTAGCAGAGACCCTTTTTCTATTATTTTTCATTTGGATCTATGTAAGGTCCATATTTTTCGTCGTGTACGTTGAGATTTCAAAAAAATAAAAAAATAAACTCCTATAAAACTCAGATTTGTGTTTGGATACACACAAAATGTTGTCTTTAGTTTCTGTTTGGAAATAAACTTTCACTACCAGACAACCCTGAAGTACAACTCACCCTGGATTCCAGCTCCTCGGCCCTTGCCTCTGTGGTCTGCTTCTCCTCCTGGATGAGCCGGATCTCGTTGTTGATGGCGTCCAGCTGCTCCTGCAGCATGAGGGCCAGAGCCGCCGCGTCCGTGTGTCCGCCGCCACCCCCTCCCGGAGAGAGGGCTTCGGCCACAGCGCTGAATATGCTGTCCCCGTCGTCATTCTACAACACATTCAGAATCACAGAATTATTTTCGTGCTATATTTCATCGCAATATTGGTTAGATCCTTCATTTAAGGCCTAACATACCATAAATCGGAACTTAATTTTCTTTGACCTTTGACGTCATTGAATTTTTTTCTTGAATTATTTTCTTTAGTTTTTATTAGAAATAAATATAAGGTTTTGAAAATAAAAGTATTATTGAAAGGTAGAGTTTAAAAAAAGTGAAAATAATTATATTCCAAAAAAAATTTTTTCAATATACATTCCAAAAAAGAAATCAAACTCAATATTTATTCTAAAAAAATCGCATGCGGACACACGGCCAGCTTTTAGCGCAGCCGTTTGCGTTTTGAATTTGTTCGTCTTAAGATCTTGGC
This sequence comes from Brachycentrus maculatus, assembly GCF_059751285.1. NCBI lineage: Eukaryota > Metazoa > Arthropoda > Insecta > Trichoptera > Brachycentridae > Brachycentrus > Brachycentrus maculatus. The sequence continues at coordinate 231,988 of NW_028280992.1, read as the reverse complement.
CTTAAAATGATTCTTATTGATGCTTTTTACTGGGTTAGTGTGCCGAGCATGGAAATTTCTGACCTTAGATGATGACAATTCAGAAAAATACTAGCTGCAAAATTATCGTTTTGGGAAAATAATTAACATACTGTTAATTTTAGATTGATATTTAAAAAATAATTTTATAGGATGAGTTCACACATTAAGTTCATGAGATAGAAGAAAAATATAAAAAAGGTGTTTTATTATATATACATAAAAAAGTGTTTTATTATATATATGTAAGTCATAATTATATTTATCAGTTAATGCACCAAAAACCCAACTCATACAGAGCAAATTCAAATAATTTATTTTTTTACTATTTCTTGGTATGTAATTCACATGTCGCTCACTCCTTTCAAGAACATATATCAAAAATTGACAATTTTCAGTTGTGCGTATTTTTGGAATGCCCAGAAAATGTACTATATCCCAACAAAAGCGACATATTTTTAACTTAATATTTACCCGCTACAGGGCAGAAAGTGTTTTACATTTTGAAGAAAAAGTATTGTTTAATTTTTTTTTTAATAAACTTATTATATTTCAAATGGAAAAAAAACATTCAGGTTTTAGCTAAAAAGTCTTTTGCACAGGTAAAAGTTCAATAAGTGGCTTGATATTTATTTTTAATACATTGTATTATATTTTTAAACTTTAAAAACGATCTCCTGAAAAATCAAGTTTCTTTGTTTATTACGTTGTTGAAAGGAGAGAGCGAAGTATGTAATTGCATTTACTACAGTAAGGCAGTAACTACATAAGATAGACGCAATGTTGATTTGGTTGTCAATTAAATATATGAAGTATTGTGCTTCAAATGTAAGTCCAGGGTCATAATAAACAAATATTAGAGTGAAAAATCACTTACATTTATTTTAACCTTCTAGGAGTCAAACCTGGGAAATCCAGCACAGTAACCGAACATGCTAACCACTATACTATATATCGGGGGTTCCCAATCTTTGACAGCCCGCGGCGCACAAGTTTAGTATTTTGTCACGGCGCCCTACTTTAAGTAAGCTATTTGGAAAAGACAATGTCACTATATATGTATTATATATTATAGTCAAAAGAAATAGGCAGGTACCGACAATAATAGTAGTTGGGTAGAAAGATGCTAGCTCTCAAAAAATTAATTGTTGCTTTAAAGGTACCCTACAATATTTGTGGTTTCGGATAATGATAGAGGATCGACTCAAGGCGCCCCAGGGCTATTTACTTTCTACGGCGCCGCGGCGCACACTTTGGGAACCCCTGCCATATACGATATTTTAGGCAGCATAGTTAATGTAATATGGTACATAGAGTACTAAGAAATAATTAATTAAACATAATAAAGAAACTCACAAATTTTAAATGAAAAACTTAAGAAAATAGTTTTTTTTAGAAATGGATGATACATAAAGAATTAAAAGCAAATAAAATAAACTGACTAAATTTTTACTTCTGTTTTCAGTAAAGAATTAGTCTTAATTAGTTTTTGTGAAAACAAGCAGTCTGGTAACGTGACATGACGTAAAGGTGCCTAACATCCGTCCATAACCATTCCAGCATATTGATTGAGCCATTCCATTTATGCAAGGTATTATGAAAAGGTAAACAAATGTGCAGTTTGAACAAATTAGTATGTTGCAGAAGTCAGAAACAACAGTGAAAGAGATAGAATACATCGCTTCAGTCATATATGCATAGTAATATCGGCAGGTACAAGGTAAACAATGTCAAACCTTCAATATCCAATGTCAAACGTTCAGCAGAGATAAATATGTCGAGTTTAAAATATTTTCCAGTTTTCGGGAAATAAATACACAATTGTTCAACTTGAACTTAAACATACATATTTTGTTGTATATGACATTGAACTAACACCTTTGAGTTGAAAATACAATTAAACAGGAATGTATGTATGCTGAAAGTTCGCACCTTATGTTCTACACCTCGAACTTAAACTTAAATTGTTAAAAATGAATACATATATTATTTTTTGACATCTCATCAAAGATGAGGAAGAATATGCAAGTCTGGGCATTTACGGGGCTGACGACCGTCATAGGCTGGTTTAAGTGATCACTTTACACACGTGTAACATTCACCAATTCTACCCATTATTGACAACCACACTACTCAAATTCTTGGAAGTTCTGTATATATGTTCCCGTAAATGCCCAGACTTGTATATTCTTCCTCATCTTTGATGAGATGTCAAAAAATAATATGAAAATAACTCCTGTAATTGGAGATAATCCAGATTTTGTGAACAAGTATTTGGACACACTCAAAATGTTGTGAATACATATGCGGAAAGTTTGACATTTATTATTTTGACATTGCACATTCAACATTGTCTTTCTGTACCTACAGATATAAAGAGATATCCCCATTTACATAGTAACATGCTTATGTTGAACCTTTAGCAACTTGGATTCAGTAGAAATGTGAGTTGATTTTTCTAATTTACTTTTGATTTTTTGATGATTAAGCTAATAATAGTAAAAACTCAAATTTAGAGTGTTAGAATGTAATTTTTGTAAAGTGTTGGACTGGAGAAAATCATATTAATGCATTGGGCTATTATTGTACAAAAACATATTGCCAAGACTTCGTTGTTTGTCAAGCAACAAAGTTACAGCGCTTCAAAGCCGTCTCTTGAAAAATGATAAAATTAGAGTTGTGACACTCTAGTCATAAATGGGCAATATGTGCTATAGTTGGCAAGTCTTTGGGCTAGAAACGTGGTCAACTTTGCGTATGTATTTGGTGTCGTTACGTCACGTCGAGTCACACAGAACAAACCTCCGCATCACTACTAACATCAAAAGCCTGCTGAACGTTGGCCAGTACGTGCGCCTGCTGCAGCTTCTCCCACTCGGCCGCGCCCTCGCCGCCCCCGAGCCCCCCGCGCCCTCCGCACATGCCGTCCAGCTGCCGGCCACACAACACCCCCGGTTAGTTAGTCAGGGTTAATACCAATTCACCCATTTATATTTTTATTTGAATAGATGTGTCAACAGAGATGCGCAAAGTTCTCAGTAGATTATTTAAAAAAAATTAAACACTTGCATAATACCACTTATATCATTTCAATTTTCAATTCAAACCCTTATCTGCACCCTAATGGTGCATAGAACACTGCATTATACAAACACAGTGTTATCTTGATCATTAACGCACGAAGGAAAGGTAATCAGCCCTCCGCTTCAGGTACCAGTCCAGGGTAATATCGAATAAATATTAGAGTGAAAAAATCACTTATATTTATTTGACCCCCCCTGGGAATCGAACCCGGGACCTCCAGAACGGTAGCCGAGCGTGCTGACCATTACACTACGGAGGCGGATAAATATACAAGTACATTGTATCATACAAGCGTTTAATTTTTTTGTTAAATAATTAACATGTCATTCCACAAAATAAATGCCGAATCAATGAATAATACATATTCACATATGAAAATAGCCAAACTTCCTTTTTTTGTTTATATAAAAAAAATTCTATGTTGAGACATCTATAATATAACTTAAAAAGAAAAAAATAGACATTAATAAACTATCACCATGAAAATTATGAATACTAAAAAAAATCCTGTCATCAAAACCACAATGTTTTAAAGAGAAGCTTAAGTGGGATACACAGGTAGGCAGCTCCAAGCTCCCTATATGTTACCTACTTTGTGTGAAATTGAATTTGGAAAAAGGCAAAACATAAAGCATGTTTAACATTATTTTAGTTAGAGATTCAGCCATAACCTTTGTGTGGACCAGCCCAAAAGTGAAAAGATGCAGGTCGGCCATTGATAACATTGGTACAAAAAAATCCCATATAATGAGAGGTATTGCAGACCTTTATTTTGTGTTTTTATTTATGCACATGCAGTGGAAAATACAAATATTGCTCGGTGACTATTAACCTCGGATATCAATGGCAGACCTATACAATGACAGGGAAAGTGAAATAGAAATGGTCAGAATTTGCAAGATGAAAACATGTTTCTAAAATCGTTAAAATAATCTAAAAAAGTAAGTAAAATTGACTCAATTTGTTAATAAAATAAACAGTGTAGGCTAAAACCGATTAAGATTTTACTTCATTGAGGTAAGTGTCGGATTGTGGTCCCGTGGTTAGTGTCGCGGACTCTTAAGTCAGAGTTTCTCGGTTCGAATCCACTCTACCACAATTTGATACCTATTTTTAATAATGAGCTGCTTACGCTCACAGAAATAGTATGAAATTGAAATAATTGTGTAAATAATAAAAATAAAAATAAATTATTTTCAATAAAAAAATGTCTTAAAAATAATTTGCATTCTTAAGATTTATTCAGTAAATATCACTTTTCCTTAAAATCTCAAATTTCATTTCGCATCGTTTTCAAACACCGTATGGTATGTGAAAATGATGCGGAATCCATCGAAACACGTGTAAAAATAGATTTTAAGAAGTAGCGGTATTTACTACGTAAAACTAAAATTGTAAATGGATACATTTTACCAAAACGTGACTTAATTAGTGACAATTAATGAAAAAGCTTTTTAAATCTGTTAATATAAAAAATTAAATGGCACGATTAGAGTAATCAGTTTTAAGGTATGATTCAAGTAAATTCAACAGTACAGAGGGAATTTTTTTTTCAAAAAGGTGGCGGTAAATGGTAAAGGACGGCAGAGTTGCAGTACTAATATGCAAAGGCAAATAGCTGCAAGTTAAAAACAGCAGTTTTGGGATAAACGAGTATATAGTTAAATTAAAATGATGCTTCTTGCCAAAACATGTATCAAATAAATACAATTTTGCGGCTATTTGGATAATGAATATCTCGGTAAGGAAAGAGATAGAGCAAAATCTGTGATTGTATATGATAGAGGCTAGTTATGCTTTGAGCCGTGTTAAGCCAAACAGCCATAACTTGAGTTACGACCAGTTGCCTTTACACATTAGAGTAAAGGAACAACAAGTGTGGAGGTTGTCACCTTGGACTGGTGGCGGGTGTCAAAGCTCGTATGGCTAGTGCTGCGCGAGAAGGGCTGGTCTCGGCCCCCGCCCGGCGACAGCGAGCGCGTCAGGGCGTCCGTCTGCTGGATGTTGAAGGCGATCTCCTGCTGCAGCAGCGCGCGGCGCGCCGCCTCCGCGTCCAGCCGGCACTTGGCCAGCTCCTTGGCCACGTCTGCCTTCTCGGCCTGCAGCTCCTCGGCAGCCTTGCGACACCGCTCGAGCTCCTGCGTCAGGGCGTTCTTCTCCTCCAGCGCGTGCATGCGCTCCTTCAGGTGAACTTGTAATCTGCAATTAGTATTATCAATTGTACATTCAAATTATCTTATTCTTTTTATAGATCCTAAGGATCTGTTTGTGCCTCCGCTTGTAGCTCTTGGGATGTTGACTCCCAGCTGTCTTTCCACCTTTTTGGAGGTCTGCGTCCTTCAGGGATTCCTTGAAGGGCGATACGTGGAAGTCTGTCTTCTGACATTCTGTTTACATGATCATTCCAGTATCGCCTTCGTTGTCGTCCCCACCTCACGATATCCTCCATCTTACACATGCTCCGGATGTCGGTATTTCTTACTCGGTCTCGCAATATGTTTCCGGTTATGGATCGGAGAGCCTTTATCTCGGAGGTTCGAAGTCGAGATTTTGTTCTAGAAGTATCTGCTCTTGCCTCAATCCCCTAAGTGGCTATTGGTCGAACACATGTTTTGTATATTTTCATTTTCAAATTATATTAAGTTCAAAATATTAACCTAAACACCTGCTAAATGTTGGTCCGGGTTCTGGTCCCGTGGTTAGTGTCGCATGCTCTTGAGTCAGAGTTTCTCAGTTCGAACCCACTCTACCACAATCTGATACCTATTTTTAAATAATGAGCCGCTAAGGCTCATAGAAATAGTATGAAAATGAAGTATTTTTGTAAATAATAAAAACACAAATATTTCTTTAAAAAAATAATATAAAAATAAAATCAATCATCATTGGCTCCGAAAAAAAAATCCTTTTCGATATATTTGTTAGGTGTAAATAGAATTTTAAATTTTATTATTAATCTAGCGTGTATGATATCCTGGTACACTTGATGGATGAAAACATCGATGCGCGACCGATCTATCATGCGTGATCACGTTCTCACATAGTAAAAATATTTTCCTTCACAAGAGCAGAGAGGAAAGGTGTTGCTTATTCCGCTCGAGTGAAAGGAGGCATTAAGTGAAAATCTCACAATGAATTTGTTACCGTAGGACGGGGCTAGTTGAAATTTGATGTGTTACTTGAGCCCAGTACAAAAAAGAGATTTAAATCTGTATTTAGTCTACAATAATGAACGTATCGTGACAATAAGTGTCACCTGTAAGGGAAACAATGAATCATATTAATACGTTCATTATTGTAGACCAAATACAGATCTAAATGTTTTTTTTTGTACTGGGTTCAAGTTCACACATCAAAGACTCACACATCAAAGTTCAAGTAGCCCTGTTCTACGGTACCTATTTTTTACCTATTTCTATATTTCTATATTATCGAAATAGGTATCATTGTAGTATGACATTGTACTATGTAATTGAATTGTAGTATGAAGTTGAAGTATTTGCATTTTTGTTGTTTTTATTATATATTTGATTTCTTTAAATTTAAAACCCACTGAATTTTACTGTATCGTAAAGAATGAATTATTCATTCATTCTTTGCTAATTTATTTAATGTTAAGACATTAAAATATTTTTTTGAGTGTTATATTGAACGTCATACCTATCATTGGATTCTGAGAGCAGTTTATCCACAGTGGCTGACAGTCTGGTGTTATGTTCCTCGTTCATCCGAAGTCTTTGGTTCAAGCGCATCACCTCTGCATTCTTCTCATCCAGATTGGCCTCCAACCGCTGGATGCGATCCTCCGCAGATCCGTGACGTTCTTGTGCCTAGAAGAGATGACAACACAGATTAGCGTATAGACATTAAAGAATTCCACTAATTATGGATAAAATATGAATAATTGACTCCCAATTGTGTGGGCCAAGAGGGCTGAAATATTTGTACATTATTAAATAATTGATTGTCCAACGGAGTCCATTTCTGACAATTTGTAATTATTTTTGCGCACACCATGCTTTAAAACATTAATAGTAAAAATAAAATAAAAATAAACGATTATAAATTTAGTTAGTAAAGCTAAATTATTTTTATCATTATATAAAATAGGGATTATAATACAAGAGCAAAATCAAATGGGACATGTTTTTAAAACATATGTTATATAAATTCAAACTCAAACATTAGATAAAAATTAAATGCATTTTATCCTGTTTGTTTTATTAAAATCTGAAATAATGTACAGATCATGCTTAGTAATGCATTAAAAATATACATTGGCAAGCCTGTGAGATTTTTTATATTTCAATTTGTGGTAGAATAACTTTGTTCAATTTTTGCATAATGAAGATGATAAAAAAAAACACTGAATTCCTTCTTATAAAAGTACTTTTGATTGAATATTATGAGGTATTTAACAAAGAAAATATTTATAAGAGGATAATTCAAGAAAATTTATAATATTAAAATTCAGCCTATAATATACAAGTCTGGAAAATCATTGCTTTTTAAATCCTGCCATTACGTTATACTCTCTGCAAATTTTTAAACAGGGTGTCAACAAATGATGTAGTGCATGTGATAGTATGAATGTTATATTATTTAACGGCAGTTGTTATAATTAAAGAAAAACTCACCGTTTGATTTGTTATTTTAAAAACTTTATAAATTTAAGTTATTTGTTTACTTGGGGCTGTTTAGAAGCTGACATCAGTCTGGTTAAATAAACCATGTATCATTGGCACTTCTTGCTGATAATGGATTCTGCAATGCACCCAAAAAGTGCAAACTGCACAAAGCAGAAAAACCCAGAAAAAACGATACCCGCAGCTCCCAAAACTCAAGTTACAGAAATATATTTTGGCTCATAGTGTAAATCTGGCCCTGGGTGCATCAAACATTACCATTTACAGATTTCTACAGATAACTGTAGAAATATACTTTTTTATACTCGTATATTTCTAGGGATCAGTTATAAAGAGGCGTAGCTGGGATTTTCAAAAATGAATTTAAATTAAAATGAAGACATAAAAACGGATTTTCTTTAGAGAGGATTCCCAGTATGGTTTTGATATGAAGTAGGTGAGTGCGTAGAAGTTACTAGTAATAATTAAGGGTACAAGTTGCAAAATCAGTCAACTCCATTATACAATTTGTTTTTACGTATAGGTGGAGACTTACCGGAGCATTTCGTCGTAACAAAACGTCGTAACATCGCTAGCGGCGAGCATCACCGAGCATCCGAAACAATGGATAAAGCGCTCGGCTCGCTGTACTGACTGCCTAAATGCTCGCATTGTAACGTGTTACGTTACGACGAAATGCTCCGGTCAGTCTCCGCCTTATGGTGTGTATTTATGAATATTCTAGCCCTTCAGTTTAATTTTTTTTAATTAAATATGTATATTTTTTGTACTTTTTCCGTAGCATTCTCATACTGATTAATATTTCGTAAATGTTATACATGAATACTTGCGTTTAAGGCTAGTTATAACTTGAACGAATACAAGATCATTCATAAATTTAAAAAAAGGTTCATAAAATGTAAAAAAAAGTTTTATCTCATAAAAAATTTGGAAGCAAATAGATTATGCAGATATTAACTGCTCAAAAAGTGAAGAATTTTTTTTCCTGTGAATCAGGTTTGCAACTAGTACCCCCAATGAATAAATAATTAAAGCTATGTAGTAAAGGACCAATGGCTGTGTAACCTACAGGCTTTCCACCAACCTGACTGAGCGCCTCCATCCGGGCCTTGAGCTGCTCCTCCATCTCGGGCAAGGCGGACAGTTGGGCCAGCTTCTGGGAGGACAGCTCCAGCTTCTCTTCGATAGCGGCTATCTTCTCTTCCTGGAGCTGGAAATCAACAACATTCATCATTTCCACTTTCAATATCCAAAAAGCTTCCAATTAACTGCTACTACAATACAATAAATTTTTACTGTACATAGTAGCAGTTAACATTTTCAAATTTTGTTTAATGATTTTTCAAATAGATGATTTTACACATGGTATGAAAAAATTTGTCCGCCTCCTTAGTGTAATGGTCAGCATGCTCAGCTACCATTCTGGAAGTCCCGGGTTCGATTTCCAAGGGGGAGGTCATATAAATATAAGTGATTTTTTCACTGGTATCAGAAACATAGGGCTGATCACCTTTCCTTAATGTGATTAAGATAACACTGCGTTTATATGACGCAGTGCCCTATGCACCATTGGGTGCGGATAAGGGTTAGAAGAAGACAATAAACTTTTATTGTAGTAGCAGTTAACATTCATCATAATTTTTGAAATTTTGTTTTACAATTTTTGAAATAGATATAAACTTATAATTTGTGTGTGTAAGAGGCATATGGGTTAATCAAAGGAAATATTGAGCATAAACAGATTGTTATAATCCAATTACATATGCTCAGTTGAAAAGAAAGGATGGGATAGGAGGATATGAGAAATACATCACAAACACTCAGACCAATTGAAATTGAGTATTTCTTGAGTTCATTTTGGAATTGGCAGAAATCCAACCTGCATTGCATTGCAGTCGAACATCTACTCAAGTATGCCATGGCTTCTGTCAAGCAAAATATTTTTTTCTACAGCAATCAAAATTATTTTTCACCTATAGCTGTCAGACAAATAACACTGTGTATGGATAAGAGGATATAATGACAATTATAAAGCGTGAAAATATTTTAAAAATTACATATAAAAATATTTTTAGACTTTAAAAATTATGTGGGTGGGTAAATGCATATGGTTTTATTTTAGAGGTTTTCGGATAATAATGGAGAGGGTAAAATAGAGATTAAAGTATCATTTAAAAATACCAAACTGCACCAACGAGTCCATTTGTTAGATGTTACACTTGGATAGCTTGACTCTGGCCAATGTTTATAGACGACAGTTTCTTCAGTTCTTTGGACACGTTGCGCGTGCAATGAGGGTAGCCTAGTACGACTGGCTGTGATTAGTGGGTTAGAGGGGAAGAGAGGGAGAGGAGGATCCTCCACACGATGGACCGATCAAGTTAAGACAGTAGCAAGCACCTCGGTGGTTGGAGCGCTACGTGCAGCGCAGTCAAGGGATAACTGGAGAAGAGTCATTACTTCCACAAGGGTCACAACCCTCAATAATGAGGACTACGATGGAGAAGAAAAAATAGTAAGGTGCATTACTGTAATAATATTCTGGAGGGTTGCTACAACTTCTTAGTCTGGGGGTGGGGGAAAGAGAACAACCCTGATTGTGAGTGTAGAGCTGAGCAGACCATAAAACACCGACTCAAAGGGTTTGGTGGTGACCTTCGGGATATCCATGAGGCGACTCTATCCCCAATTTTTTTACAATTTATTTATTTCCGTCGCTGCAAATCAATAACTTTACATTATAATACTTTTACATGAAACATAATTGTATTACAGAGGAATATAAAAATTGCATATCTATAATACTTTATATCGATATTCTTGTTATTAGAGTCGAGTTGTAGTAAATACACATCACCGGGAGATAACCGTCAATAGAGTCAACAAGTTCATCTTTCTTTTCTGGTTTACAATAAAAATAAATTTGAGTGTCATCCACATAGCAGTTAGACCATAATCCATGTGACTTTATTGTATTTTCTACATCTTTGGTATAGAGAAGGTACAGAAGAGGACCTAGAACTGATTCTTGCGGTACACCAGTAGGGACGGAATGATTGGGGGTTGGAAGCACATCTTGCTTCATTCCATCTCTGATACAGCAACCACTCTTCTTCTTCGTGTGCCTTGTTAGCTCCTCCCAACGTTGGGGATCACTATGGCAAAGGCTTCGCAGTCCTCCACTTCTCTCATCCCGGTCCAGTCACAAATGTTGCAAATCCACAATGTATGTTTTCTGCCAGGTCCTCGGCGTCCTTCTATTTTCCCCATCATCGTACCTTTAACTGCGCCAAGGAATATCCACTAGGTCAGCCTATTCTAGGCATGTATTTAAGGCAGACTTCATGCTTGAATGGGAATACTGCTTCAGCATCAAGCATTTCTCCATTTTTGTGGTAGCACGGTTTTCCATTTTTAAGAAGCGCGGGAGGGATGAGTGGGTGTTTAGATTTCAGATGTGCTCGGATTAGCGGGGGTTAGGATTATAGAGGTCCTGCTGTAAATAAATATTTTTAAAAAAGTACCTTCAACTGCGCCTCCTTGTGCTGCAGCTCCTGCTCCAGCTTCTCGTTGAGGTCGTGCAGCGAGGTGGACTCACGCTGCGCGTTGAGGTAGCGCTTCTCCAGCGTGGCGATGCGCTCCTCCTGGTCGCCCTTCTGCGCCACATTCTCGCGCAGGTCGCGCTGCAGCTTAGCGCACTGCTCCTGGCTGCGCGCCAGCTCGCGCCCGGCCCGGTTCAGGTTCTCCTCCAGCTCGCCCGTCTTGGTGGACAGCTCCGCCACGCGCCGCTGCCACGAGCTCAGCTCGCCGGACTACCAACCAACCAACATACCCGGTCAGACTAGACATTCGCAATAAGAAAAACAAACTGGGGGGATCATGCAAAAAGTGTCATTCTTCTTACATTGAAAAGTAAATCAAAATGCACAATTTAATTAGTGACATTCTATCGTTGGTTTAAACATAAAACTAAGAATGGTGGCCCGGATCTTACTTTACTTTATTAACACATTTTTGGCGTGCGGTTTTTTCACTAACCCCGACCCTAATTAGTATATTAATATATTATATAGATATTAATATGGAAATAGTATGAAATTGAAATATTTGTGTAAATATTAAAAAAAACAAATATTTCTTTATTAAAAAAATAAATAAATGAAATTACAAGTAACCTTATCACTAGTAACCGCAAACCCAACTCCGATCAGTACCATATTTTTTGGCATCTCGTGCTGTACCAAAAGTAAGCGAATAGAATGCTTATAAGCATCTCTCGCTCTCTAATAATTTAAAATTTAAAAATTTAATAGTATGTTAAAAACACTTTAAAGTGTTTCCCGCAAACAATGTGTCAAAAAAATATTATATACGATTTTTTTCTTCACTTTTGTGATATACTATATTCCGTGGATTTCTTTTACAGTGCAGGAAGCTTAATTTAAGAACATTGAGAATCCGAGGGTAGTCCATCAATGAATTGCACCCTTTCAAAGTCACTTTTGGGTGTATTGTGGTACATATATTTTCTTTGTGTTTGAATAATGACGGGTTATCATTTCGATGCACGGATTTTGTGGTAATTATTATAACTTAAAATATATATTTCATGGAATATATTTCTAAAACATGACTTTTTCTTTTAAATCGCAAGTTTACTAATGTGAAAAAATCTAAAACTATATAGTTAGTGTTCAAAATTCAAATATCAATTAGATGTAATATTTTTGACTAAAATATTGTGGTTTTTGTGACACGAGAAAGTTCAGCAAAGACAAGAAACGGATTCCATCATGGTGTGGTGTACAACTAAGAATGTATTGATCGTCTTCATCCAAGAATTTGAAATTACATATCTTTTTCATAAACAACAAAAATTAATTAAAGGTGTAGTATTAATTTCATAGTATTAAGGAGTGGTGAAGTATTTTGATAAAAATAATGGGTACTCAAGTCCATATGAAAGTTGTGTAAAAACATAATACAAAATCATGAAAATAAAGTATTAAAATAATCATATAATATTAAAGAATGTTTGGTGAATGGGAGCTATTTCCAAATACGTAAGTCAATTTTTCAATATAAAAATGGAGAACATATTGTTTACAATTTGATCAAATTCATCTCAAAGATCAAATAATAACGATTTAAGTCTTATAATTATTTGATGAATTTCATCATAAGTATAAATCTCATAATATTTTCCAAAGAATGTATTAAATTTATACTGCGCAAGCAATTTTTCTGTAAAAAAATTATCATCTAAACATATTTAAAAACGAATTGTAAATATCTCTCATTCATCAGACACTCCTCAATAGTTTTGGTACAATGCAATCGTGCAATACTGTTAGTAAGAACGGTGAAATAAAAGAGAATGAACCCAACCAATACGATTATTTACAGGACACAGTTGGCAAATAAAGAGTAACAAATATACCGACCTGTTTATCTAAGATGGATTGTAGTTCTGAGATCTTCTTTTCAGAAGTATTGTTGTTAGTGCCATTAACCTGTGTTGCGAGTGCTTCGTCAGACTGTGGCCGAGGCAAACGGGAAACAGAAACAACAATTACACATGCACCTCGCGCCACTCACTACTTTACGGCTTGCCAAATGCAACAAAAGTAACATTTGATTCTTAAAATGCAATCTGGTATCGAAATATGCCGAACCCTTAATAATAGACGATTGTAACCATTAGCTTGTACCTGGTAATAAAAAGGCCAGATGAGTAAAAGGTGGGACGGTATAGAGTAAGAGTGCGATCGATCAGTTGATCACAAAGCAAAATTAGGGCTACAAAAGTACAGATCTAATTACTTATACCGTCAGCTTGAACAATCTATATTTAAATACTATTTTATATTAAAATAATATTGCATTTTAAGAATCATTAGCCATTAAGAACAGTCACAATAAACTCTTAAAAAGGATATCTGAAAAAATTAATTCATAGCGATTGCACCGACCTATTTTTTTCATTAAAAAAAATTATGATTTATTTATACCTCAAGCATTTCAAAAATAAATCATGGTTTATTTTAGATTTTATTTACAGTAGAGAATGTTTATCCAAAGAATTTCGACTGGTCATATTTATCAAAATAATGATATGGCTGAAAATGGCGCAAATGGAAATGAAGAAATAAAATAATAAGACTAAAAGACTTGACAAACTATGAAAACATTGAAATACAGACTATGTTTATTTTAATATTCTAAATATTCATGCAAATATGACAACAGAAAACAATCACGAAATTAAAATATAACCACGACAGTAATAAATAAACAAAATCAAAATAATTACTGTACATTCACTGCATGATTAAATGTTATGTGAAAATAAAGGTAAATTACAAAAAAAAATATGTTGATAATTTTGTCCCAAGGAAAATGGGTGTGTTTGACAGAATCATTATACAATGAGATGAGTGAGTAAATTTGATTGAATTTTGGTAATTATAATCCTTCCCAAATAACACTACTGTAAACATTTCAACAAAATTAATCTGTTTGCAATTACTGAGGGTAAACTGTGGTGTTGTTGCCACCCTCTGTTGTAGGCAGTACTGATTTCATATGTAAATATTATCCGATATCAGATGAAAATATTAAAACGGTAAGTATCCCGTTTTGATGCTATGAAAATATTGCCTATATTAGCAGCATTGAATGTTTTAACAGATGCATACTGTTTTTAGAACTGATTTTTAAAATGTGTCTTTTTGCCAACTTTAGTTTCAGTTTAATGTATCACAATTTTTAGCTTTATACTTATCAATGTAGATAACATATTATTGTACTATTGATATATATCGCTGTTTAAATGCCAAAGAGCCACAATGCAAAAAAATTAAACTCTTTATTCCAAAAATGGTATCTCAATTGTCAACATTTTCATATTCAAAAAAGACACCCATGATTCTAGCGTTTGAAATGTCCATTTCTAACGCTAGAATCCTGGGTGTCTTTCGAATATGTAAATGTTGACAATTTATATACCATTTTTGAATTTTTATTTTTTTTGCGTTGTGGCCCTTTGGTCTTTTAATTCAAAATATGTCAACCCTTATGCTCCAAATTGATGAATATAAATGCATTATTCTAATTCCTTTATTATCTTCAAAAATTAAGAAAAAGTTTGTAATAATTGTAACTTATAAGTTAGTTACAGCAAAAAATAAAGTAAGTTTGGTTGAAATCAATATCTGACTAGAGCCATCTGCTGAAAGGGCCTGCAACTAGCTCTTTTACCCTATTCACTTATCTGAAAAACTTAAATACATATTATGGTGGAAAGCGATTATTAATTATGTTGGTGTACTTGATGATTGAATGTGCTCCCCGTATGTTAATATGATGGTGAAATATAACCAGCACCGGCAGAAAGTGAACACCCTGTAGTTTGCCAAATATGTATATTACTACACGAGCATGAACTGAACAATTCAAAGCATCTTATCACAAGTCCGACATGTATCCAAGTTATAACGCAAATTTTGAAGTAATGGGCGGATCAAAGTTCTAAAAGCTGTAGCGAAGTTATGTAGCTGAAGTTACAGGAATAATAATCGCAAAGTGACTTGAGTCACAGAGATTAAAATGATATCTGAACTGATTAATAACAAAATCTGGAGATAAATAAAGGACATCTTGTCTTTCAAATTGTGACTTTAAATACACAGAACTGATTTTAGATAAGTTTGTTGAGAAAATATTTGAAACAATGATTAAAATTATGATAATGTTCAAACAAATGTTAGAAGATAAGTTTGTTTTTTAAATCTGTTGGAATTTAAGTATACTGAAAAAGTGAGTTATTTTTTTTAATAACTACTATATGATTATTGACTGTGACTTATTAATTATATTGTATTGTGATTATTTATGTGACTCTGAGTCTATTTGCCTTGGGTTCTATTCCCAAGCAGATCAATATAAATATATGAAAGAGATGTATCACACTGATGTTGATTGATTAATACACTGGCATCTGTAGGACTGACCTTCATGATTAATTAATGATCAAATCAACACTATGTTGCTTGGATGCAGTGCCCTATTCACTATTAGGCGCAGATAAAAGTCAGAAGTGATAGTAATATGACTCCATAGATGTTTTTAACAGTCCTTCAAATTATGTTTAATATTCCACTTAAATATAGACATATATCTGATATAAATGTCCTGTTATTTATAATTTGCAAAATACTAATAACTTCATTTGGTATGTGAATGCATCACATGGTCATACAGTATATTGTTATGTATTTTCCAAATAAGTGAGGTCTGTGGAAACCTCGGCTGGAATTGATAAATAAGTTGATGTTAAAATAACAACTAAATGTAAAACTTACTTTTTTTTTGTGTAGAAAAACTATTGTAAGAGATTTTAATGTAGTCTAAGAATTTAATGTGCATAGGACCTGTGATTGACTGGCTTTGAACAATTATGATTATACACTGGGTAACTTCCATTGTGTGTGAATGTTACGGTGTAAACATGTTTAAAAAATATGGCGCTGTACGGATATCGGCTGTCCAAACTCAAAACACAGTAAGGGACATTTTTTTGGTAGTACGTTTTTTTTGCATTTTTGGACTAAGTAGATTTAACTTATTCCAAAAATGGAAAAAAAAAGCACTAACAAAAAATGACCCTTACTGTGTTTTAACCCTTTTTCACACGAAATTTTTTTGGTATGTGCATGTTGCCAACTCGAAGTGTTTTTTTATGTAGATAATTAATTTGACTTGAAATAATAAAAAAATTATAGAATTTAAAAATAAGGTTTTTTAAAATTTGTTGTTGTATAACTATTTAATTGTTCTAATATGATTTTGGTTAAATTATATTGAATTCTAAAAAAAAAACAATACTTAAGAAAAATTGAGAGATAAGACTTAATTTTACTGCCGCAGCAGCGGCGGCACTCGAGTGATACAGCAAACCATTCATGCCGCCATTCAGGCGGCACTCGAGTCCGAAGGGTTAAGTTTGGACAGCCGATATGCCCTTGACGTCACAACGTCGACCAGTAATCTTATAGGGTTCATAGTTCCAGGCATGGCGGCCTATGACAACATGCCGGAGGATTGTCAGTTCAGTTTGCGGTGTGGCGGTTGGAAATGGGGCTACCTTGGCGGGGGCGTAGTGGTCCCCGTTGGCGTCTCCGGGAGCGGGGGAAGTGGATCCGGGCTGGCCGTTCTCCTTGGGGCGCGGAGACAGGCCCCCCGGGTGGTCAGAGCCATCGGGGTTAGGGACCAGCCCGCCAGTCTTGTACTGTTGTAGCTGAAACACACAAATGGGATTTATTTTCTTTTAATAACTTTTTTTATTGGTTGATGAATGAAAGAATCTATTTTTTTTTTAAAGGAATAATCAGAAAAGCCTCTTTTTAGAGGCTTGTCTGCAGGTAGGATAGTAAGGATAGGGAAGGTAAATGTGAAAAACACATCACAAACACCCAGGCCAATTGAAAATAAATCTTTCTTGAATTCATTTTGCAATTGGCCGGGATCGAACCAGCGACACCAGTTTCGCAGTCCAGCGTATACCCAAATACGCCACGGCGCCTGTCAATGCCAATAATTATACAGTTATTTCACACTCTTAACGGGAAAGGTATATCTACCCGTCCAGGCAATTGATGCTTAAGGACGGGAAGGGTATTTTTACCTTCTGCAACGGCCTCATTTCAAAGGCAGAAAAGAAGGATTCATCCAATGTTTTAAACTAAATATTATGTACCAATCTCTTTGTTAAGGTCATAACTATGTGTACATAAGTGTCAAATGCTGTCGTTAGTGGTCTGCAGGCGTAAAAAATACCCATCTGAAATGTGTTAACATTAATGAAGAAAAATATGGGTATTTACAGGCCTTACGCTCAATTGTTGTCCGATTTAAGTGATCACTTTATACATTGCGTAACATTAACCACTCTATCCATGATTTTGAATGAAGTATATATGCTGAGTACAAGTATAAAAGTGATAACACTATTCACATTTTTATCGACTAGTAAAAGGAAAAATTTGGCACTTATGAACCAAGTTCGGATAGGAGACATGGAGACAATATGCGGGCATTACGATTTAAAATTATCAAATCACTAAAAAAATAACTTTCTATTCCTGGATTCGAACCAAGACTGGGGTCATATTACATATGCGTTAACTAGACATTTATAATACCAGTCCTGAAATCTTCAAATGTCACATGCCACTCTACTTCAATGGTAAGCAGTCTGTTATCTTGAATGTGAAATAGATCACACCCCTTATAAAATATAATAACTTCAGAAACTCTAGCGTTAATTATCCAATATGTTTTTGTTTCCTTTTATATCTAAAATGATTTAAAAGCATTTGAATCCCACTAGATTGTGAATAAGGAATTTATTTTTTAAATAAAAATTTGTTCACTTACTTCTTCTTTGGTAAGCACTAATTCTTCTTCTAAACTAGTATTTCGTTCTAATGCCACTCGAAGTCTTTCTCGAACCTGCAAATCAATTAAAAACATTTTAATATCTTCAGTAATACAACAACAAAACATAAATTACACACACAATTCACATCGAATCACAAACATAGTCTTTGAGTGCTCTAGCACTGAATGTCTTCGTCTGAGTGTCTTTCACTTTGAGCTCCTTCACTTACGTCATATGTGTTTTATCGAATTTATTTCAACAATCATATTCAACTTCGCGGATTTTTCTCAAACAATAGTTCTGTAAAATACGATAACAAAGTCATTAATCCTATAGATATTGTTTGTTTAAATACAGCAATAATTTCTAGGGAAATTGTAACAAAAATGCGGTTCTTCTACAAGAATTAGAATTGCTAGACAATCTTTCTAACACAAAATATTTAGAATTGGAAAAATTCTTTATGTAACGCTGAAAAAAATAATATTCTTTTCAGCATTACATGAATATTCTATTTCTACAAATAAACGAAAAGATAAATGAAATCGTAAAAATAATGTGGCCTTTAGCATCAATCTGTCTAGTTCCTCAAATATTACACTAGGATATGCTGGAACCGATAATTTAAAGCTGATTTTATGCCAAATCCACATGAAATTTTCGTAAATTATTACGATATTCCAGGCCCAAAACCATCGGAATGTAACAAATTATTGACGGCGGGGAGGCTTCAGTTAGTAAATATAACAGTTTCAGGATCGATAGCGAATAAATACGAGAAATATACTACTGTAATAAGTACGAAGTGTGACATAACTGTAGAAATTATATTTTTTAAATTAAAAGTTAACAAGGTAAATATCTTTCAACGGAGCAGATAATGAGACGTAAAAAAAAACAAAACAAAGAGTTAAAAAACATTGTTTAAAAATTTCAACAATATATCTGTTTGTTGAAATGTTGCAAAAGCTCTAGCATATTAAGAATATAATATTAAACGAACAATATAAAGCGATTATAAAAAATATATTAAGGTAATATATGTACTACCTCAAAGGCGCTTCGCTGTAATTATTATTAGTTTAATCCTTGATATATAAAAATTATAAAAAGGGAGTTTAAAAATATTTGATAGAACCTTCAAAAAAACCCGTATATGAATGATGTAAATCAACTTTTTAAAAATCGGTTTTTACATTACTGCAATCTTGGAATAATCGCAATAATATCTTTATTTTAAATAAAAAAAAGAGAAATATTTGTGTTTTTATTATTTACACAAATATTTCAATTTCATACTATTTCTGCGAGTCTAAGCAAATCATTATTAGAAATAGGTATCAAATTGCGGTAGAGGGATTCGAACAGAGAAACTCTGACTTAAGAGTACGCGACACTAACCACGGGACCACAACCCGACCACAATAATATCCTCAGCAGTAAAAGCGAGATACAAAGAGATATTTTAAAGTCTCCCAAATTACAGATCCTTTTCAGTATATCAGTAAATTGCTATCAGTAAAAGGAAAAATGCAACATATTAATAAAATCGATCTTATTTTTCGGATTTAGCGAATTCGGGAATTTTTTTCTAATCCTACCCCTTTTTCTTTTCTACCCGAGTACTAGCTGAAAAGTTTATTAAGCCAAATAAAAAATGGTGGCTTCACTTCGGCACTCGTCAATGCGCTCCAGAATTCGTTCATCCATCACCGAAGTGAATAAACATTCCCTCGATGTTAACTGAGCCATACGAAACCGAAAGCCCTGCGCGTAATCCGACTACGCGTAGGTACCCACCCGTTTATATTACCCTTATTTAAAAATCGATAATCACCATTCCTTAAAAAAACATTTCATTTTCCGTTAGCGAGAGAGCCGGCCAGAAAGAATACCGGAGTAAAAATACAATAACGGGGATATTTGTTGTTTTAAGTAATTCGATCGCATACAAATGAATTCCGGGGCTAGAAGACCGGAAAATCGGCTCGTATTTCAGTATAATCGGTTTATTCAGCTTACACCCTTGTTGAATTAAACATACGTATAATGCGCGGATATCATTTTAAAAACAATTCAAGAAAAATAAATACTAACGATAAAAAACGGAAACGTACGTAATGTAATGAAATGTTTAGATTATGATAATAATAAAGACAATGAGCAATGTTTTGCCTAATTTCACAGCAGCCAGTATCACATACTGCTTTATGACTAGAGATCAATTTAATTAACAATACTAATGATCTATTTTTTAAGTCTTTATAAAATAAAACTTCTTTGTTTTAAACCAAGTTTTATTGGTACTTTTCTCCAACCAGAAAAGAGCCTCGTCATCATCAGGATTAAAAATGTACTAGTTTAACCAGATGGAGAAATGTACTAATAAAATTTTATTAAAAGCAAAATAGTTTTATTTTATAAAGTTTATAAAATGTGTCACAAAGTATCTGCGAAAAACATTCAAGAATTTTTTTAAATGTCTGTAAGTATTTCGAATATTAATGTAATTTCGTACTTTCAGTAATTGGTTAGTCACTTTGTGGTAATATCTATCAATTTTAATTAAAGTTTCACTTGGAAAATACCCCTGTTTCTTATAATCTTTTTTGATATGTGTTTCGATGCATTCCGCATCTTTTTTACCGTAGCGTGACATAAAAATATGGTATTTACCAATTACAACTTAATTTTGTACTGTTTAAATACTATAATTTTTTTTTGTAAAATAAAACAACTTTGTTTTAACCACTTTTTATTGGTACACTTTTTCCAACCGGTTTCGACACGAACCTTGTCATCATCAGGGTTTATGTACTAAATTCTAAAACATTGAAATACTCATAATTAATTACTCTTCACTTCCTTTCTTTCAAAAATTAACCATGAGTATTTTAATGTTTTAGAATTTAGTACATAAACCCTGATGATGACAAGGTTCTTGTCGAAACCGGTTGGATAAAGTGTACCAATAAAAAGTGGTTAAAACAAAGTTGTTTTATTTTATAAAGTTGTGCCATATGTGCCACAAAGTATCTGCGAAAAACATCAAAGTAAACGTTATTTTTATTTTAAATTTAATTTGGCAGTCCTAATGAGAGGATGTTTCTGCCAGTGTTGAGTGTTATTGTTATTCACAAACAAAGTAATAATAATAAATAATAATAAAATACAAAAATTATTAGTTAAAATGCGTTTAACTTTTTTTTTTTTTAATTATGACAGCGATTCTAGATTTTTTTTAGAACCCTTACCTGCACCCCAATGGTGCATAGGACACTGCATCTTATAAACGCAGTGTTATCTTGATCGTTAACACATGAAAGAAAGGTGATCAGCCCTCCACTTCAGGTACCAGTCCAGGGTAATATTGAATAAATATTTGAGTGGAAAAATCACCTATATTTATTTGATCCCCCCTGGGAATCGAACCCGGGACCTCCAGAACGGTAGCCGAGCGTGCTGACTATAACACTACGGAGGCGGATTCTAGAATAAGGTTCAGAATATATTTTTTTATACACGGCAAATTATTAAAATGTACGTGTAAAATAAATAAATTTCTTATTACGAATATTACAGCAAACTTAAAACTCGTAAAAAAATAAACGCAGTTGGAAGATAAGCAAAGAAATAAGCAGCGCTTGTACTACCATACATTAGGTTTATAAGATTTTCTACGCTCTGATGTTTGATTGGTGGCAGTAAATAAAATCAAAAGCAACGCTTGAGTACTGATTTGCCTGCCGCCATTTGAAGCGGAGATTTTATTTCGATGCAGATTTATTTATAATACATTTGAGCGAAATTTATTTATAATTTTTATTTGAAGCACTAACTTTGTGATTTTCCATTTTATAATTGAAATGTAACTTTGTTTTAAAATCACTTAAAATAATTTATTATAACTTAATTATAATGTCTACCGGTTTCGAAGCTAAACGCTAAGTCTTGATAAAGAAGCGGTTAGCTTCGAAACCGGTAGACATTATAATTAAGTTATAGTAAAATATTTATAGTGATTTTAAAACAAAGTTACATTTTAATTATTACGAAATTTATTTGTTGGATTAATATCGACTTACATATTTAGTAAAAATAATAATATTTAGCGATTTGTAGAGCGTCATTTTCGTAAAACAAAGCCATGATTGATAACCACCCAACTAAAATTTTTGGACAACATAGATGGCTCTCGTGAACTCATATGTATAGCGTCATGAGATTGATGATATACGTAGGAGTTTCAAAATTTTTAGTAGTGTGGTTGTCAAAAATGGTGAATGTTGCACGTTTGTAAAGTGATCACTAAACCAGCCTATGTCAGGTTATAAGCCCTATTAACACCTAGACTTAAATATCCTTCTCCGTCTATGTTGAGGTGTCATTATAAAATAATAATAAAAAGCTCCTAAGTGGAGAAAACACACATTTGTGAACAAGTATTTGGACACACTGTAAATGTTTTGATTATCTTTCATTATTTGTTATCCTATTAAGCGCCGCGATTATTGACTGGATTTAAACCTACCAACACCAATATGATAACAAAATGAAAAGTGAATTTTAACCGCTCTACGCATACGAACGTTCGTGATACGCGCGGTTTTTCTTCGCCATTCGGCGCTAAACCGTATGACCTACGCACACGAGAAAAGATATCTGTTCCAAAAATACTTAATGCGTACCGGATACACTGTCAAATTTTTGTTAGGTTTCATACCTGACAATATTTTGTGACAAAAAACGTTGTGTTTTTTTTTGCTTGTTTATAAAAAACATGTCTGAAAAAACTCGAAGATGGGGTGGTTAGACGTAAAATAATATCGTAATAAAGTAAAGTCTTATTTATTTTATTACAAAAATGTTAATAATATTAGTATATAACCACTCACCGATTATTTGGTTGTTTATTAGAGGAATATTATTTTAAGTGCTTTCCTAATATAAAAAATCTCAACATTTTGAGTGTGTCCAAATATCTCACCAATAGATGTCTCTAGTGAAGTTCTAGTGATTCAAGAACAAGGTTTCTAAATTGGTTCATATATATAGAACTTCCAAGAATTTGAGTAGTGTGGTTGTCGATAATGGGTAGAATTGGTGAATGTTACACGTGAGTAAAGTGATCACTTAAACCAGCCTATGACGGTCGTCAGCCCCGTAAATGCCCAGACTTCCATATTCTTCTTCATCTTTGATGAGATGTCAAAAAATAAAAAAATAAACTTTATTATTAGTGTTTAATATTTTTACTCCGGTACTTTAATAAAGTAAAGTCACTCGTAAACGAGTGGAGGCTTTAAAAAAAAGTAAAATAACTAGACTACAAGTATCAGAACAAATCACCAAATAATGTTTTATGTTGTTGTTAAGATATTGAGAATCCAAAGCCATCTAGATTTGCAATTTGCGGCAGGATGAAGTGCCATTCCGAGGCATTTGTTTTGATATTCAGGGACTCGAGAGCGAAAATTTCGCAGGCAAAACGTGAGGAAAAAACACGTGAAAAGTGGAATGAAATAAAACACGCCTCGCTACATCCCTTCCGTACATAAACTTCATCCGCAGAATCAACCCGGGCAATTCGACAAATAGAAAAAAATGGAAGGGCGTGTGGCACGAGGATTATCGTAAGTCTTTCTTTTTTGCATCGTCTTTTTTGCGCGATGGACAAAATGGGTAGCTTGTAGCTTACATCGGCGGAAGTTATGTAATGTAAATGTCAAAATCATATATTTTCACGGAACAGAAAGGATAAACAAGCCGAGACGATAAGGGTGTCGTCCACTGCTTTATTACGCATACATATTATCCGGTTAGCGGGTAAAACTTTGAGGACGGACGGATTTAACAGAGCTTTTTTAAAACTTCCGTTAGAATGCTTTTTACCATTTTACCTAATATTTGATCGTAACTTAAATTCAATTAAGTCTTATATTAACAACATTTTGAGTGTGTCAAAATACTTGTTCGCAAATAGATGTTACTAGTGAAAAATTCTAGTGATTCTTGTACAATGTTTCAAAATTGGATCATACAAGTATATATATAGAACTTCCAAGAATTTGAATAGTGTGGTTGTCAATCATGGGTAGAATTGGTGAATGTTACAAGTGTAAAGTGATCACTTAAACCAGCCTATGACGGTTGTCAGCCCCGTAAAAGCCCGGAAATCCATTTTCTTCTTCATCTATGTTGAGATGTCAAAAAATAACATGATAAATCTTGTATTCTCAATATTATTAATATTTAAAGCATTTACTTTGTGGTTAGTCACTTTTAGTTACATTTTTTTTACAAAAAATGTTAGTAGTATTAGTATATAACCACTCACGGTGATTGTTTATATACTAATATTACTAACATTTTTGTAAAAAAATATAAAAATTAAATCTTGATATCAACTCGTGATTTATGCGTTATATAATGCAAAAATCTTCAGTTATCGAACATATCGTTTATTCATATTATTTATTTTTTAATTTTCGAGAAACCTAAACGGCTTGTGTTAAAAATTGGGATCAAGTTGTGGCGGAGCGGAGGATCGAACTCGTCGACCTTAGATCAGGCGTCCACGACATTAACCGCTAGACCAATACCCGACCTATACAAATATCATATTTTTCCTACTGCTAAGTAACTTCACTGCTAACTTAGAATCAATGAAATGTATAAAACTCATGCCTCTAGCGAGATAGCGAGTATTTTTGCCTAGAATTTTCATTTAACTTTGAACATAAAGAGTAAATCCACTCACGAGGCATGGGCTATTAAACTTAAAAAGTTGAAGCCTGAGTATTGTCATGATAAGCGGTGTTGCATAAGCCGTAGCTAGATTTCAGAGTCACTTGGACGTTAGGTAATTAAAAAAAAATACTGCCCGCCCTGAATAAAATCTCTGTGCACGCCACTGTACATACCTACGAATATGTCAAGATTTTGCATGACGAAATATGATGGATAGTACCGTATTACCACGATGGGAGATATTATATTGTACTTACTAAAACAATGGCGTCGTGAGCGAATAACAATATACGTCAAATAATATCAACAACTTGTCACAAGTTGTCAATACTGTTTTTCAGCAGCTCAAAAGTGGTGAGTGGCAAGCGCCGAAATGTCGGGAGGTCTATGTACTCGTATATAGGAGGCAAGGTTTATTAAAGGGTCATCGAAAAATAATGCCAACATTGAAAATAACCGTCATTAAAAAAACTATTAAAGGTAATTCAATGGTTTTGATCTTAAAATGTGAAGAAAGATATATTTTTTCGATGTGTTAACCATTCGTTGCTCTGCATATGTCTGAAGTCTGAAATTTCAATCATTTCAGGAGTACCTGTCAAGATAGCGGCAGAAATTCGCTCCCGCAGGTAATTTCAATTAAATCTTGTATTCTCAATATTATTAATATAATAAACACAACTAAATAAACAAACAATAAAATACAACTTAGACAAAAAAAATCAGCGTTTAATTTAACATTTAATACAAAAATTAAAATAGAGTTCTACAAATTAAACGCCAAATCTATAAATATATAATTACCCGTATAACGTAAAGGATTTTGGTGCTACATTTAAAAAAAAATATTGGCATTATTTTTCGATGAACTTGTATGTACAAAATTGAAATTACACTCGATTCTCCGTTCGGGGAATCACGCGTGTTTGCACAGCCTCACGGCAAATACGGGCACAAATAGATAAATAAATAAAAATATACATGTGAAAACATCTCCACAGTTAATTGATTCCGTTGTTTTATAAAAAAATACGCCGGAAGAATGTTCTCAGTACAAAACAACAGTTGAATAATTCAATTAGCTCCCCAGAGGCTGATTAATATCACTTGTTATTTTAGGAAACTTTGTGTCTTGGGTAAACTGAACTATGATAAAGATTTTATGGGTATCTCAATATAGATCCCGTCGGGTTGTGGTCCCGTGGTTATGATATGTGAGATAATAAGGATCCAAGTTAACTTTGATATTGCGAAAATCGCATCCAGAAAAATCATCAAAAAATATATGCAGGCGAGTCTATATTAAATTTCAAAAGAAGTATGAAACACGAGTAGTTTCGGGATGAGGTCCTATGGTTACTCATTTCTCGGTTTCTCGGTTCGAACCCACTCTACCACAATTTGATACCTATTTCTAATAATGAGCTGCTTAGGCTCACAGAAACAGTTTGAAATTGAAGTATTTTTGTAAATAATAAAAACACAAATATTCCTCTTGATTATTATTTTTTTAATTACCTAACGTCCAAGTGACTCTGAAATCTAGCTACGGCTTATGCAACATCGCTTATCATGTCCATACTCAGGCTTCAACTTTATAAGTTTCATAGCCTATGCCTACTCGTGAGTGGATTTACTCTTTATGTTTAAAGTTACTATAATTTCATGTAATTCATGAGTGAAAATTATAGACAAAAACACTCGCTTAAAGAATGAAGAAGCCATTATTAAGACGGAAATAAAGATATCTGGGTATTACATTGGCCGGTTTGAGTAATCACTTCATGCACGCTGTGTAACGTTCACCATTCTACCCACGATTTCAACCACATTGCTTAATTTTCAAAATTTATACTTAAGGTGATTAAAACCATTCACAATTTCGATTGTTATTTCTATTCCGAATTTCCAACAGATTATTTGAATTTGATTAAAACGCTCTCCTTATCATACATTGTGTAATACCACTTTTATAAACACTAATTCGTAAATACCGGTTTTGGAAAATCATTCCATTGTCAGGTTATTAAAATTAAATTATAACGATTTGACATTTGTATACAAATAAAATTTTGGAGGAGATAAGAAAATTTAAAATATTTTAAATTATTTTATTTTTATATAAATGTCAAATCGTAATAATTTTATTTCAATGACCTGACGATGGAATGATTTTCCGAAACCGGTAGTCACGAATAAGTGTTTATAAAAGTGGTATTACACAAAGTAAACAATGGATGATAAGGATAGTGTTTTATTACCATACCACAAAATTATCAATACTTTAAATATACGTTTAAAATATAAATTTGATTAGTTAAGATCACTTGACAAACCAACGACATGTCACAAGCCCTATTAATACCTGGACCATATTCTTCTTCGTCTGCGTTGAGATGTCAAAATAGAAAACGGATTTACTCGTAAGTAGGAGTAAGCTCCACCGAAGTTTGATTCGGCCGCAAGCGAGCTGTGCTTTGACAAAAAGCCCCACCAACCGATTAATCCGATTAATTTATTCAACAGACGCCATCGGCTGCGGTGAAAATTGTTTGTAATAAGTGGAAAAGGCACGAAGCGATTTTCCACCTCACCCAAAGCGAGGTTTTCAGGCCTGGATGTCTGGAGGGTGGAGACCCGACCCGAACTATTGAAATGTGTGGATTTCCAGGGAATTTATATTACCTACCTAACAAATATAATTAATTATCACGGGTGGATGTGAGAACAATTTATTTGGGCAAGGATTTACGTTTGAAAGCCGAATTACGACCCCAACGAAGGGTTCGAATTTTGGTTGAAAATATATTTTATCTATTTTTTGTACATCCATCTGCGAATAAAACAATGGCTAAAATGCTAAACATTTTACATTTAAAAGTGATTTTATTTTATTTTACTTGGTAAATACAACCACGTATTTAAATATATTTTAATGTACTCAATATCATTATCAAACACCATATGATATTAAATACATCGAAACAAGTGTCAGAATATATTTTGATAAATAATGGTATTTACTAAGTCCACCTCCGTAGTGTAATGGTCAGTACGCTCGGCTTCCGTTCTAGAGGTCCCGGGTTCAATTCCCAAGGGGGGTAAAATAAATTAAAGTGATTTTTCTAATATTTATTCAATATTACCATGGAGTGGTACCTGAATTGGAGGGCTGATCACCTTTTCTTCATATGTAAACGATCAAGATAACACTGCGTTTATATTACACAATGCCCTATGCACCATTGGGGTGCGGATAAGGGTTTATTATTATTATTTACTAAGTAAAAGTTGTAGTGGCTAAGTCCGCTCCCGTAGTGTAGTAGTTAAGGCACACTAGCTACTGTGCTGGAGGTTCCGAGTTCGATTCTGAGTGGGGGGAGGGGGTAGTATAAATATAACCTAGAATGCAGAGCTGAGCACTTTCTCTTTTGACAACACTGCTGTATAAAAGCAGTTTGGGCACTGATCGTATAAAAGCAGTTTGAAAACACTGCTTTTATACGATCAGTGCCCTATGTACCATTAGATGCAGGTAAGGGTTGGAAAAAGGATCTAAAAAATGGATAGATATTACCACAAAGCGACTGCTGTGTCAATTAATGAAGATATGAAGTGATTCGAGTATGTTTTACTACCAAGCCAATAAATTACACCTTTTAAAAAAGTATATTATTTTTTTACTCCATTTACAATTCAGCCAGAGCTGTACATAATATTCCTCTTCAAAGTCATTGTTTCGCGTCTTGTACTACGATTTTTATTGTGCTATAATTTTCAAGCTACGAGTACTACGTACTTTATTCGTTATTAATCTAGTATAGGGCTGATACTCTACTATTACGCATTCTACTTTCGTACCAATCGCCATATCGTGCATATTTAAAGTGTTTTTTTTTAATACGTGCTTGCGTACCTCAAAAACAAAACATGTTTTTTTTTGTTTTTAAATTTAAGTTTTACTTAGTAAAGTACCACTATTTCTTAAAATCTACTGTAACACATGTTTCGATTCTTTCCGCATCATTTTCAAACATCATATGATGCGGAATGCATCGAAACACGTATCACAGTAGATTAAAAATGGATAGATTTTACCAGAAAGTAACTGCCGAATCAATTGATGATATATTTTTTTACTAAGATGTGTTATTGCGAATGCCATAAATATTTTTTAAATACATTTTTCTACTTTTGTACTTTTGTACATACGTACTTTTGTACATACATATATTATCGATAAAATTAAGAAAGGTGTGTTGAGATGGTTTGGACATGTCGAACGAATGAGTGAGGAAAGAACGGTAAAACAAATTTATGAGGCGAATGTTAGCGGGAAAAGAAGCAGAGGAAGACCGAGAAAAACATGGCACGATCAGGTATGCCAAATACTTGAAAGTGGTCAGGTTAGGAGTCGTAACAATCGGCGGGTATGTATGAGGAGATGCATGAACGTGGAAGAGGCGAAGAATGTTTGCAAGGACAGAGTGGTGTGGCGCTCTATTCTCTCTGCCTACCCCTGCGGGGAAGCGGCGTGATGGTTAGTTAGTTAGTTAGTTAGTACATACGTATATTAAGAACTGCTTGTGTGTTTTTGAATGGTCAAAATGTTACATTTTTAATATTTTCATTTTTTTAAACGATTTTAGATTCACTTTGTAAATACCACTATTCCTTAAAAATCTTTTGTGACACGTGTTTCGATACATTCCGCATCATTTTCAAACACAGTATGTGAAACGAATTCTAAATTTTAGAGTTGGGTCCTTATTTTCATCAAGTTTGACAATAGGGCACATCCTCTCATTGAATCGATCAGTTATTTAGAATACTTGTGTATTATTACATAAAAGTTTAAAAAATCAAAAAAAAAATAGTTCGTCGTAGACAAAAAGGAACTTGGAGCCTGATTCCAGAATTGTATAGACGTAAATTTGAAACTTCAGGCTACATAGTTTTCTAAAGTTACGAGGTAATGACATTAAAATTACTTACGCCCCAAGCTTTATTAATTTATAGGACAATTTATGTAGCCCCGTTTTCGTGAGAAATCATCCAAAAGGCGCTTTACAATTTACGGTGATTTTAACATTTCAAAACGACATTACTAAATAATTATTTTTCACTCCAATATACAAAATGTATACATAATCCATTGTGGTGCATTATTAAGTTAGAAAAGAAAACTTTTTTTTATTATTAAATTATTTTACATAATACTCGTCCGCGTCCGCAGTGTAATGGTCAGTACGCTCAGCTACCGTTCTGGAGGTTCCGGTTTCGATTCCCAGGGGGAGGGGTCAAATAAATACTAGTATAAGTGATTTTTTCACTCTAATATTTATTCAATATTACCCTGGACTCGTACCTGAAGCACAAGGCTGATCACCGTTCCTTCATGTGTTAACGATCAAGATAATACTGCGTTTATATGATGCAGTGCCCTATGCACCATTGGGGTGCGGATAAGGGATGAAGAAGAAGAAGAAGAATGCCTATCGTTACTTTCAGTAAAATATGTAATCATCTTGTCTAGTTTAATTATAAATATCAATTAGTGATACAAATTCAAGGCATGGATAATAAGAACGAATCGTTATGAAAGCATTGCTAAATATTCAAGCATATTTTATAGATATGAACAGCAAAATATTCTTCTTAAGAGAGGGAAATTAAATTTAAAAAAAAAAACGAAACCTTACTAAGATTACTTTGTACATAAGAAAATATTGTCATAAAAACGAAATTGTTTCGCAGATCTAGCAGTCTAGTTTAATTCTAAATATTAATTAGTGATACAAATTTAAGATATAAATAATAAGAACGAATCGTTATGAAAGCATTGCTAAATATTCAAGCATATTTTATAGATATGAACAGCAAAATATTCTTCTTAAGAGAAGGAAATTAAATTAAAAAAAAAAACCGAAGCCTTACTAAGATTACCTTACTTTGTACATAAGAAAATATTGTCATAAAAACGAAATTGTTTCGCAGATGTACGGCTGTCCAAACTTAAAACACAGTAAGGAACATTTTTTGTAGTACGTTTTTTTGGATTTTTGGGCTAAGTAGAATCAACTTCTTTTTTAAATTTATGTTTTACTTAGTAAATACCATTATTTCTTAAAATCTACTGTGACACGTGTTTCGATGCATTCCGCATCATTTTCAAACACCGTATATTTTAAGAAATAGTGGTATTTACTAAGTAAAACATTAATTAAAAATGGATAGATTTTACCACAAAGTGACTGCCGAATCAATTAATGAAAGAATCAACTTCGTCCAAAAATGCAAAAAAAACGTCCTCCAAAAAAATGTCCTTTACTGTGTTTTGAGTTTGGACAGCCCTGTAGTGTAATACACAGAACAATAAGTTCACGACGGGTGTTGGAGCGAGTACCAGCAATAATGACCTATTTTGAAAGAGCAGGGGGGCCTAACGGAGAGTAATTACGGCATTTTATTGTAAGCAAAGTTCTCCGGGAATTTGCGAAATAAAGAACCTGTCGAAAATCGCGATTAAAGGCGTTCACTTCAACAGAAAATAAGATGAATTGCCCTCGGCGAAATGAAGTTTTATCTTTTCTCAAATTAAAAGAGAATACATAATTTATTACATTACCCGGCAGACGGGAGTAGACGTGGAGCGCTTGGAGGTCAGCGGAACCGAATTCCCAGACTCCTGCCAGATTTGAGTCTTTAAGGCCGTACTCGCAAACACAGAATTTAATCACCGGCCGACAACTGGAGAGATTACATAACTCTTCACGCCCGATTTTTTAAAAAGAATTTATACAGGATATTTTTTAGAATAAATATATGGAAAAAATATTTTTACATATTTTTTCTTAACTATTTGCCTATCAATAACTTTTCATAACCATGTAATTATTTCGAAGAAAAACTTATTTTATCAATGCAAAAACGGTGTTTTAAAAAAATACATAAAATGTATACTGCAGCTGTCTAGTTTAAGTGTCAAATATGATTGACGTACGACGCCATTTGCAAAAATTATAACACCTTCCGATAGGGTTATTAATTTCGCGCCACCCTGTAATACAAGATACGTAATACGGCAGTCCAAACTTAAAACACAGTAAGGGACATTTTTTAGTAGTACGTTTTTTTTTGCATTTTTGGACAAAGTGGAATCTACTTTGTCCAAAAATGCAAAAAAAACCTACTAGAAAAAAATGTCCCTTACTGTGTTTTGAGTTTGGACAGCCGAATACTGTTAGTGAGTTGGTTTTCTTAAATTAAGGAGGGGCTCGCGCGAGCTCCCTTTAAGGTCAGCCGTCACTAAGCCTAGACAACAACCCACCTTCTCGTCCAGCGCCTTGTGGTGCTCGAAGAGGCTCTTGAGCGCCTTGAGCACCTCCACCTCGGAGGACACGCCCGACTGCTGCGCCGTCTGCCGCTTCACCACGGTCATGCGCAGCGAGCGCTCGTGCCGGGACACCAGGCATTCTAGGTGTTCGAGCAGCAACTGCAAATATATACAATACCATTATTATCTCAGCATACATTCTGACACCTTTCCGCTTTCCACGAGTAGAACAAACTCTAAACATAGTAATTTAATCATAATAATACTAATTTAATAATAGAACAAGTCAACTTAATAATTTGGAAGTTTTAGAAATAAAAAAAACTGTTAAACAGAAATTAAATATAATCAACAATCAAATAAACTTAAGTCGAAGTCCCATTTTTAATATTTTTTCCATAAAATCATACCCAATCTAAACACAGCTATCCCCTCAGCAGTCCCTTTTTGGTTACGCTTTCATCATAAACTCTGTCTATACATGTATAAATAAATACATAATATGGCTCCAGAGTATCTAAAAGAGCAGTGTATTCCAGACGAATTGATTTATCGACGTCTCACGCTTCGATCGGCTACAACAACTGCTATGGGAAAAGTGATCTTGAAGTCCATCGACTAATTCGTCTGCAATCCATAGCTCTTGTAGATAATCTGGATAAGTCTGGGTATTTGTCATTTTACCCATAATTGACAACCATATTACTTATATAGTAGAATGGTGAACTTTACATAGATTATAAAGTGATCACTCAAAGCAGTCAACAACAGGTCGAAAGCCCGTTAAATAAAAATATAAACGTGAACATTCATGAATCTCAATACAATTTTTCATCTGTGTGGGGGGAGTATCAATGAAACTCGATAAACAATATGTTAACTACGATAGAATTCAGAATATGTGAATATGTGGATACGCTCAAAATATTCTCATAA
The DNA here is from genome assembly GCF_059751285.1 of Brachycentrus maculatus. Taxonomy (NCBI): domain Eukaryota; kingdom Metazoa; phylum Arthropoda; class Insecta; order Trichoptera; family Brachycentridae; genus Brachycentrus; species Brachycentrus maculatus. The sequence goes on along the minus strand of NW_028280992.1, from coordinate 198,777 downwards.
AAGCTTTGTTGCATAATGTAAGGCAGAAAAAGGACTGATCCTGCCTTTCAAAACGAAATCCATAGATGACACCTTGGTATTTTTAAGGAAAACATTTTTTGTTCAAAAGATTTCACGGTCCATACAAGCCTGTCCGCCTCCGTAGTGTAATGGTCAGCACGCTCCGCTACCGTTCTGGAGGTCCCAGGCTCGATTCCCAGAGGGGGGGTCTAATAAATATAAGTGATTTTTTTCACTCTAATATTTATTCAATATTACCCTTGACTGGTACCTGAAGCGGAGGGCTGATCACCGTTCCTTCTTGTGTTAACGATCAAGATAACACTGCATTTATATGATGCAGTGCCCTATGCACCATTGGGGTGCGGATAAGGGTTCGTATATAAGCCTACCTGAAACTTTTGCATCACACTTATTATACTCGTATAATTAAAAATTTCATCCATCAATTTCGTCGGTTTTCAAAGTAACGATCCACCAAATACTATTCTCATTTATTATGTAATTTAAAAAAATAATTAAACAAAAAAACACCCAAATGACGCAACTCCCAAACCAGTAAATATCGTTGGGGGCTAATTTCGACATGTATTGAGGTATTTTATAACCCTACTTCCGTTGACCGTTTACCGTTGAAACATCCTGTACCCATGTTTACATTAGAATAAATATAACCTAATTAAACAAAAAAATTGTTATTGTCTGTATAACTTTCCTGTTGGTTCATTTAGGAGAATTAATTAATTTGTTGAATAAACAAAATCAAAACGGGTTATAACAACCCATTTCATACTAAATAAGGCCAGAAGCGGACTAAATGAAATAAAATTCCTTGGGTTTTTTTTTATATCCGCGGAAATTCGCCAAAATTTTTGATGAAAACTTTTTCTAAGAAACCTTAATCTGCGGTTTTTGCGTATTCTTAGCTTGAAATAAAAACAGAAAAATGTTTGAAGGTTCTTCGTTTCTTTGGGGAATAAAAAAGTGGAAGTTTTAATAATTAACATGGATCAATTCTTTTAAAAAATATAAGTGGATGGAAGTCTCGAAGTATCCTTCAACTTTAAGGTCGCGGCAAAGAGAGCTGATTTTAGGTTAAAAAATTTCAACCCTACATTTTTTAAAAACTTTTATTTCTCGCAAGAATAACTTTATTTCAATTTTATTTAAAAGGCAGCTACTTCAGTCCTGTGAAAACATGTGTCAAATGTTAATTTATCATTAACATTCGATTTTTAAGGCAATTCGATCAGTCTCTCTATCAGGATCTCTTTCCTTTAGGTACTGAGATATTCACTATCCAAATAGCCGCGAAATTGTATTTGATACATGTTTTGGCAAAAATCATCATTTTCAAACTCGTTTATCTCAAAACTACTGTTTTTTAAACTTGCGGCTATTTGCCTTTGCACATTAGGGTAAGTAATATATATTTTTAAAGTATTTAATTTGCTCCTCTCCCCACTCAAGAGTCGAAGAGGACGAACTAATGTGCAGTCCAAATGCGGATCACGGAGCCAGATAAATTAATTTCAGTTTTGTGATAAACAGGATCTCAATCTCTGGATAATAATTAAGGCCGAGATCTCGAACGCTCAAATCGCAACGCGGCCGCGCTGAGGGCTGGATGTTATTCTGCGCTCAATATTTTTTAGAATACATATTGGAATTATACTTTTTTTGAAAGAATATAGTTTTATATATTTTTAAACTCCTTGCGTTTCAATAACTTTTTTCTTTTCATAACTATATATTTATTTCGAGAAAAAACTTATTTTTCCAAAACAAAAACGTTGTTTTAAGATTTTTTTTAAAATTACATCAAATATTACCTGAGTTTAAAGAAAATTACGTTGCAATTTATCGTATATTGAGCCTTAAGCATAATTATAAAATATTCTCAATATTTTTAATATTTAAAGCATTTACTTTGTGGTTAATCATTTTTACTTATTTTTTTTACAAAAATGTTAATAATATTAGTATATAACCACTCACTGAGATTTTTATGTCTACCGGTTTCGAGACGTACCCGTCTCTTCGTCAGGATTGTCCTGACGAAGAGACGGGTACGTCTCGAAACCGGTAGACATAAAAATCTCGGTGAGTGGTTATTTACTAATATTATAAACATTTTTGTAAAAAAAAGTAATAATTATAAAATTTTCATATTAAATGTGAGTATAGATAGATTTATCACGTTTGCTCTAACGGGGGGGGAGGGGGTGTCCTAGTTTTCTAAAGCTCTATGACGTGTGAACAACAATATAAACATTGGTTCGGAGCCGCTAGCAGAGCATTTATTTGCCTAGAGGCCAACGATAGAAAATTAAAGTGCCTCAACTGAAAGCATGTAGAAGGATGATGTAAGATGAACTCACAAGATGTGTTCTATGATGTCGAAGTGAACTATGTATGTACAATATACGAGTAAACATTGGTTACCATTTTCCTAGGGGGCGAACACTAGTATAGTGTTCTATAATTTCAATATACAGGGTCATTCATTTTTCAGTTTCGAAAGAAAAGCTAAATAAAACACACACAGTGATACATTTTTTATGAATTATCTGGCTAACATGTATCTTTGATTATTGCCACATTTCGGGGGATTTCTCAGCCATAACTTGAGTAATGTTGGTTTTAAATGCATCTAGAGCTCGGAGATTATTCGCATAAACATGGTCCTTTGCATAGCCTTAGCCTTCAGCGTGTATAGTGCGCGAAAAGTGGCTACGTTTAAATCACCACTTTTATAGTAAGTTATAATAATTTCAAATCGTTGTTCATTTGTTGAACGATGCATAATCGTAAATGGCAAACATTCAACTAATACTTTGACACTTCATATGACAGTTGAGTTCGACAGGCGTCAAGTGCCAGCGTTTTCATCTTGAAACCACGAAATGAACAACCCTGTATATTTTGAATATTTAAATCAAGCACTGATTTGAGACTACCAAATTATTTATTTTATTTTAAAAAAAAAAAAGTGACAGTTGTTTCGCCGTGTTAGGGCATTTTCAAACTAATTTCAATATTTATTTGATTTCTTTAAGGCACATTTTATAAACTTTATTTTCCTTGCATAACCAATATTAAAAATCATTATAAAATAAATAAAACTGAAACTTCGTTTTAGCCACTTTTATCTGGGAACTATTTTTCCAAACCGTTTCGACAAGCTGGATAGGTATGTATCCTTCCTTGATGAAGACAAAGTGCTTGTTGAAACCGGTTAGAAATTTTATTACAAAATAAAATTTCAAGAAAATTCTGGCTGACGAAATGTTAAAAAAAAATCGCGATCAACATTGAACATCTTGAGATTAAGTCAGATATCTTCGATTATTTGCTGAAACAAGATATTATATTCGACGAATTGGTATGCAAAGACAAAATGTTTAAATAAAAATCGCGATCAACATTGAACATGTTGAGATTAAGTCAGATGTCTTTGATTATTTGCTGAAACAAGATATTATATTCGACGAATTGTTATGCAAAGACAAAATGTTTAAATAAAAATCGCGATCAACATTGAATATGTTGAGATTAAGTCAGATGTCTTTGATTATTTGCTGAAACAAGATATTATATTCGACGAATTGTTATGCAAAGACAAAATGTTTAAAAAAAATCGCGATCAACATTGAATATCTTGAGATTAAGTCAAATATCTTTGATTATTTGTTGAAACAAGATATTATATTCGACGATTTGTTATAATTACATACATATAGACGAAACAAAAGCTTTGTACGCGTATGTAGTCATATGACTTTAGTTACTTAAATTTAATCCTTAGTAAAATATCATTGTGGTAAATAAGAGAAGCCTGGAATATACTAACAAATCAATAAAGCTAACATCATATGGAATTTCAAGAAGGCATGCTTCCTTTATTGCGCTAATTAATCCCAAATTACAATATATTAAGTTAGTTCTCTCCACGATATGGTTAACGGGAATGCTTTCAAGATATGAATATTGTACAACGTAATATTTAAACTGTTGGCTACGCATAGCAACATTATGATTATATTATCTTATTTTAAAAATTGCTCAACTAGCACATTGATCCGCCAAAATTGCTGGAACGCGTATGTTTTAGGATTTCCAGTCGTATCACAAGGACAACTGACACCTTAGCGCTTCCTACGAGTAAAAAAAAACTCTAAACAAAGTTATTTTTTGACATCTCATCAAAGATGTATGGAAGTCTGGGCATTTACGGGGCTGACGACCGTCATAGGCTGGTTTAAGTAATCACTTTACACGCGTGTAACATTCACCAATTCTACCCATTATTGACAACCACACTACCCAAATTCTTGGAAGTTCTATATATATGAACCCATTTTGAAACAGTGTTCTTGAATCACTAGAACTTCACTTGAAACATCTATTGGTGAGATGAAAAGAAGGTTTTTATTGAGCAGAAACTCATTTATTAGTATGTGAAGTCCGAATCCTGGATTATAATCACACACATGAGAAACGCCAGAAAATGTCATTTTCATTTTTATCATTTTAGCTTATAATTTGACCAGTATTCTCTGGTAAAAGTTCCTATATTTATCGTTCATCAAAGTTGATCAACGATGAATATAGGAATTTTGTTTTACCAAAGAATACTGGTCAAATTATAAACTCAAATGATAAAAATGAAAATGTTTTTTTCTGGCGTTTCTCATGTGTGTGATTATAATGCAGGATTCGGACCTCACATACTAATAAAAGAGTTTCTGCTCAATAAAAAGCTTGTTTTCATCTCACCAATAGATGTTCTACTCGACATTGTCAGCACTGCGATCGCTTACATTGTAAGTCGACATTCATATCGTAGTGTGTCCCTATAGTCATATAATTTGTTTTTGACTTGAGCTTTGATCTTTCCCTTTTCCCCTTTTCCCCTTTTCCTCTCTCTCGTCCCTCTTCCAGGCATTTTTAATAACTTATATATGTTAATTTTTGTAACTGAAATAGTAAAAATATCTGTTTTGTGTTACTCGTTCACGTTAATGGATAACGTAACTGTTAAATTTCCAAATAAAGTAAAATTAATAAATATTTGATAATAACAGTATTATAAATAAAACTGGTCATAGATTACAAGTTAAATATCGATTACTGGAGCAGGTGGATACAGCAGCAAGCAGTTATTTTTTTTCAATGTATTTTTAGTCTACTTACTGACAAGTTTGAAAATAGAGCTTAGCATGGTCAAAAACTGTCAAACAACTGGATAACTAAGATTAATAACAAAAATTTTCCCTATAAAGCTGTGACAATGTTTTAACTTATAAAATACCAAATTATTATAACAAACACGAAAGCATAATCGACGCTATAATATTTTTCAGATTTCATAACATTTTCGATAAATTTCAAAATATTTTCAAAGGCTTCTCAGTTAGCGGGCTGAGTTATGGATAATATTATTCAAGGAACACAGAGCAAACATTGTGATGAAATGTTTACGGTGTGTAATCAAAAGTGTAAAATGCAAAGATAAGAAAGGGGAGTATTATAATATTAGGGGGAAAATTGGCGAATCCCACGAAAGTAGTAATATTATTTATCGGTCCCAGCATCACTCTAACTCAGTGGTTCTGAACCTTTTTGAACTCAGGCAGCACCTTTAAGCATAAGGAAAATTCGCGGTACACCAAAACTAATGATCCAAAAAAATACAAAGAAAACTTTTATAAAAAATAAAACAGATTACAGCAAGTAAAAAACAACATTAACTAAAAACAAAAGATGATTACTCCAATTAAACTTTTTGCGGCGAAAATTATTTAATGTGACACCTGAGCTTGTCGGCTTTTACAAATTTCAGCAATGTTAGGTCTGATATTTGATATAAATACTCTCATTTCCATCTAAAATGTCAAGCTAAGGTTCACAAATCAAGGGTCACAATCCTTTCCATGAACCTACCATTGATAGAGCACCGTCTGTATAAATCGCTACGCATAACACACATGATATTTCCAATTGTTCTAAGTATATAAAATTTTGGTTTTCATAATTTCGCGGATCACCAGTACTCCGCGGAGCACCAGTTAAGAGCCACTGCTCAACTCCTTCGCGCAATGCGAAGGACCGAATCAAAAGAAGACGTCAAATGGAAACAAATTTGACAATTCGTCGAGCTTTGGAGGGACGTCGCGTGGTGAATAAATCAAACACGACTGATCAATTCAGTGCGGTGATAAAAGGACCAAAGAAACGAGTGCGAGAGGCGAGAAAAATAACAAATCACATTGCAAACAGCCCTGATGTGAAATATTTTTCTCCGACAGTTTTCAGGAGCCGAGAGACAGTTCGCGGAATACATAATCACCGACATTAGCTTGACAAAAAGCACGCGAAAGAACGTGCCAATTTTAATTTGAAATTCCAGCGAATGTGATTTTTTTTCCAACGTCGAACGTGAAAACTCATTTCGCGAATGTATATACGGAAATTATTTTATTTAAACATATGACATACATGAGTCACATATGTTTATAATATTCCCGATGAATAATTTCCATTACTCGTTTTGGGACATGGGACAAGACTGAAAAACAAATAAAAAAGCACAGGGTAAAATGTAAAATATAAAGCAATAAAAGGTACCGTAAATAGTCATACAAAAAAATATAAGGTAAGAAGCACGTCAAAACAAAAAAATGAAAAAATATAACTAATCACTAACACAAATATCTTTCCATAATGTATTTTTTTCCGTTCATTCATTTTGGATCCCTGACTGGGTTCTTTTTAATATATCAGGCTTAACCAGCTGTTAATATGGGTATTGAAAATACATATTGTAAGGACCTTACTCCAAACTAATTTGTGTTTATCGGCTCCACATGTATGTATTTTATTATGTCCTCGTGTATTATAACGATGAATATAACTGTATGATAGATGTGCGAACGATGTATGATAGATGTGCGAATAGTGAAATAAGGAATGAATGCAAAGCTGAGATAAGCATTATCGATAAAATTAAGAAAGGTGTGTTGAGATGGTTTGGACATGTGGAACGAATGAGTGAGGAAAGAACGGTAAAACAAATTTATGAGGCGAATGTTAGTGGGAAAAGAAGCAGAGGAAGACCGAGAAAAACATGGCACGATCAGGTATGCCAAATACTTGAAAGTGGTCAGGTTAGGAGTCGTAACAATCGGCGGGTATGTATGAGGAGATGCATGAACGTGAACGTCTGCAAGGACAGAGTGGTGTGGCGCTCTATTCTCTCTGCCTACCCCTGCGGAGAAGCGGCGTGATGGTTAGTTAGTTAGTTAGTTAATATAACTGTCGAAAATCGTTATACAACAATAATACAATAAATGATTACTATCAGAGAGTAGGTTGCACACAATGTCAAGATCGACATATCTCCAAAATAAAGCCTGCCTCGTAACTCAAATAAAAAAATCATTATCCTAATAAAAGCATGTGAAAACACGTTAAGGCAAGCGATGTAAAAGCACTCACCACCGCGAGCACAGCAAACGGGCGATTTCGTATAAATCCAAAATAAATAAAAATAAATGAATTTTAAATCCAATTCAGCGGGGAGCGAACCAAAGTTCTGAATAAATAAAAGGGCAGAAAAAGGGAAACAAAGCGATGAAACGGGAGTCACTCCGCGCGTGTGGGGCGCGGACCAGACCGGGGAAGCTCGAACAACCCCGCCACCGGCTGCGACAGTGTCGTTAACATTTCCATCCAATTTGTTTACCGGCCGAATTGAAAGGAAAGTGCAGGCAGGGGAAAAGTGGAAAAAACTAAACACCGATATAGCTTTACCCGGATTGTGGTGATGAAGCCTTTACGGCTTTAAGGACAAGGATAAGCAAAAGTGATAAATTCCCAGAAGGGACGAGCGATTGTAGGTACTGCAAGACTCAAAGGTCGGCGTTTAACATTTGAACTCGAAAAAATTACTCACGATTTGGGCAAGGGCAAAAACGCAATATCCACAAAACAACACATTCACAAAGGTATCAAATTGTAAACGAAACAATTGTTTTTTGACACTTGAATATTACATTTAGTCCGCCTCCGTAGTGTAATGGTCAGCATGTTTAGCTACCGTGTTGTTTAGGTCAAGGGTTCGATTCCCAGGGGGGGGTCAAATTAACATAAGTGATTTTTTCACTTTAATATTTGTCACCCTGGACTGGCACCTGAATCGATCTGAAGCGATGAAGACCTGATCACCATTCCTTCATGTGTTAACGATAAAGATAACACTGCGTTTATATGATGCAGTGCCCTATGCACCATTGGGATGCGGATAAGGGTTTGAAGATATAACAGTTAAGAAAGCTACAGATGCTTCCATCTACGGGTTTGAATATAAACTAAATCATAAAGTATTATTTATAGATTTGGCGTTTAATTTTTAGAACTCCATTTTAATTAAATATATTAAATGTTAAAATCAAACACTGGTTTTTAGTGTCTACTTAATTGTATTTTATTGTTAAAAATATATAAAAAGTTATATTTATGACAATTATTTCCCTAATTATATTAGTATGAAAATTAAATACAATTTAATAAACTCTAAAAACCAGTGTTTGATTTTTACATTTAATATATAAAGCATAAAGCACCAATGCTTAAGTTTATATTTGAACCCGTAGATGGAAGCATCTGTAGCTTTCAAAACTAGTCATTAAAATATAATACGCAAGTGATAAAAAAAAGTGATTTATTTATAATTTAATCATGTCTTACCCAAGTAAATGCCGAAACAATAAATAACACAAAGGTATCGTCGTATTCAATCGATAAATCAATATTGCAGCTAGATATCAATTAGTGAAATGATCAGGTAACGTGATTTAATAAACGCATCTCGTTAATTTCATGAGCTGGCTGTAAATTAAACCAAACAGTAGCGTTGTCCGTATTAAATGTTTAATCAGGATTCTGTATAATTAAAACAGCTCGCTTTGAATAAATAAGCCATTTGAATGCGGTGGAAAACGCTAATAAAATTTTCTAACAGCCTCGGATGTAGAAATTGTTAAATTACCTGTGTTATTTGAAAGGAATACATTTAAATTTTCGACATTCTGAGGATAAGGGTTACAAAGAAGTAATGGTACTAGATGGATGGCGCTCGGTAATGTGCATTTGTTGACCCTAGAAGAGAAGTGACGATGTACGATACATTTTGCGAGCGTAGGGAAATTTGGAGTGCCCGGTCGTGTGAATATTGGCATCAGCATACCGAGGTCATGTACTCGAATGCAATATAGACTGTGTTATGTAACACTGTAGAATATATGTGACAATCTCTCTTTTGTAAATTTACCTTGTGCATATAAGCAGCGTACAAACAATAAAGGAAATAAAATAAAATTAAATAAAAATATAAAGACCGTGTTTTAGAGTGGGGTGCAGAATTTCACTCAGAAACTCCTCACAGTAAAGTAGGAAAAATCTAATTGCTTTTGTTGGAATCATACTATTTTATTAGATTTATGTTTTGTACTGTACATTTCTTGGTGGAACTGCATTTTATATAATAAAATAACAACTACATAGTTTTTTTTCCACACACATTGGAATATTCTACATACATAATTTTCCACAGATATTTATTTGTTATTTTACTATATCACATTGCTGTTTTTTTACAGATGAAAATACTAAAATACTAAAAATGTAATGCAGTACGCCATGCACCGTCTGATACGAAAAGAAAAGAAGAAGAATCTTACTTAACAAATGAATTATGTAAGACAATACTTTTGCAGTCTTGTATAATAACATAATACTATTATGCTGATGGAGTAATTAAGACATTTAGTATTTTAATTGATTCGGCGGTACAATCCAATTTTCATAAAATCCGTTTAAAATGAAAAACATCTGCGCAGTTTAAAAACCAAAGAGATGAATTTGTGCAAATGAAGGGGTAATATGCACCAAAGCCACTAGTTATTTTAATATATTCCGTTTATATACAAAAGATAATTCAATTATAAATATGAGAACTACACGGCCTTGGCTTTTTTTTTAAATAAGCCGGCTAATTTTTTAGCTTTGATCACTATTATCAGAAAAAAATAACTGGTCAAATTATAAGCTACAAATAAATAAAATCGTGTTATCCGGTGTTTCCCAGTACCGTAGAACGGGGCTTCTTGAACTTTGATGTGTTACTTGAGCCCAGTACAAAAAATATTTAGATCTGTATTTGGTCTACAATAATGAACGTATCGACATGATTCGTTGTTTCCCTGACAGGTGACACTCATTGTCACGATACGTCCTTTATTGTAGACCAAATACATATTTTTTTGTACTGGGCTCAAGTAACACATCAAAGATCAAGAAGCCCCGATCTACGGTATATAAAAAGAATCCAGGGTTTGGATCTTGCATATAAATAAAAGGGTCTGATAAATAAGAGCTTTTTTTCTATCCAACATAGATGACTGTTAATAATTTCACCAGTTAATTTATTTACCATATAATATCTGGATTATCTCTAATTAGGAGTCATTTTTAAAATTATTTTTCGACATCTCAGTGACTGTTAATCGTAGAACTGGTGAATGTTACACGTGTGTAAAGTGCACTTAACCAAGCCTAAGCCCTGTAAATATCTAGACTTCCGTATTATTCCTCATCTATGTTCAGATGTCAAAAAATAATGTAAAAATCGACTCCTAGTTGGAGATATTCTAGATTTGTATTAAATTATTTGTAGAACATGTGTTTGGGCACACTCAAAATGTTGTAAAAAGATAGTTTTGTTTTCGACTTCCCAGATTTCCGTATTCTTCCTCATCTATGTTCAGATGTCAAAACATAATGTAAAAATAGACTACTAATTGGAGATCATCAAGATTTGTATTACATTATTTATAGAACATGTGTTTGGGCACACTCAAAATGTTGTAAAAAGATAGTTTTGTTTTCGACTTCCCAGACTTCCGTATTCATCCTCATCCATGTTCAGATGTCAAAAAATAATGTGAAAATTGACTCCTAATTGGAGATAATCCAGATTTGTATTACATTATTTGTAGAACACGTGTTTGAACACACTCAACATTTTGTAAAAATATAGTTTTGTTTTCGACCGATAGTTTTTGGTCGATATTTAGCGGAAATCTGGAGTCGTGGAGTCGTTTGCTTTTGGGTGAGGTAAAAGTCTATAAAATTTTCAGGAGGTAGCGTCGGAGCGCGAGGAACTATGTTTTCAACAACTCCCTATTGGAAGTATCAAAGAGTTAAAGGAAAAGCGCGAGGGCTGAAGCGAACATTCTTTGTATCTCAGAGTCATAAACAATTCAACACTGTCAAGTACTCAGCGATGAAATTCTTTTGAAAACACTCCGAAATGTAAAAACAAAAACAAAGTTAATCTGTTCGGGAATTACTCACTCTTGTGTTGTTTCTTTCCGCCTTGAGTTCGGAGATCTCCTCTTCCCTCTCCAGCAGCTTCTCTCTGACGATGTTCAGCTCCTTCGTGAGTGTGGCGAACTCCTGTAACGAGGAAAGACAAAGCGGCCGTTAGTTCAGGGACATGGGATTTATTAACCGCAATAAACTATTTATTAGTCTTAAAAGGGTAGTCGTTAATATTTTCAGAACTCGAAATTGCCCGGCCGCGCTGGGGCAGCCGTGCAGTAAAGCAGCATAAACTCGCAGTAAAAGTGTACATTTTATCTAAGCGCGGCGCAAAATGTGAAACCTAATGAGGCCATTTATAATTTGGTGCGTTAATGAAATGACACATTTTTTAAATATTACCCAACCTGTCTGCTATGGTCTTACAACTGCGTCGAAATGAAACGTCTTTAAAGACTACAAGAATAATATGTATTTCTGAGACTATTCAGCATAGGGTAACAATTATTATTAGGGGTGGCAGTTTTAAAGTAAACCGATTCTCAACATTTTGAGAGCGTCCAAATAATTGTTCACAAATCCGAATTTTCTCCACTCATGTGAAAAACTATTTGGATATATTCAAAATGTTTTAAATAATAATTAAGGGAAATAACTGGTCAAATTGTAAGCTGCATGAAAAAAATTAATCATGTTTTCAAGCGTTTCCCAGTATGTAAAAATAATCCAGGATTCAAATCTTGGATACATCCAAATAAAAGCGTCTCTGCTGAATAAAAGCTTTCTCAACCCAACATAGATGGTCGTTGTAAACTCATATGTAATGTATTATGAGATTGATCAAATATGTATCTAGAAGTTTCGAAAATTTGAGTAGTGCGGTTGTAAGGTAGAATGGTGAATGATGCACGTATGTAAATATCTAAATTACTATATTCTTCGAGATGAAAAAGAGTATTGAGATGTCAAAAAGTATAAAAATAGCATCCAAATCGTTCATCTGAATGGAATCTTAAAGGTAAATCTGAAGATCTTTTCTTAAAGGTCGTATTTTTCTAAGAAATTATATTACGTTTTTCTGATATTTGTTACATTATGTGTTAAAGCGACAGTTGACAGTTATAAAATGAATACCGTGAACCGGAATTTTTCACCAATTATCTAAACTAAAAATCAAATAATAAGTGGTTTTATAAAAATGAGATCATAAAAATCTATATTATCCACTGACACTTCGTGATGGAATTGCATTTTTAATTTATTATTAGATTAAAACCAATATTTTTAGCTTTTCCACTTTTTTATTTGACCAGCGACCGGGTTTCGTCGTTACCGACGAAACCCGGTCGCTGGTCAAATAAAAAAGTGGAAAAGCTAAAAATATTGGTTTTAATCTAATAATAAATCATAAAAATCTTCTATTTTCAATTCTTATATCAAGTACCTACCTACCTACAAGAAAATAAATCATATCATTAATAACGAAATGGTACTTTAAAAAAAAGTCTTTAGTTGTTACTTTTAATAATCCAAATAACTTAGCTTCTTATTTTACCGAAAAAAAATTCGAAGACGTGGTTTGATTTACAACATCATCTTTAAAAGATGAAAAACGCATCCCCATATTTTGTTGACAGTTTGTGATGATTATGAATAGTTCGAAGACAGATTTCGAACTCCGGGTGGCATGACTGAAATTAAAAGATTTTAAGAATATCATAAATCAGAGACGGGAAATTAAACTCAAAAATTATAAAGAAAACTCACTCCATATATATTTTTGCGCAGAAACTCGCAGGCAAACGAACAGGTTAATCCTGACCATGGCAGTTTTAGTATTGTACAATACAATCACTAAACTGAGTAATAAAAAATAAGTTAAATTTGTGCAAGAATTAGCTTGTTTTATTAATCCATGTATCTGCGTCAAAATTTGTAAGTCACCAGCTATAATCGGCTACGCGTCGCTGTGACTCAGTATTGTTAAATGAAAAAAAACTAAAAAACACATATCTAATATCCATAATTTTACAATGCTTATGAAGTGATGAAAATAATAAAAATATATGAAAAATAATGCATCTAAAACAGTGAAAATGCTAACAGCAGCTGTAAAGGCACGCTGTCCGCCATGAGCAATGTAAAGTATTGCGTGTGTTGCTTTTAAGTAAACAGATGACGCTGCCATTTCCATAAACAAAGATGTTTAAATAAATATCTGACCCAGGTAAAAATACCTTTCACAGGATATTAGTACATGTGAAAACACGCACGTATTCGAATGCAGCATTGTTACGAAATTTCAAGCAATCGGTGAATAACTTTTGGAGATTTGAGATTTTGAACAAACTAACATTAACGTTTGTATTTTGTAGATAATATCTGATTGTTCCAATGGACAAATACATTGTGACACGATTAATCAAAATCGTAGGTTTTGTTTTAAAGCACTTTTGGTGATCGTGCCTCAAATGTCATTTTTCTTAGTGCTGTCGAAGTTCTGATAGATGTAATGATGAATTTCATACAATGCAGTACATAAAATGGATTATTGCATTCCTCTAACAAGAGAACTCGTGCACCAGATATTCTTGGCATGTTAAAAGACGGTCGTAAAGTTTTGAAAAGTATTTATCAATAATTTCACGAATGCAAGATAAAATCATTTATTTATTCCAGCTTTAATTATGCCGTAATCGAAACAGTTCAGAAAGATATAAAAAATATCATTAGTTTCACTTATTCTCGTAAAACGATTTTATAAGTAAATAGTTATAAAAAATAAAAATTAAGAAATGTTTTTTGAAGATACCTTATGGCATATTTTATAAAACTTTATAAAATAAAAGCTTGTTTTTAATTTACCTATATTTGTGGTACTTTTCTCCGACCGGTTTCGATAAGAACCTTGTCATCTTCAAACCGGTTGGAGAAAAATCCTACCAAAAATCAAAGTGGTTAAAAACAAAGTTTGTTTTATTTTATAACGTTTAGAAAAGTGTAGGGTTGTGGTCTTGAGTCAGAGTTTCTCGGTGCGAACCCACTCTACCACAATTTAATACCTATTTCTAATAATGAGCCGCTTAGGCTCATAGAATGATAGTATGAAATGGAAATATTTTTTAAAATAATATAAACACAAATATTTCTCTTTTATCAAAAAAAATCACATGTTCGCGCACTGCGAAAAAATCTAGAGCTGTTGGTGAAATCATAAATTTCGTTGGTGTATCAGTGGGTATTATTTATACTTGTGATTTCATTTTTAAAATCTGTATTAAGGAAATTTAAAAAAAGATTTATGGTTCCAAAGTGAATTGCCAGTGACAGAAAGCCATTTTGATTGTCAAAATACGTCGAAAATGTGGCAATAAACAAAAATTCTGACATCGTACTTATTTATGAATGCATGGGCAGGTGTATGAGAGGAAAATTTACTGAAATCAATAAATTCCATTAATTTTTGGCGGTATTCATTCTTCATCAACTTATTTTCATCAACGTATTTTTTTAACAGTACTTAGGACGTAATAAACACGAAAGGCTCCTGAAAAAAATACCACAGGAGATAATAAAATTGAAAATGAATCTTACAACCGTAAACTCGATTTTGATTCTAAAACTAACTAACTAACTAACCATCACGCCGCTTCCCGCAGAGGTAGACAGAAATAAAAGAATGCTACACCAATATGTCTTTGAAAACAATCTTCGCCTCTTCCACACTCATGTATCTCGTCGTACATATCCGTAGATTATTCCGACTCTTGACCTGACCACTTTATAATATTTGTAAATACTTGATCACGCCAAGTTTTTGTCGTTCTTCCTCTGCTTTTATTACCAATCACATTCGCCTCATAAATTTGTTTTACTTATCTTTCTTCACTCATCTCAACACACATTTTTGAATTTTATTGAAAATGCTTATCTGTCTTGCATTTTTTCCTTATATCACCATTCGAACATCTATCATACAACGTTTTGCCGCACATTCGCCCGTCTGAGTGAGTGCATTTTAACTGCATTCGGTCTGCTTTCATCCTTCTTCTGCCAAGTCTATGCAAAACTTTCATACATTAGAAGAATAAAAATATTATTAAAATGTTACTAAATAATAATAACTAAAGACGATAGTAAAATTGTGGAAATGAATCTGACAACTGTAAACTCGATTTTTACTCAAATCAGCTTAATGTGATAACGGCTGCACTATGGGCATACAAATGATGTTAACAGATTCTTCCTTTCCCAGAAAATAAATATAAGTGTACGTACCTACATCCCCCATTAACTAATGTTGTCTCCCATAAATGATTACTGCACATGTTAAAACTATTTATTTGTATATATTGTATAGATACATAAGGACTGTCAGTCCATTTAATCTTCACATTTCGCTCACTCCTTTCAAGAACGTCATAAATCAAAAAACTTGATTTTTCAGGAGAACGATTTTAAAGTTTAAAAATATAATACAATGTATTAAAAATAAATATCAAGCCACTTATTGAACATTTTACCGTGCAATTCATCTTTTTAGGTAAAACCTGAAGGTTTTTTCTCCATTTGAAAAATATTTAGTATTTAAAAAAAATAATCAAACAATACCTTTTCTTCAAAACGCAAAAACATTTTCTGCCCTGTGGCGGGTAAATATTGAGTTAAAAATATGCCTCTTTTGCTGGGATATAGTACATTTTTTGGGCATTCCGAAAACATGCACAACTGAAAATTGACGATTTTTGATTTATGACGTTCTTGAAAGGAGTGAGCGATTTGTTTGAAAATGCCATAACTAGGCAAAACGATTGTCAAAATATAATTTTTTTGTGTTTTTAAAAATAAAAAATACAACTTATTAGACTCAAAAAAACTGTGTTTGATTTAAAAATTAATACAAACAAAGAATCTACTGACGAACAACATGAATTTTTGGTCTTGATAAACAACATTATGTGATGAGCGACAGTGATGGTTTAAGCGAGTTAAAATTTAACATGTTCATTAATTAAAATTAATGTAAGTATCCAAAGAGCCTTACACAGACGAGACAATCTGATTATCCGAGCTGAAACATAAATAATTCAATGTTTGATGGATGTGATCTTAATGAGAATCTCAATTTTGATCAAATTATCAACATTTTCTCCCGACCAAACTGGAAGTATGAGGGGATGCTGAATTAGATTAGATTATCCACTGCTGTGTTCTACTGAAATATTCTATTGGAAAATGAAATTTTAAATGACTAGAGTGACTGAAGAACTTTTTAATACTCAATAACTTTAAAAATATAAAAAATTTAAATATTATTTTTTGACATCTAAACATAGATGAAGAAGAATATGGAAGTATAGGCAATTTATGGGGCTAACGACCGTCATAGGCTGGTTTAAGTAATCACTCCTCGCAGGGATAGGCAGAGAGAATAGAGCGCTACACCACTCTGTCCTTGCAAACATTCTTCGCCTCTTCCACGTTCATGCATCTCCTCATACATACCCGCCGATTGTTACGACTCCTAACCTGACCACTTCCAAGTATTTGTTAAAGTTCTATATATATATATATATATATATATATATATATATATATATATATATATATATATATATATGTATGTATATATATATATATATATATATATATATATATATATATATATATATATATATATATATATATATGTATGTATATATATATATATATATATATATATATATATATATATATATATATATATATATATATATATATATATATACACTTCTATATTCTTTTTCATCTATGTTGATATGTCAAAAAAATATAAATTACTCCTATAATTGGATATGAACCAGATTTGTGAACAAGTATTTGGACACACTCAAAGTGTTGTAAATTAAAAAGTAGTACCTAGCTTACCTCACTACCTACCCTAATTAATTCTCTGTGCACGCCACTGGTTGCAAGATACTGTTAAAGGTTGAACATAACATTAGTGAGTGTTAACATTTAGCGGGAATGGTAAATACAAGCGACAAGTTAACGTTATCTCCAGCAGCATTGCGGCAGTTAGCGCTTGTGCTGCTGAAACTATCTCCCTACTTAATTACGACTTCTCTTTATCTTCTTTGTTTCCACTTTTCACCTCCAAGTTTTATCGACTCTCGTAAAATTGTGTATGTAAACGCCTAGAAAATGTTGTTTTAAATATTTGGTAATCATATTCACAGGTACAAAAGGGGGGGCGAAACTCAAATATCGTCTTTACATCATGGAATTATTAAATTTCATTTTTATTTTAAGTTTTGGAAATTGCCACTATTTCTTAAAATCTAATGTGACAGGTGTTTCGATGCATTGATCGATCGTACGATACATCTTTTGCGAAAAAAATGCAGTTCCAACCAACCAGAACAAGAAAGCTTATCCATTTAATTATATCAGTAAACTTTATAAAATAAAACAACTTTGTTTAAACCACTTTTTTCCAACCAGTTTCAAACTAGAACCTTGTCATCCTCAGGGTTTATGTACTAATTCTAAAATATTGAAATACTCAAAGTTAGGTTATGGTTAATTACCTTTCCCTTACGATACCAAAAACTTTATAAACCCTGAGGATGACAAGGTTTTTGTCGAAACCGGTTGGAAAAAGTGTACCAATAATAAGTGGTTAAAACAAAGTTGTTTTATTTTATAAAGTTTATAAAATGTGCCACAAAGTATCTGCAAAAAACATTCAAGAAATAATATCAGTAAACCCCATAAGCTCTTACTTAATACGGCAGCATTGATCTAGTTCTATGTCCATAGGCTTTATATCATATATTTATTATAGAGAACTTCAACAGCTGTAAATATTCGTACATTTGAAAAACACAGAACAGGGGGATAATTATAAAAAAATTACACTAACCCAATAAAAAGGCATGTCAGTAAATAACAGGCTTTGATATAAAAATCGTAAATACATAAAAGGCAATTATTTTGCACATTTCAAACGAAAATATCTATTAAATAATGTTTTAATGTCATCGTTATATGAATCGAGCACTTAAACGCGCTAGAGACGAACGCTTTTCAAAGTGTTTACATTTCGAAGCAAACAGCGTTACCTACAACAAAAAACTGACTTTTATTTAAATTCAAATTAGCCGAAAAATCGTTTTTGAAAGCGAAACGCGTCCCGTGGATGTCACAATAAATAAAATCACAGGCGGAACCCAGAGCCGGCCGTAAAGGGAACAAATAATTCAAAGTCATAATTGAAAGTATCCGTGGAATTTACTATTTTTGTTGCTTAAGGCTTAAATGGGAATGCATTTTAATGTCGAGTGTAACCCCTAAATTATGACACGCGTTTCAATGATCATTATCAAAGAATATAATCAAACAGGCTTAATTAGATAATTCTTATATTGTGATTAGGAAGGAAGCTAGGAGTGTAATAGGACAGAAGAGTGTGACATCAAATCCTCTCTGCCTACCTCTACAGAGAAACGGCTTGATAGTAGTGGTGGTGGTAGTAATAGTAATGCTAAAAAATATAAAAATTTCTCCAAACATTTTCTGCATTCAATTTTTTTATATTTCATGATTTCAAAATAATTTTTAAAAAACATCTAGAATATTTCTGTATAAAAAAGAGGGTGATCACGCTTGCTAAGCTTATGTTTGTAGTCATTTAATTTTTTTCAAAAATTATAATTATTTATGTAATATTTTAAGTATTTTACACATAGTACCTAAGTCGTCACTCAAAATCTATTGAATAAAAACCCGATGGATAGTTTAAATTCACAAATGTAACGCGCCAGGATAGCCAACTAATTTATTTTATTCCTAAATAATAAATATAATAATCTAATTCGTATAACGTGATTGAAAATAAATTGAACCCAACTGGAAAATAATTGAAAATATAATAAAATTCTCACAATAACGATAATATTCTCTAAACGCTAAGCCTTAAAAGCTTTAAAAAGTTTGCGAAACCAGACGGAAAAATAAACACGTAGCAGAGCTAAAAAGGGTTATTTTTATTGGGACATATGCGAGGTAGGTTCTAGTTGCCTCATTTTATATCCCTTTGAAGTCCTTATGAGGCAGATTTAGCATGTTTTCAACTAGATAAATATAAGTAAGGCCTTTTTCCAATTCTTGCCTAATTTTATTGATTTAAGTAACCGTCACTCGAGTCTAGAAAAACACGTTAAAGAAAAAGATAGAATATTTTCATCGTTGATCAAGTCGGGTTATAGTCCCGTGGTCAGTGCCGCGAACTCTGTGTCAGAGATTCTAGGTTCGACCCCCACCTCTGCCAAATCCGGATTCCTTCATAAAAAACTGAACAATTTTCATAAAATAATAAGCGTAGTATACTATGAAATAGAAAAAAAAATGTGAAAAAATATCTGTTCAGTAATTGATTCGTCAGTAACTTTGTGTTGAAATCTATCCATTTTTAATTTAAGCTTTACTTTGCAAATACCACTATTTAGTGAAATTTATTGTGACACTTGTTTAGATGCATTTCGCATCATAACGGTGTTTGAAAATGATGCGGAATGCATGGAAACATGTGTCACAATATATTTTAAGAAATAGTGGTATTTACCAAGTAAAATAATTTAAAAAAAAAACAACTTATTGATACATTTTTGTCATCGAATTTTTAATCAGACAAACTGTGAGAAGCGTTATATGCATTTTGATATATGCAAAATCTGAATACGGCCACAAATACAAAGTTTGTGAAAAAAATAATCATAAAAAAATCATGAGTTTAAGGACGCACGTGTTACGTGTTGGGCTACGAGGCATGAGCGTTAGTTTTAATACTACGTTAGTGTCTAGCAGCGGTGGAGGGTTAGGGGGATCGATTGGTGGCAAGAGGGGAGGCAAACTCTTTACGGGGTGTCTACTGCTCAGTGGGGGGGAGGTGAAGCCCTATCATGTTTCATTTCTATTCACGTGTTGCAAAGAAAGGGAAATAAATATAAGATTTCCACCAAGAAACATCGCATTATTACGAGGTACGCTTTTAGGGAGCCATTTTCTCGGAATATTTTATCGGTTTTGCGGTCAGCTGTGAAAAGGAATCGCACCAAATATGATAATATTCCTTCTAAAGTAACATAACTTTTCATATGGGCAATTCAATAAGATACAAGGGAAAGCGAGTTAATAATGAAATTAGAAAATAAACAACAAAAAGTCTTTCAAATTTTACCCTAAAAATACTTCTCATGATTGATGACGATAGATTCATTAAATTGATCGATTTAAAATACGTAGAAGGCTTTACATTTTTTTAATAAACAGAATGTTAGAAAATTTAATATTATATGAGATCCAAAACCTTCACATACATTACATATATTTTTTCCTTAAATTTTCGTTAACGGAGATGTGAAGCAATAAACGCATCCCAATAGTAAAAAAAAGGTTTCCAGCATAAAAATAATCTATAAAAACAGCACCTAAATCGTTCATCTGTCCGGAAATACGTAAAAAATATTTTCTTAAAGATTGTATTTTTCTCAGAAATTATATTACGTTTTTCTGATGTTTGTTATATTGTGTATAAAAGCGACAGTCGACAGTTATCAAATAAATACCGCGTACCGGAAATTTAATCAAATGTAAGAAAACTTACACTGTTTGTTTTTCAGACGAAAGTTCTCGCTTTGTATAATATTTGAAATTATATCGGTACGCTATTGTGGGAAGAAACTTCAAGAATTTATTCTTGAAGTTTATAAAAGGGCATCTCGCAACGTATGATTTTTATACATATTTCTCTTACCACAAACTCCTTAACTTACGAATAATATATTTAAAAGTAAGATTCAAAAGATATTATCGCGAATAAAATTTCATTAACGAACTACTATTGAAAACCAAAAATTAAAAAGACTTTTAGATATTTACAGTATGAAAACATTAAAATTAAAAAAAAAACATATAGATTTTATATTGAAATCTCAACAAAGATGAAGAATGTGAAAATCTGGGTATTTAAAGGGTTTTCATAGATTAGTGTAAGTAATCACTTTATACACGTGTAACATTCACTATTCTACCCATGATTGATAACAACACTTATGGAATTCCGGAAGTTGTAAATATCCTATAATTGACGCGTTCTTTCAAATGTGAACTTTCGGCACCATCTTTTGTGCTGAATAAGCTTTTTATTTAGCAGAGACCTTCGTGAAATGTATGTAAGATTTTTCTCTAGCTATAAGTACAATAGTAAGTAATAAGTACTTTTGGAAATTACAGTTTACTTTGAATTTTAAAAAAAAAGTATAAACCAAGTAAAAACTTAAATTAAAAATGGATAGATTTTACCACAAAGTGACTGCCGAATCAATTCATGAAAGTAATAGGTGTATTTATATTTGATTCACCGTGGGTAACATTTTCCCTTAATTTTTATAAATAAATATATAAATATATTGTAAGTAAAGAGTTCACGGTAAAATAAATATCTACGAAAATACTGCGTTTCAAACCCCCGGTAAACGTAGCTATGCAGTTGTTGCATATTTTATTTCCAACGCCGCAATCGAACGGGAAAAGAAAGAGATCCCGAACGGGAGTGTTAAATACGGGGTTAAAAGGTATACAAAAAGTGCACGGAGCAAAAATGACGCTGTACGTCAAAGGGTACTATTCACTCGGGGGTGAGTGGCGCAGAGAGGGGTCGAGTGGCACGTACGAGAGAGTGTCTTTACGGCCGGGTCCCTGCTCCAGTAGCTGCCCCGAGTGCGCGGAGACCTTGCGAAGCGACGGAAGGAACTGCTCAATAAGTCATGAATGAAACCGGGTCACAGGAGACCCGCGTAAGGGTAACAATGTCAAAGAATAAATAATATATTTTCACTAGTACAATAATAATTATTTTCATAGTGCAAAACTATAGTAATACCCCGCTTAACGCCTCCCCTATTTACGCTGTTCCGCTATAACACTGTTTTAATAGCGCAGTTCACCGAGGATCCGAGAAATGAAATCTTTTACTCGGGGATTTCCTAATATTTATTTGGTCGCGTGTCGACTCCCCATCAGTTTATATTCGTACCGTTTCGGTCGTGTGTAAGGTATGTGCATTCCCAATAAGTTTATATAAGTATGTACTAAAATAATATTTTGTCGTTTAAAACGCATAAGTTTTTTTATATAAAATCGCGATGATTTTGCGTACAAAAATGGCAGATATTATGGATATTCTCAGACCTAAGAAACGAAATTCACAAAGTATTATTTATTTAGATAGGCAATTTAGCCGATGGGATTCTACTTGAAACGACGAATAGAAGTTATTATTGATTTGATTAATTACAAATACATACAAACCTTTACATATGTATATATATATATATATATATATATATATATATATATATATATATATATATATATATATATATATATATACACAGTGGGTGGCCAAATTATTAGGGACACTTATCCTTTTTTGTAATTTTCAAGTTGAAATGAATTTTATGATCAAATAAATGTGTTCTAATTAAAAAATATTATTTATTTTTGTTGCTGGTATCATAATTATTGTTTTTAAGACGTAGCAATGCTGCAAAATATCAAAAAAGTAAATTTTTTTCTCATTTTAGTGTTAATTAGAGAAAAATGGTGTTGGTGTGAGCTCAGTTAAATTTTTTTTTAACCATTTTCCTGTATGTTTTTTGAGTCCAAGACTATAAAAAATTAAGTATTGTTTAATAATTTATTAGTTTTGCTAATTTAACAAGTTAATTTCAATTAATTTTTAATTAAAATTCAATTTAGTTTGAATTGAACCTTAATATTCTAAATTTAAGTATGGGCAAGTCTTTAGACATATCTCCAAGAAAATGTAGGGAAGTACCAACCTAACTACTTCATTCCACATATTTCTAAAGAGAGATAGCAGCACTCACAGGTATTTTGAAGTCAGGAGTCAACCGGATAAAAAGAAAAATTCATAAAAACCCACCTCTAGAAGCAGCCCGCGTCTGAAAAATTTTCAGAAAAACGATCACCACTCCGCGTGGTCACCGTAAAATCAGGGACATTTATTTCCAAAATCGTAAAACGTGTGTTGATTGTCTACTACGTTGATAAGCGATGTAGGAATCAACGCCTCCAAAATGACAGTTTGGAGACGGTTAGTCGAAGTAAATCTAATTGGTTGACGTCCAACCAAAAAACTACGCCTGACTGAGGCCATGAAGAAAAAACGACTCTTATGGGCCAGAGCACTCCGGAATATGACTGTTTCGGATTGGAATCGAGTATTTATGACTTACATTTGTATAATAAAATAAGAAGATAATAAAAAATACACATTTTTGCAATCATGGTAATACTTTATAGGTCTGCTTCTAAGAAGAGTCAACATTTAAAATTTTGGTGGGAAAAACTAAATTCGTCCGACGGGGCCCAGGAGAAAAATTCCACCCGGACTGCCTGGTAAAGAGGGCTAAAAACACCCTGTTAGCATGATGTTGTGGTCCATGATCTCATTTTAGGGTATGGGACGCCTCCATATCATGGAAGCGACCATGAGGCAAGACCAGTACCAGCGAGTACTGAAAAGTCGGCTCCAGCCGAGGCTAAGGAATGGTTCCCTGGTGATGATGAGTATGTGTTTATGCATGAATTTGTACCGTGTCATAAAACCAGGAGTGTTACCGCATTCCTGGCTGAAAAAAACGTCTGTTGAGTATGTGTTTTGCCTTGCCCGGACAATTTGCTGGATATGAACCCCATTGAAAACATTTGGAGGCTAACGAAACGGGAAATTGCTAAAAAGTCATCACCACCAAGCGGTTACTGATAAAAAACTCTTTTCAGAGTATGGCATGGTAACCCTAATCTTCGGCACAGTATAAAAATCTGCATAGAAAGCATGCCCCGACGTTTGGAAGTTGTAATCGCAGCAAAGGGTGTTATTACTAAATATTACGGTTTTTTCTGAAATTTTTGAATAGTCGCTTTTTATGATAAAAATTAATTACTTTTATTAAATGTTTGATAACATTGTTTCTAAATTCTAAATAAAGCACCCCAATCAATAAAAAAATAATTAAAAAACCTAATTGTTTGCTCATTAAATTCATTTGAACATGAAAATTACAGGAAATTCGAAGTGTCCCTAATAATTTGGCCACCCACTGTATATATATATATATATATATATATATATATATATATATATATATATATATATATATATATATATATATATATGTGTGTGTGTGTGTGTGTGTGTGTGTGTGTATATATAAACGCGGGAGATAATATTATATTAAATATTAGTTGGCATAAATCTAGATAAAGTGAGAAAACGAGGATTAATAATTATGAGAGCTGAAGCTGGTCGGATTTTCATGTCATTTATGACTGGAATATAATATGGGTTAAGCGACGGTTTAGCTTGTGAACTTGAGAAGCCCACTCGAGGGACTGGGAGTAATGGGAAACTCACTCGCCCTATCCTGAAATGCCTCCAACTGGCTGAGAACGTTGGAACATTACCAGGACTGGTTAAATATACGATTATAAGGATCGTTTCATAGGGCTGGTATGAAACTATGCAATGATGCCACAATTTATTTGGCAACTAAGCAGTTATCACATGTCATTAATCAAACTCGATGCATTGATCCGATTTGAAAGGTTTTTGAAGCGAATAAGGTAGCAGTCCTATCTTTAAGATAGAGAGCCATCTCACAAATCGACCATCAACGTGGATACGAACTCAATGACAAAAAAATGTACTCGTAATGCTTTTTACTTTTATGGATTTTATTTGTACTAATTTCAGTTTCGTTTAAATCAATTCAACAATGTTAGCAACCATATATATATATTATCAGATAAGCTCTAAAATGTGGGTACAAGTTGCGAGTTTTAAAATTTCACGCAAACCGGAAATTAAATTACCAGTTTAAATTAGTTTATTTGTAAAAAAATCTAAAAATCGATACTCAAATATAGATATTTGAAGACTTTGTAAATAAAATGGGTAAGTATTTGTAATGTACATATATTGGAGGCCCTCACCAAAACGTTACATTTCCCTTATAAATGATTTTAAGCAATCAGGAATTCAAGCTTGTAAAATTGTTACGTTTTGGTGCGATTTAATGATTTCCACATTAGTTTAACACAGGATTGGTCACGTTTTGTCGCAACTTTAATTAAAATTTCGATAAAATACAGTAAACAGAACAGATTTGCATTTATCGGATTTTTTGTGCAATATTGGAAAGATAACTTTTTGGTGAGGACCTCCACATATAATGATGGAGATTGTCTGTATTATGAAGCAAAACGTATATTTAGACTAGATTGTAAACTTTGCTATTAAAGTTCGGCTGAGGAATTAATTATTTAGACGTTTGCTCGAACAGATCATCTCGTGACAGTTTCAACGATTCATCGATGGTGTGTTGAGTTCTGCCTTTTCAAATTGAATTGACAAGGGACTAGATAATGGGAAGCACTTAGGGAAAAGCTCTATATAGTTACTACATAGGTAACGTCTTCCATTTGAAAGGTTGGCAACCACAACGCGTCAATACGATTCAGTACTCGTTAGGTGATAAGTGATTTGTATGCGGGTACATTAAAATAAACGTGACAAGGGCCCTCCTCCACGTGAAATAAATAGTTAAAATCATATATGGCATAAGTCGATAGTCTGTAACGTCTAATGGTACTGGAACACTTATGATAAGGAAGACGGAAACGCGCAAATGAAGACAATTATTTATTTATCGTTAATTATAAAACGCTTATAAGGGCGAGAATAACAAAGCGACGCCAATAGAAAAAGAGCGAGCGCGACGTGTATACGTTTGAATTTTAATCTTATCTGAGCACACAAATATTGGTCCTCCACCCTTTTTTATATACGATTTTAAAGGAGTTACATGTGGTGGGGAAAATATTATAAACAAATAAAGTCGATGAACTGCGTCTAATTTTAGTACACAAATTCTAACAAAAAATACACAAATTTGGAAGGAACATAGTCAATTTGACCGACTTATTATTTTTTATCTCTTTGGTAACTATTCACCCTTCAAGAGATTTATATGTTGACAAACTTGTTGATAACAGCTGGAACATCTTCTTCTACCTTCTAATACATTCTCGGATCTGTCTGTTTCGTTATCCGTCACTTGTGACGTGGACTGCTAGCTGTCACGCCATCGTTTTGAAGGTCTTCTTCCGTTTGGGTTCTCTTAAAGAGCATTTTGGACCAGTCTATTTTATTGCATTCTATTGACATGGGCATTCCAGAATCATCTTCGCTATCTTCCTCATCTAACTATATCCTCCGTACTACACATTTTACAAATTTCCTTGTTCTTAATTCGGTCTCTTAAAACACATTTCAGACGAGTATTTTTTACGCCTGCGGACCGCTGGCGACGGGATTTGATAATTATTTAAATATAATAAAGACTGAAAGAGATTAGTGTATAATATTCATATGAAAACATTGGATATATATTTTTTAAATTTTTGACTAGGAATGAGGCCGGCGCAGAAGGTAAAAATACTCTTCCCGTCCTTGAGCATCAATCGACCGAACGAGTAGAAATAAATACAATATAACTTTGTTTCAAAATCACTACAGTGATTTTAAAACAAAGTTATATTTATATAATTAAATACCTTCTCCGTTCGAAGTGTGTTTATGTGTTTCCGGTTATGAACGTCAAAATATCTTCATTTCTGAAGTATGTAGAACATGAAAATGAAAAATGATTTCCAATAGAGATTTCGCTCATTGGATGACATTTTATAAGAAAAAATCCTCCGATGTGAATGTTATTAGTACCTCGAGGAGTAGAAGATGCAGCAGACATCGGCACGAGCCCCCTCTTGCGGCGCACGCGGACCTCAGAAGGCCGAGCATCGTTCCGCGACAGCGTGCCGTGTGGACACCCGGGGTCGGCGACTACCCCGGCCCATAATAACGACTAGTGAGGGCGTGTGTCATTATACGAATCCATCGGTGGCGTGGAAATATCCACGCGTGGCGCAGCTTTCACTATATTGGGGTGACCACTCATTTTTTTCACTCTGATATTTATTCAATATTATCCCGGACTGGTACCTGAAGCGGAAGATTGATCATCTTTCTTTCATGTGTTAAGGATCAAGATAACACTGAGTTTATACGATGCAGTGCCCTATGCACCATCGGGTGCGGATAAAGGTTCGAAGAAGAGTCATGTGTAAATCAGTCTTATTCGACAGTAAGTGGCACGATAGAGATGGATACAAGAGATTAAAATGCTAATTCTGTAATATTTTACCAAAATCTGAGGTTTTTGATAAAAATGATATGTATCTTTATAGGAAAGCGTAAGAGGGTAGGCGTAATTTTATTGATTAAATTTGATTTTAAAAAAAGGAAAAAAATATAAAACTAAGTCTGAAGTAATAAGTCAAATTCCATATTTAAATAGTGTTACTTAAATAAGTTATTAATTTATTGATTAAAAATGCCGAACGAAATATTCAGTGTGAATATTGAAGGTTTTTTTAGGCATAGTTTATGTAGTACTAGAATTCATAGATTTTATAAATAAAGTCTAGTTCCTAAAACCCAAGTTATAAATTTATTCATTAAAAATACCGTACAAATTATTCAGTAAGAATATTGTGGGCTTCTTAGGCATAATTTGCGTAGTGCTAGAATTCATAGATAAATATACTCCCTCGAGTCCCCTTGAATTTTGCGCAGCATTAATATTAATAATTTCAGGTCTTATACACCTTTATCAGTTTAGTTCTTATGGATATTAATGTATTTTTTAATTGTAATAAAATACCGTTACAAGGCTCTAGTACCTAAGTATTAATAAATAAAAATAATAACTTCTTTACGAAATACAAAATGATTGTAGCTATCCAAATGTTAAAAATACTAATTAATCCAGCCAGAAACGAATTATTTAAAACAATGTTAATATAAATCAAACACAATTTAAAAATTCATTTTCCAGTTGAATTTCACTAAGTAAATACCATTATTTCTTTTAAATTATTGAGACACGTGTTTCGGTGCATTCCAAGTTACGGAATCTGTCAAAACACGTGTAACAATAGATTTTTAGAATAAGCGGTATTTACCAAGTGAAATTTGTATTAAAAATGGAAACATATTAATTACAACAAAGTGACTGCCGAATCAATTAATGAAAATATTACATTCCTGAATTTATTTTCAGGAATTAATTAATTTGGTTGCATTTGCAGGTGGTGTGATTCGGATACAATCTCACCGAATGAATAATGGTTTTTGCATTATTTGCTAAGCATGAAATATCACAGATTGCGGTTGCTGAATTCGCATACAACACCAGAAACAAGGAATATATAGAAGTTCCAAGTAACTAAATATAACGACTTGTACACGTAGCGGGAAAAAAATATTTTCAATAAAATATCTCGATCTGTCAATGTTTAATTGAAATTCAGAAGGAAATTTTCAGTATTTCATATTTACACTGCTGGTATATTGTGGGAAAATTAAATTATGCGCATAAGTACATATTATGTTACCTTAGCAACGGGGAGGATGTACGTAGGAAGGCTGAGAAAATACAGATCCTGTTATTTAACTTCATAAAGTATACCTACTTAAGATATTGAGTGAGCCTACATAAATATCATATTATCGGATGAACCCAAGAAGCCCTTTCCATCGTTACGTAAGCCCCTACCCTTATTATTGAACGAACATTTTCTTACTAATGTTAAAAGTATCAAAGGGATGATTATTAGGAGTGAACAGACCCCTTTCATTTAATCTGATTGGTAAAATAACATTTTTGGATGTGTCTTATTCCTCGTTCACAAATCTGTTTTTCCCCATTGAGTTGTTTTTACATTGATATCACAACAAAGATGAAGAAGAATATGGGTATTTACAGGGTTTATATCCTGTCATGACAGGTAACATTTCAAACCTTCCTTGGATCCATTACATCTTCCTTTAAATTTCACTGATTTCCCCTGATTTTTATTCCCATGTCCTTCCTCGTTTTCAACGAGTGGCAATTTCATCAATATTGTAATTGTTTGATTATTCAAACTGCAGCTTATATTTTATATCTTTTATATACAAGCATATGCCCACTCATTTAAAAAAGCTGTACGAAGTACTATCTTTGATCAATATGAGTACTAGTAAGGTTTTGGTTGGTTAGGTAATATTATTGCTATATAGCAATATAAGCCAGCGCATATTTAGCATGTGCAAAAATATTTACAACATTTTGAGTGTGTCCAAATACTTGTTCACAAATCTGGATTATCTCCAATTAAAGGAGTTATTTTTCATATTAAATAAAAAGTTTCTTTTCATCTCACCAATAGATGTCTCTAGTGAAGTTCTAGAGATTCAAGAACAATGTTTCTAAATTGGTTCATATATATAGAACTTCCAAGAATTTTAGTAGTGTGGTTGTCAATAGTGAGTAGAATTGGTGAATGTTACACGTGTGTAAAGTGATCAATTAAACCAGCCTATGACGGTCGTCAGCCCCGTAAATGCCCAGACTTCCATATTCTTCTTTATCTTTGATGAGATGTCGAAAAATAATATCCAAAAATATTAATATATATAACTAACTTACCATCACGCCGCTTCCCCGCAGGGGTAGGCAGAGATAATACATAGAACGCCACACCACCCTGTCTTTGCAAACATTCTTCTCATACATCTCCTCATACATACCCGCCGACTACTTTCAAGTATTAATATATACACAAATATTATTCATTAAACAGATGTCTTACAAATGTAAAGTATACAGAAACACAGGGAAGGCTGCTTTAATAATATCGAACCATTCGGGACTATTCTTCATCGAAAATTCAAGCGAAATATCCGAAACGTGTCCTTACTCCCTGGATCTCGAAATGCTAATCAAATCCAAAGGAAACAGGGCACGTACTTCTTGGATTTAGCTAAAGGATAGTATCAAAGGATATAGAAAAGAGTTTGTACATTATATTAAAAGAGAAGAATCGGAGGAAGAGAAACGATTAAATTCTATTGTGCTCAGTTGACAATGCGTTATCTGCCATCAAGAACCATTATCAATGATAATGTAAACAGCATTCGGCGCAAGTAACAAACACGAAATATTATTGTTGCTTTACACATCTGAACACAAAGTTTAACGAATTTATTTAAACTGATGAAGTGTCTAGTTCTTACTAGTGTAGGCGAATAAAAAAAATGAAATAATATTATTGTGCAATACACGTCTGAACACAAAGTTTAACGAATTTATTCAAACTGACGAACTGCGCAGTTATTACTTATGTAGGTGAATAACAAGCTCGAAATAATATTATTGTTGCTTTACACATCTGAACACAAAGTTTAACGAATTTATTTAAACTGATGAAGTGTCTAGTTCTTACTAGTGTAGGCGAATAACAAAAATGAAATAATATTACTGTGCAATACACGTCTGAACACAAAGTTTAACGAATTTATTCAAACTGACGAACTGCGCAGTTATTACTTATGTAGGTGAATAACAAGCTCGAAATAATATTATTGTTGCTTTACACATCTGAACACAAAGTTTAAAGAATTTACTTAAACTGATGTACTGTCTAGTTGTTACTAACGTAGGCGAATAACAAAAATGAAATAATATCATTGTTGCAATACACGCCTGAACACAAAGTTAAACGAATTTATTTAAACTGACGAACTGCGCAGTTATTACTTATGTAGGTGAATAACAAGCTCGAAATAATATTATTGTTGCTTTACACATCTGAACACAAACTTTAATGAACTTATTTAAACTGATGAACTGTGTAGTTCTTACTAATGTAGGCGAATAACAAACACGAAATAATATTATTGTTATTCTACACATCTGAACACAAAGTTCAACGAATATTTTTAAACTGATGAACTGTGTAGTTGTTACTAATTTAGGCAAATAACAAACACGAAATAATGTTATGGTTGCTATACACATCTGAACACAAACTTAAATGAACTTATTTAAACTGATGAACTGTGCAGTTGTTACTAATGCAGTGATTGCGGGCGAAGGATATTAACTGGACTGACGGACGTCCCGACGCTCGCGGCGCCGGGAACCACATGCGACGCTATACATTACTTGTAGTCGATCCTTTAACACATAGTGACGTGTCACAGTGGTGGCCAATCACTTCAGATGATTGATAGTGCGAGGCTAAAGATATATTAAGAGCATTATTAAAAGATAGCACATTTCAGGAGTTAAGTATTGCAAAAAGAACAAACATCTTTCTTCAAAATCTCTCTGAACATAATTGCCTATATATGAAAAATAATAAGAATAACATGCAATTATAATTTTAAACCGATATTTAATGTGCGTTTTTCATACGAATTATTTAAAAAAATGCTGGACTAATTTTTGAAATATGTTTTTAGTAAAGGTTTTTGGTAAAATGCGAGTTTTTCTTATCGTCGTAAAATTTACGATAGTCAAGTATCCAGGTACATTAAAACGAGTCCTGTGGTCTAGGGTTGAAATTACAATATAAGTATGAAACACCCGGTAAATCAGTAAATTCGAGTTGGGTTAAATTCAAATTATCAAAATCAATGTTTTGATTGAGAAAATCAGATTCTACCGCTCGAACACCATATTGGTTTTGGGGAAAACCAATATTCTGCTAAGAAGTTTCTATGGAAACTGAAGTAAATATAATATACTTACATTATATGGGTAAAATATTTACGAACTAAATACGGGCTTAAATTATAGGATGCGCTAGTAAATACCGCACGACAATAGAATATCAGATTTGTACATTTTTAGACATCTCAACATACAAAGAAGAATAAAAAAATGGGAATCTGGGTATTTACGGGCCTTATGACCTGTCATAGGCTGGTTAAATAGGATACAAAATTCTACCCATGATTGACTTCTGCACTACTCAAATTTTTGGAACTCTTACACATATCATTTTTCTCATGACACTGTATAAGTGAGTTCACTGGAGCAATCTATGGTTGGATTGGGTAAACTTTTATTTAGAAGAAACCCTTTTATTTGGATGTATGCGAGATTCTAACCGCGGAGTTATTTTTACACGTAAAAATGTAAAAATAACTCCTAACAGGAGAAAACCCAGATTTGTATTTGAATACCACACCAATATCGTTCTTCTTCTTTTTCTTTTTCTTGGTGTAGAACTTGTGGCTTGTTTTAAACAGGGATTAGCCTCCTGCGGTGTCGATTCTCTGCAATCAATCCATCTCTTCCATGGTCTGCTCGGCAGTCATCTAACTTGGGGTTGGCCGTGCAGAATGATGTGGGGGAGTCTAAATGGTTCCATTCTCCTCACATGCGTATTTCATTGTCTTCCCCACCTAACGACATCTACGATCTCACATATTTCTATTATAAAAAAAAATAAACTAACCATCACGCCGCTTCCCCGCAAGGGTAGGCAGAGAGAATAAAACGCCACACCACTCTGTCTTTGCAAACATTCTTCGCCTTTTCCACGTTAATGCATCTCCTCATACATACCCGACGATTGTTACGACTCCTAACCTGACCACTTTCAAGTATTTGCTTACCTGATCGTGCCATGTTTGTCTCGGTCTTCCTCTGCTCCTTTTTCCAATTACATTCACCTCATAAATTCGTTTCACCGTTCTTTCGTCACTCATTTGTTCTACATGTCCAAACCATCCAGTATTTCTCTTATCCTTATTCATTTTACAACATCCACGTTATGAGTTATACTAGGTATAACAACGTAATCACGTGAAAATTAATGAAAAATACGAAACATGGAAAGTCACCTCGCGTGATATTTTTATTAATCAGGGATTTGGTTACCGTTTTATAATAAAGGCCCGTGACGGCGGCCTTATTGACTTACGAAGGGGTTATTGTTTTAGAGCTCCTTTCTTCCAGCACGACCCCTTGAGGTGGCGGAGTTCCCCCTCACACTCACAAAGGAGAAATTCCTTTAGAGATTCTCATGACGAGATAAGACTCGGGCGGATTGTAAAAAAACACACTAATTATGCTTATCACAGTAAATCTAATGATATACATATTAATAACTACGAAGAATTCTCACGACGAGCTCGATTTGATTCTACGAAGTGCACTACCACAAAATAAGAATAAAAACAAAGAGAAATGAAATGGCAAAATTAGAGTGAGTGAGAAAAATATGACGTAGAAAAGATGTGTCTTTTTTCCGGGGTTTGCATATTAATAAATATTTGTAATGTTGATTTGTTGACAAAGAGAAAACGCATTTCTTTAAAGTGAAACAATGTTTCACGATCACAAAAATAATATGATAAATGTTTTTCCCGTCATTTTTAGTTTTCTGAGTAAGACAGAAAAAGTAATGACAAATTTTGAGTATTTGAAAAGACTCAGATTCGGAGGTAGACCAGAAATGTATTTGTGGGTTATTATTTTTTTTTTTCTTAAGTTAGCTTATATTACAACTATTTTATACACTTAATTTACTACATCTATTTATTTTTTAATTCTTTCAGACTCTTTTCATTCTTCATCCATTCAGGCATCTCATCATACATTTTCAAACCCTTATGCATTAAACAATTTTGCAACTATGTTTTTTTCATAAATATTTATCAAAACACAATTCACGATTCTAGTAAATTCATTTGTTTTATTTTACAGTTTGATAACGATCATGCAGGGCGAAAGACTTGTCATAAAAATAAATAAATTCAGTCAAATCATGTCTGCCTTTATATTGTAGTGGATAAGGCATTAGGCTACATTGCTAGAGGTCCTGGGTTTGATTCCCATGAGGGTAAACATACATATTAGTGATTTTTCGCTCTAATATTCATTTAATATTACCCTGGACTGGTTGGACCTAAAACGAGTTGATTACCTTTCCTTCGTGTATTTAAAGATCAAGATAGCACTGCTTCTATACGATACAGTGCCTTATGCACTATTGGGAGAGGATAAAGGTTAGAAAAAGAAGAAGAATCCTATATCTAGTTTTGATTTATTCAAATAATAATTAAAAAATGGAATTTAACAACTTGAACTAAATGATATATCAATACATAATATTTGGGTATTACTCGTAAAAAAGACACAGCTACCGTTGGTAAAAAATAAAAGAGTATAGTTTAATCATAAATGTATGTGTGTACGACATAAAGCAAAATTTTGCTGAGAAATACCATTTTAAAATCGCGATACGGATGGCATTAATTGAAAATGAAAAGTCGGTATCGAAACCATGGTACTGGCATAAAGCGAAATGGCTCGAATAGAATTCGAGCCATCTTTACTGAATTAAGAGACTTCTACTAGATTCTTACTGAAAGTGCTGAAAGGTGATATTTTAAAAGGAGTACAAATTAAATGCATTTTCTAAAATATGTTATATCGCTCACTCTTTTCAAGAACGTCATAAATCAAAAAACTTGATTTTTCAGGAGAACGTTTTTAATGTTAAAAAATATAATACAATATATAAAAAAATAAATATCAAGCCACTTATTGAACTGTTTACTGTGAGACAGATCTTTTTAGGTAAAACCTGAAGGTTTTTACTCCATTTGTAAAATATTTAGTATATTTAAAAAAATTATTAAACAATACCTTTTCTTCAAAATGCAAAAACAACACTTTCTGCCCTGTAGCGGGTAAATATCAAGCTAATCATATGCCGCTTTTGCTGGGATATAGTACATTTTCTGGGCATTCCGAAAACACGGACAAATGATAATTGACCATTTTTTATTTACGACGTTCTTGAAAGGAGTGAGCGATATGCGAAGTTTTCACGCAGCAAATGATTTTTCCAACATATTAACAAATATTCTTTCCAGTGAGATGTATTACCAGTATTGGTCGCTTCAATCTAGACGTAATAAAAATAAACAAGAAAAATGTAGCAAATGCGAGTAACAAAAAATTGCAATGTATGTATTTTCGCATTTCACGTACGATTGAGTATGGTTCGTAAAAAAATATGTTTCTCGATTTTAAACTACAACAATAATGTAATAATTACAGCAATTACACAAGACCTTCGTGTTGAACCGAAATAATACTGCACTTCATATAGTTGCCTATTTAACACTGATATTTTACGTATTTTCCAAAGAAAAAAATCCGTCATAACCACTTACGTCTAAGACCATTTCGTAATAAATTCTACATATTTAATATACTCACGAAATTAATTATCATGAACATAATACTGAATTTAGCCAGCCGCTTATTAAAGTCCTGAGCTAAAATTTATATTTAAATAAACTCGAAGCTCAAATTTAATTACACGTTATGATATGAGTTATTCACTATAATATTAATTTAATATTATAATCACTGAGAACTAACTTTGTTGATTTTACATTTTATAACATAGAAAATGACTATAAATTTACCGTTATATCGACCGATTTCAAAGCAAAAACCTTCTTCGTCGACAACAATTAATACTTAAACTAACTTCATTACAAAAATTAAAATATTCGTCTGTTAGGTCATGGTCAGGGGTCAAGTCCCGATTGGCCATTTTTTGTGTTAATCAGCAGTTACAGAAAAATGAGTCAGGGATGGTGAAATCAACTGGGAACATTTTAAATAACAGAAATTTAGATAAAGCATTTAATTGAGTACTTTTAAATGTTAAATTATTATCAAATACCTTTTGTCCGCCTTGTGGTGTAATGGTTAGCCTGTTAAGCTCCCGTGCTGGAGGTACCGGGTTCGATTCCCAAGGGGGGTAAAATAAATATTAGTGATTTTTTCACTCTAATATTTATTCAATATTACCCTGGACTGGTACCTGAAGCGGAGGGCTGATCACCTTTCCTTCATGTGTAAACGATCAAGATAACACTGCGTTTATATGACGCAGTGCCCTATGCACCATCGGGGTGCGGATAAGGGTTTTATTATTATTATTATTTGTCCGCCTAGTGGTGTAATGGTTAGCGTGTTAAGCTCCCGTGATGGAGGTACCGGGTTCGATTCCCAAGGAGGGGGGTGAAAATAAATATTAGTGATTTTACACATAAATATTTATTAAATATAAGCGCAGGAGTGATCACTTTGCCGTCATGTATGTAACCATCAAGATAAAGCTGCATCAATACGATGCAGTGACCTATGCACCATTGGGTATGGATAAGTGTTAAAATAAGAAGAAGAAACCTTAAAAAATGACTTATAATATTACTTCAATAATGTACTCTATAACATCCGTGTAAAATATTTAGTCTTTTATTTGATCCAATGTATTGTCATTTTTTATAAGTGAAAATTTAGAAAAAAAGATTAAAATTAAGGCATGTTTTTTTCCCTTTATTAACGGCCGTAGTCAATTTGTACATATTATATTCTTCTTCTTACCCTTATCCGCACCCAATGGTGCATAGGGCACTGCATCGTATAGAAGCAATGTTATCTTGATCGTTAAATACACGAAGGAAAGTTGATCAGCCTTCCGCTTCAGGTACCAGTTCAGGGTCATATTGAATAAATATTAGACTGAAAAATCACTAATATTTATTTTTATCCTCTTGGGAATCGAACCCGGGACCTCCAGCATGGTAGCCGAGGCCGACATAATATATATTATATATTGTATACTTTGTGATAAAATAATATGTTTTTTTCTTTTTGAGTATATTATTGAGTATCTTACTATAATTCTACACGGTAGGTATAAAAAAAAAACCTTATCCGCACCCCAATGGTGCATAGGGCACTGCTTCATATAAACGCAGTGTTATCTTGATCGTTTACAGATGAAGGAAAGGTGATCAGCCCTCCGCTTCAGGTACCAGTCCAGGGTTATATTAAATAAATATTACAGTGTAAAAATCACTTTTTTTAAATATTTATTTTACCCCCCCTGGGAATCGAACCCGAGACCTCCAGAACGGTAGCCGAGCATGCTGACCATTACACTACGGAGGCGGTAGGTATAAGCGCTATTAAATCAATAAAGAAGAAACCCAGAGAAATTACTTAAAGAGTATTTACGTTTAAATAATTCACGACTTAACAAGTTGTAAATCATGAAGATTAAAACTGATTAAAAGCAAGAAAACCGTTCTCGTTTGCGGAATGCTCCACCGTTATAAATTTAATTAGAAAATAATGAAAAAATCCAAATTGATTTGAAAACAGATTGGATTTTTTCTCTCGCCAACTCGCTCGGTCCAAAGTTGAGGACGAGAAAACGTGAAAAACTGTCCGACAAGAAAGTGTGAGTACATCATGGGGAAAGTCCGGGATATAAACGGTTGGAAGGGTGGATATCCGAAGTGTAGTCGTAAATTCGGCAGAGGGAAGAGGGATGCTACGAGTGCGGGTTCCGGTATCGCGGGATTCCTGAATAAATAATTGTAGGCGACAGATATAAATTAGTCACCCAAACTGTATGCGAAACTAGCGTGAGAATATGCGCTTAATCAATGCAATACACCCGGAGATATATTGACTACCCGACCTGCCGAAAGTGTCATGTTTGTATACAGCATTACACTTGTGTGAGTATAAATAAAATACATCATTTTGAGTGTGTTCAAAAGTTTCGAAATTGGATCGTATATATTGAAATTCCAAGAATTTGAGAAGTGTGGTTGTCAATCATAGGTAGAATTGGTGAATGCTACACGTGTGTAGAGTGATCACTTAAATCACCAAATGACGGTCGTAAGCCCCGTAAATGCCCAGACTTCCATATGACAATTCAACAAAGATGAAGAAGAGTATGGAAGTATGGGCATTGACAGGGCTTACAACTTCTCATAGGCTGGTTTAAGTGATCACTTTACACGCGTGAAACATTCACCGATTCTACCCATGATTGACAAGCACACCATGTGCTCAAATGTTTGGAACTTCTAGATATATTGATCAGTCTCGTGACACAGTACATATGAGTTCGCAACAGCCATCAATGTTGGAAAGAGAAAACCTTTTATTAAGCAGGATCCTTTTCATTTGAATGCAAGATCCGAATCCTGGATTATATTCATATACTGGAGACTCGCATGAAGACATGATTTTCAATAATATCCTATGAAAATACTACAAAAATCGGTGTATTCATTTGCCTTTGTTAGGCGAGTGTAATAATATTAGGAGCAAAAAATATATTTATTGTATAAAATGTTTTCTGAACGAAGCATTCAAAGTACGGTATACCCAAAGCAAAAGAAGCAATTCATGTTTTTCTCACGTCCGAAAATTGTTTCGTGGAACAATCAAACTTTTTTCGTACCTAAGATTATTGATAATAAAAAGTAACGGAGAAAAATGTTATAAAATATGAGTGAAATTAAAAAGGTTCGAATATTATTTGTTAAAGAAACATATTTTTTTGCCTGTTAAATGTTTTTCTAAAATATGAAAATAAATAACTGTTAAAGGTGACACCATTAGTGACACCCACCAACCCAGACAATACTTATTAAAAAGATTTATGTAGGAAATGTTTAAATAAAACACCGATTTTTAGCGTCTACTAAATGGTATTTTATTTTTAAAAACACATAAAAATAAAATTTGTAACAGTTGTTTCGTTTTGATATGGCATTTTCAATCTAACGTTTGACACATTAAATTGAAAATACTATGACAAGGCGAAAGAATTGTCACAATTTTATGTGTTTTCAACAATAAAATACAATTTAGTTGACTCTGAAAATCAATTTTTGATTTTAACATTTAATACGTCAATTGAAATGGACTACAAATTAAACGCCAAATCTATAAATAAATATATTATTTCGAGAAATAAAAATACTTTGTGTTTTGATCCACTCACATTTTTATTAACCAACTATGACATAAATTTAATTTAAGTCAGGGTTTAATTTATGACATAAATTTAATTTAAGTCATAAATCAAACCCTGAAGATGGCAACAGGTTGTTGCCGAAACTAGTTGGTTAATAAAAATGTGAGTGGATCAAAACACAAAGTATTTTTATTTCTCGAAATAATATATCAATATGATCCATAAAGTTAATGCTTTCAATATTCCAAACATAAAAATAAATAATTTACTAAAAAGAGTCACTTATCATATAAAAAATTATGTGACAAGTAATTATTTCAAACATATCAACGAATACTAAAAGTAAAATAAGGTGTCGAAATATTTACTATAGGGTTGAATTCGAAGGTGATACTTTGAATATCATAAAACGACTTGATTGCACAGTGCCATTTCAGGTAGGCAAGTTACAATAGGGTAAGCATATTGAGGACTGTTGGCTCTGGTCAGAACTGCGTGTAAACAAGACGTAAACCTTATCACTGTACAACACGCCACTGATTTTTTTGATATTCGATACTAAAACGGCTTAATTCATTCGCGATTTACTTAAATTGTTATAATAAAAGCCATTTATTAACCAAGTAATTGGTGTAGATAACGGTAAGTAAAAACGTTAAGTTTAAACATAAATTTTAATTAATCAAGATTAAGCTCGATGTATTTCAATGATGATTTCAGTAAATTTAACCTGAAGCACGCGCGAAATAGGTCTCTTTTGATTTGAAACAGGATTGGTGTCTATTTGCTGGTGTTTGGTGTCTATTTGCTGGTGTTTTGGTGTCTATTTGCCAGTATTTTCTGGTATCAGCTTTGGTATTTGGTATCTGTGAGCGAGTTTATCAATTGAGTTTAGCGATTAATTTTTGACAAAATAAATTACCTCCTACTTCTTAGAAACGCATTCCTGTAAATTAATTACCATACTATTATCAACAACACAAATGCAGTTAAAATGTATTTTTAACGATATTTATGCGCCTTTTGCTTTGGCAGATATTGTGAACTTTACTCAAATCAAGGCTGACCTTGTGTAAAGTTACTTAATTCAGACTTTAAGTGACAGATCAATTGTATTTTACTGGCGTCGCGGATTCGATTCCCGCCAGTTACAAAATAAATTCAAGAAAGATTTATTTTCAATTGGTCTAGGTGTTTTTTATGTATTTTTCACCATCCTTACTATCTTCTCTATCCTTACTTTCTTATATGCAGATAAGCCTCTAAAAGTAGAGGCTTTGCTTATTATTCCTTTAAAAAAACTATCTATATAAACTTTATTCTGGAAGAACGAGTTCGGATCGAGTGGTGAAAGGTAGCAGATCCCCAGGAAGACCACCTAAACGATGGAGAGATAGCTGGTCTTCTACCTCCCAGCAGCGGACTGGAGAATAATAGGACATAGTCCTATATAAAGAAGAAGATAAACTTCATATTATATACTTCTCACATCTACTTTATATTTAACGTTGGCGTAAAAAATATAAAACCGGGGTGATTATTTTGACACGTATATTTCTATTGCAATATTATATACAGAACTGGTAACCGTGCGGTACCATCTTGCATCGTTATCGCGATAAGATAAGGGAAAGAATAAGCTTTTTCCTTGACATTTATTCCAACCAAATTATTCGCAATTCATTCAAATGAAGTTGTAAATTTCGAAGTGTATGCTTAGCGTAAGCCTTTTGAAAAATACCTTTCTCCGTATAAATTAAGATCGAAATCTTTGTTAACGAGTATTTTCCGCTTCTGTGAAAGTTAACACAAATGTTCAACGCGAGACGATAGGCCATAAGGAACCTGAAAATTATTTCGTAACTCGCTTAATATTGACGACGTTCTAGCACGTTGCTATGAACAACTCTGCTCTGCGAGGGAAAGGACACACGCGATACGAGCAACCATATAAAAACAATTTATTGTATTTTAAAAATAAAATATACTAACTTGAGTGTTCTTGGTTACTTTATAAGTTTTGTGTTGATATATCGGTAGTGTAAAGGCAAAGGTGTATTTCTGCCTCAGACCAAATTTTACAGGAGAGCAAAAACAAACTTGTGAAATTAAATAGCTCATTTGTTTTATGTATTTTTATATAAACATATCTCAATAAAACTAAATAAGTATTGTAACTACAGCTGTATCTTTTTTCCAGATTATGGAATACACTATTTTAGACATTTTGTGGAACAAACTTAGAAAATGAAAAATTTGACAGATAAATCCCTTTGCCTTTACACTACCGATATACGCTTTAATTTTTAGTTTGTATATGTTAATTTTAGCTGAATAAATTTATTTGAATTGATCGTAACTTACATGAAGGCGATGTGATCACTCCTGCGCTTCAGGGACCAGAACAGGGTATTATTAAATAAATATCAGAGCGTAAAATCACCAATATTTATTTTCACACCCCCTGGTAATCGAATCCGGGACCTCCAGCACGGTAGGTAGCTTAATACGCTAACGATGGAAGCGGGAATACTTTGCAATTTTAATTTTTTAAATTTACGTTTTTTTAATAGAAATAAAACGATTAGTAATATGTACGTACTGTACATGAAAATAATGAAATATTCATGTGTATTTTGTAGTAACGTATGCGGCACTCGAGCGAGGGCGCGAAGGATTACCTGACTGCGAGTGTTCTATAGACAGGCGGGAGGAGTACATAAATGGCTGCGAATTATGACCAAGCTGTAAAATACAGCTGCGCTAGGTACGGTTGGTGTATTTCGATTATTTTACAGCCAATCATAAATACTAAGTGCGCGGTTTCACGGCTTTGGTATGCATAATTATTAATACATACCGGCAACGTGATAGATAATTATTTTCCGAGTATTAGGCAATAGAATTTCGCAGTTACTAGTCCTATTATGCGTATCCCTCTCTTTCTGGGGGAGATCACGTAGCGTCGAGTCAGGGTAACCGGGTTTTAGGTAAATATACTCATATTTTGATGAAAAATTTGTTAATAATTATAGACATTCGTTAAATTAACAACATTAATATTATCTATTGAATCAGACACTGGATTATTCGCCATATGGATGAGATATCAATTTATTGGCGTCTGAACTAGATATGAACACTTTAAGTGTATAAAGTGATACAAAAAACTAAACTCATTAACCATCACGCCACTTCACCACAGGGGTAGGCAGAGAGAATCGAACGCCACACCACTCTGTCTTTGCAAACATTCTTCGCCTCTTCTACATTCATGCAT
Source organism: Brachycentrus maculatus (assembly GCF_059751285.1). NCBI lineage: Eukaryota > Metazoa > Arthropoda > Insecta > Trichoptera > Brachycentridae > Brachycentrus > Brachycentrus maculatus. The sequence continues at coordinate 156,275 of NW_028280992.1, read as the reverse complement.
CTCCTCATACATACCTGACGATTTTTACGACTCCTGACCCGGCCGCTTTCAAGTATTTGACAAACCTGATTGTGCCTGGTTTTCTTCGGTCTTCCTCTGCTTCTTTTTCCAACTACATTCGCCTCAAAAATTTGTTACCCGTTCTTTCCTCACTCATACGTTCCACATGTCGAAACTATTAAGTGATACATAAGTGTATAAAGCTTAAGCCAGCCAAATGGCAAGTCGTAAGTCCTGAGATGTTCAGACTTCCATCTTCTTTGATATCAAGAGGAACGACAGATGTTTCATATCAAGTAGAGACACCTATTAATTTGATAAATTTATGAAGAAACGAGGTTAAGAGTAAAAATAATCGGAAGGTATGTATGAGGAGATGCAGATAGAGATAGGTAGTAAGGTAAGCTAGGTACTACTTAGTAAGGTAGGGTAGGTACTGGTTGCGATTTTATATGTCACGCAGGTAAGTTAGGATAGGCACTGCTTATATGGAATGCACGCCCCTGGGTATTTTTCACAAAGTGTGTGTCCTTGCGTCCTTGCGCCCTTTTTACATAAACACTTTTAAGATTTTACGATTAAATACCTTAGTAAATACCATTACTTAGTAAATACCACTATTTCTTAAAAACGATTTTAAGAAATAGTGGTATTTACTAAGTAAAACATTAATTAAAAATGGATAGATTTTACCACAAGGTGACTGCCGAATCAATTAATGAAAAACTTACTGTTTCGTTAGCGAATTCACATCCATAGAGCGCTTGTGCACTACACGGAATTTTACCGTCCGGCAGTCCGGTTTTGAAAAATAAAAGCGACTACTTTAGCACCGATCAAAAGCACCGATCCGAAGAAAGATGAACAAAAGCACAAGACAATCCAAGCCAATCATCGTTTTATCCCGCTAACTGAAGTGCCGGTCGGTAAAATTCCGTGTAGTGCACAAACGCCCATAGTATGTACTAATCGCACAATAAAGCGGATTATATATACGTGTAAAGGCAGCCAATCGATCGATTCGCGAATATGAATTTTTCCTTCGCGTTTTCTTTCCTCCTTCAAAATACGAAAGTGATCAGAATATTGGTACTACGCATTGTTTACGTCCATTTGTATACTTCGCGAAAAGCCCCTTCAATCTTGGGAGCCGGGAGCGGGCTCGTAATGGAGGGATAAATGCGCAGAGACGTAAAGGGCCGCCGACCCGCAATGGCGGCGATACACAAACGGCCAGAAGTCCCTAGCAAGTGTAATCCAATACGGGGCGAGTCGGTGTAGGTGCCCATAACCGGTAAGTGCGGCCCGATATTGCGGGATAACATATTGTATACCGATACTTTTCAAATTTACTGGCATAACCGTCCCGGTAAGGTACGCGGATCAACGTGAGTGAAAATATTTCTTACAAAAAATAAAGAGAACGTAAAAAACAGTTATTGTGGACGTTAAACGTTATACGTTTATATATTATGGCATACAAATAAAAATAATACGTTCCTATACTTCATCTGTTATTTTATACTATATTTAAGGGAGCGGAAATAAGAACTTTATTCGGTACAAAAACTGCATGAAGACGTATTGGGGCAAAACAATATTTTTTCTTCAAATAATCAAAAACTTATTATTTTTTGACATCTCATCAAAGATGAAGAAGAATATGGAAGTCTGGGCATTTACGGGGCTGACGACCGTCATAGGCTCGTTTAAGTGATCACTTAAAACACGTGTAACTTTCACCAATTCTACCCATTATTGACAACCACACTACTTACATTCTTGGGAGCTCTATATATATGAACCAATTTAGAAACCTTGTTCTTGAATCACTAAAACTTCACTAGAGACATCTATTGGTGAGATGTAAAGAAGCTTTTTACTAAGCAGAAACTCTTATATTAGTATGTGAGGTCCGAATGTGAACAAGTATTAGGACACACTCAAAATGTTGTAAATTAAAAACTTGTTTGGAGCAAACAATTAAAAACTCATTTTTAGTGATACACGTTAGAATAATAATAAAAAAACCTCAAGTAAACTTTTCTGACAATAAAAAAAACAATAAACTTGTAGAAGATTATACGCGTATTTGAAAAATGTACTGAAAAATATTAATATTCAGGTTTATATCTCAACACCTACCTTTTAAAAAAATAGTCCTGTAGTAAATTTAATCAAAAATACACAAAACGAATAAGTTCCAATTAATAATATCCTGTATAAAATATTGATATTTATGTACCTTGTTTATGAAAAAAATATATTAATTTGTGTTTTCTGTTCGTTTCATTTTCGTATTATTAACGATCAAGATAAAACTGTAAGAAACAATGAGGCGAGTTAAGTATCAAATAAAGGAAAAATAAACAAAAAAAAGTATAAAGGGAAAGCGTTTTTTAACGCTGTTCGGCTGTTATGCGTAGATATTCAAAAGTACAAGAAAAAGGTAAATTTCTTGTCAAATTAGGCGCTCGACCCCACATTCACAGTGGGCAATGCTACTACGGGAGCTCCATTAATGAGACTATACAAACCAATGTTGGTTATTATAATAAATATGAAGACATTTGTTAGTAAAATTAAAATTTTTAAACAAAAGTTATTAAATAAAAGTAGGAGTATTTATTATGTGTTCGCCTCCGTAGTGTAATGGTCAGCACGCTCGGCTACCGTTCTGGAGGATCCGGGTTCGATTCCCAGGGGGGGTAAAATAAATATGAGTGATTTTTTCACAGTAATATTTATTCAATATTACCCTGGACTGGTACCTGAAGCGGAGGGCTGATCACCTTTCCTTCATGTGTAAACGATCAAGATAACACTGCGTTTATATGACGCAGTGCCCTATGCACCATTGAGGTGCGGATAAGGGTTTTATTATTATTTATTATGTCAATGGTATTATGGTCCAACGTCTAACTGAACTTACGGGAGTATACATGACATACACCAAAGAACGTAAATATGATTACGGTATAATATATTTTCATTCTCTTATATGGACCAAACGATCGGCGGCCAAGCCGTATTTCGGCGAACTCGCTCGTTCAGTTCCCAATACACTTTTCCATATAACGCTTAGGGGCTAACCGTGCGGAAGTTAGGGGTACTTACTACGAGGGGGAATCATTAAAATACTCATACGCGTAGAGTACCTGCCTACTGGGATCATAGGCCTATTATACGAGTATATAACTAAACTATAACCAAGCTGTAACTCTCATATACGAATACTAGAGCTGTGAACGGATGCTTGCAAGATCATGTTGATGATTGCAAGTGTTATACATACGATAATGCCGACCCGTTCAGCTTTGTTTCAGTATTCCCCGAAACGGAGCGTGATCGTAATGCCTTGAAACACGTATGCAGTCTCGTGGCATATTTATTATCATTACAGTGCTTGTTAAGATTTATTTGGAATTTACGTTTATATGACATATATTGATTTAAACGTAGTAGATAAAATATTAACTTATTTGTCCAACTGTATTTGCAAAAAAAAATGTATCCGAATGTGAGCAACAATACTTTAAACTTTATAGTTCATATTTAAGCATCTCATTTTTGGATGGTTTCTTGCACATTGAAGTATGACAAAAAGAGGAATTAATGTTTTTTTTTTTAACATTACAAAAAACTGTAACACAGTAATAGATTTAAAATTATCCACTGACACTTCGTGATGGAATTGCATTTTTAATATATTATTAGATTAAAACCAATATTTTTAGCTTTTCCACTTTATTTTTATTTGACCAGCGACCGGGTTTCGTCGTTACCGACATCATCAGACTGGTCTGATGATGTCGGTAACGACGAAACCCGGTCGCTGGTCAAATAAAAATAAAGTGGAAAAGCTAAAAATATTGGTTTTAATCTAATAATATATGTAACACAGTAAACCAGAACATTTCTTGCATAGTTCGATATTAATTATTAGAAATGTTTTTTTTCACTTTCCAGAATATTTTGATAGCTTCTTAAATTTTAATAATATTTATTAAAAAATTATATTTACTAGCAGTAATCATAGCATATGGTATGATCGACATGATTAGGAATAACATTGTTTTACAAAATCAATATTCAGTAAAATCAATTGAGTAAATTGTATTTTAAAACAGTATTATAATTTTGAAAAGGATGTATTTGAAATCATAAATAATTTATTTTGGATATAGAATTAGTTCAATCAGAATAGACATTTTAGTGACATCAGACATGTCCCTTCCCACTACGCATACTATTGTACGTAGTCGTTGGATCTCCGGTAATCAGGCTATTTACATGAATAGATACTACAATAATACAATTGGTGATAATGGTTGACAGATGAGTAACCCCATTCAGATATTAAAAGCTGTCAGGAGACACAGATGACTGAAATGTGGCTGGGACCATATTAACTTGATAACACTGAAATTCCTGTTCCTTTTCTTGAGATTGTGTGGAATAGATTTGAATTTCGAGTTAGTCGTATTGTAATAAATTTTATATAATAAATCCCTCTACTAGTTTTAATTAAATAACTACAACATTTTGAGTGTGTCCAAACACTTGTTCACAAAATCTGGATTATCTCCAATTACAGGAGTTATTTTCATATTATTTTTTGACATCTTATCAAAGATGAAGAAGAATACAGAAGTCTGGGCATTTACGGGGCTTACGACCATCATAGGCTGGTTTAAGTGATCACTTTACAAACGTGTAACATTTGCCAATTCTACCCATGATTGACAACCACACTACTCAAATTCTTAAAACTTCTATTTATGTATATTGTTCAAATTAGAAACATAGTGCTTGAATCACTAGAATTTCACTAGAGATATCTATAGTATGATAAAAGAAGCTTTTTATTGAGCAGAACCTCTTGCTAATGGGAGATAATCCAGATTTGTGAACAAGTATTTGGACACACTTAAAACGTTGTAATATAATATATTATGCTAAACAAGGATATAGATTCGGTTTCATTAACCGTTTATAAACTGTCTACAATAATTACGACAATAATTGCACAGTTGTCCCATTTCGGTATCGATTATTTAATGATATATTATTGTCATATGTTCGGCAAATGGCGTGCAACGACTTTTGTTAATGGAACAAAACGAATGCATCAGCCGTAGCTGAACATATTTACGAGGAGCTTCCCATACAATCAGAGTTGGCGTACCGCAATCGGCTGAAATGCTGAAAATAAACACGGCAATATCGAACATGCAATATGGCAGCACTATTTGTAAAAAGGTACTGTTTTTAATATCGCTACGATTAATCGGAGCTTTCGGGTCAATTAATGGTCCATTTCGCGCGTATCGACAGGACTTTTCGACAGGATTCGCACTATATGGTGGTATGTAAAATTGATACTAGAAATCCAAATTATATTTTTCGTCTCCTCCAAAATGAATGTAATATAATTTTTTTACGACTAATAAAAATAGATAATCAAAAAAAAAGAAATAAGAATTCGTTAAATGGATGATTTTCTTTTACACATATAATTTTTTTGTAGGTAGTGTGTAAAAAAATATATCACTGTAAAATATTCAAAATTACATCTAACTTTAATATATTATTAGATTAAAACCAGTTGCTTTCGAACCTCGATGTATTTTACAAAATTATAGTAAGAAGTGTATTTTAATTTTTCATACCCCACTGTAAGACATTCAAAATTGCACCATACCTTGTGGCTGTATTTTACAAAAATAAAGTAAGTAGTCTGTTAAAAAAATACCTCACTGTAAAATATTCATAATTGCACCTTATCTTGTGGCTGTATTTTATAAAAATATAGTAGGTAAGGTAGTCTGTAAAAAAATACCTCACTGTAGAATATTCAAAATCGCACCGTACTTAGTCGCATTCGAACTTCCATACATTTTATAAAAATGATGTTTTTTTTTTTAAATACCCCACTATAAAATATTCAATATTGTACCCAACTAAGTCGCGTTCGACCTTCGATGTATTTTACAAAAATATAGTAGGTAATGTATAAAAAAAATACTTCACAGTAAAATATTCAAAATTGCACTTAAATTTGTCGCTTTCGACTTTCAATGCATTTTACAATAATAACGTACAATACATATTACTTCATTTGCCATCAAGTCGGAAGATGCCGCGTGAAAAAGTAACGTGATCCGGATAGAGATTTGATATCGTTATTTCTTTAGGTAGCAATAACTGGCTGCCGTCCACGTAACAGGAAAGTGAGCCATCAAACGCGGATACGCGATGTAAAAGTTTTCATTTCACGGGGAATGTTTATGTCTCCAAGAACGTAGGGGAACTTTTAAAAGGACGTGGGTATACGCGAGTACACGAGCGAGGCCCGGGCCATAAAAGCTCATGGTCTCGATCGTTACAAATTAGATTAACCTAACTAGAATAAACTCTTTCGCGGCTAAAGCAAACTGACGAATTGGTAACTATCTACGTGTGATGAGAACACAAATAACCTAAAGCTTGTGCTTAATTATCATAAAATAAAGTGTTTTTTTTTAAGCGTGAAAGTATGCGTAGGTCATAAGAAGGCGTCATAAGTAAGTAGGTAGAGTAAAAACATAACTTGGTAGTTGTTAGTTTCAGCAGTTAGTTTCAGTGAATATTGATTCACAACAAAACCATCTATCATATCAATGTTAATGTTCGGCTTATTAAAAATACTTTCTTGGTTTCAAAGGTTTTTTTTTTAGACGGGAATTTCATTTATTATTCACCTTGCTTATTATGTACAAGGTTTAAAGATCATTTAGTTGATTTTTGTTTCTTCTAGCTAATTAAATATGTTTTTATTTTAATCTATGTTGGGAACAGGAGGGATAAACTAGTGTGGTGGTTTCAAAGGTGGTCGAAATTTTTGTGTTTTTTTAAAGGAAAAACCCGCGAAGCGTCTATTTTAGAACCTTGTCTGCAGGTAAGATAGCAAGGATAGACCAATTGAAAATAAATCTTTCTTGAATTCATTTTGCAATTGGCAAGAATCGAACCCGCGACGCCAGTTTCGCAGTTGAGCGTCTACCCGATTCCGCCACGGCGCCTGTCAATAATTGTAGATATCACTATTTAGGATGGTGATTGACACTCAAGACTATTGGAGTGTAACATTGATTTACATACTAGAATTTAAACATTTTCGATTGGCTAAAAATAAAGTTAAATAACCTGTATTCAATATTGACTACAATATTTTGAATATGTATATGTATATATATGTGTGTATGTATGCGTATGTATATGTATGTACGTATGTATATTTATAAATATATTTTTAAACTTCTTACCTCGAAAAAAAAAAATCCTTTAACCACCCTCATTAATTCCTCTCCTTTCCATCTCCTTCCTGCTAAATCTATTATTTTATATAATACCCTTTTTTTGTTTTTTTGTTTTTTGTTTAATCTCTGAATGTTTTTTAATAGTTTTATAACATAATTGTGGAATTTTTTAATTGGCTTTTTTTAACGTAACTATTTTTTCTCAATGTAATGTAATGTTTATTATTGTTATTGTAACTATTGTTTTATATATATTTTTTAATATGTAAGCTGTACAATTCCCGAATAAATAAAATAAAATAAAAAATAAAAAATATTGAAGTAAAAAAAAAAATGCATAACGCAGTCAGGAAAAAAAACATTTAAAACAAATTAAGTCAGTTCACAACGAAAATTAAGAGTTCACAACGATGTGAACTTCGTTATTGGGACTGTATTAATTTTTTAAATGTTTTTTTTCAGACTGCGTTATGCATTATTACTTATTTAATTTTTTTTACTTTCAATTCTTAGACAATTGATTGACTTTCAATTCTTAGACAATTTTTCAACAAGAAGAAACATTGAGAATTATCGTTGTTAATATGAGCAGAATTTTCACAACAAAAAGGGATACTCTTATGTATAATAAATAAAATATCAAATAAAAGATGTCTAAAATCGTTACATGTATTTAAATGATGCGGAATGCATCAAAACAGATTTTAAGAAAATGTGGTGTTTACCAAGTAAAACTTTAATTAAAAATGGTTAGATATTAATTACCACAAAGTGACGGCAGAATCAATTAATGAAAACTTAAATAAGTATTTTTGAATAGGATTTCTTAAAGCGGTATGATAAAATACAAGATACGTAGTAAAATGTATATACGTAGAGAATTAATGTCACGATCAACGGAACGTGAAACCGTTAAGGATATTAAGTGGATGTGTATAAAATATATTGATAAAGGTGCGTCGATCTTAACAAAAGAAGTACTCGTAATAGCTTGGGTGGTGGTTCCATTATGAAACTAATAACGATTACATTTTACGATTATGGTTCATTAGAGATATGAATATTTAAGGGATTAATGGAAAATATAACAATATACAGGACTGCTATGGCACAGTGCGAAGGGTCCAAAGTGTCCTATAGACCAGTTTTGAATAATGAAATTTGCAAAGAGTGAGTAAGTGGATTAATGGAGTGTGGAAATATCCAATTCCAACGCCCACTCCTTTTAACCTATAATATATAAATCCGACGTACTTTGACCAGCATCCCTAGTGCATGTCAGACCTCGGCTCTTAATGCATGTTTGTTCTGCAACCACTAGTGCATGTTGGTATTCGGGTCCACAAAAATCCCATCTGATAAACATTTTATGTATTTGTGAGTGTGTGAATAGTGACATTTTGTCCGCCTCCGTAGTGTAATAGTCAGCACGCTCGACTACCGTTCTGGAGGTCCCAGGTTCGATTCCCAGGGGGGGTCAAAAGTGATTTTTTCACTAAAATATTTATTCAATATCACCCTGGAATGGTACCTGAAGCGAAGGGCTGATCACATTTCCTTCATGTGTTAACGATCAAGATAACACTGCGTTTATATGCAGTGCCCTATGCACCATTGGGGTGCGGCTAAGGGTTTGAAGAATAGTGCCATGGTGGTGACGGGTAGTATTGTTAGCATGCTGTTGTAGTGGTTGTCCTGACGAAGAGACGGGTATGTCTCGAAACCAGTAGACAAAAAAAATCTCAGTAAGTGGTTATATACTAATATTACTAACATTTTTGTAAAAAAATATAAAAGTAAAAATGACTAACCACAAATTAAATGCTTTAAATATTAATAATATTGAGAAAAGTAAGTGGATTATTTAATCATATTATAGAAGAAGCAGGAGCTCTGTGCTCTATATGAGTGCAGTGGTAATGGTACCGCTACCCTTCTGCGAGTGGCAGATCTAATTTTCATGCATATTAATTTTAAATCAGTTTGCCCCGAGTATCCTGGGGCTGTCTGACTGCTTATATCACCGCCGAGAGATCTTCCTGACATCTTCATAGCCCCAGGACCGTAGAGTGTATAAACTAGAAGGAAGGAAAAAAAAGTTTGCACGTCTTCCGCTATGTTTGTTGAATTATTCACACGTTGTGTAACGGAGATATTTGGGAGCTGATAGTCTGCGGAACACATTGGCTAAAAGGCGGGGGAAAGAGAATGAATAATAAAAAAAGTCGAGAGGAAACGGCGGGCATATTGATCGGAGATAAGCCCATCAAACATATCTTCGCAGCATCTATGAAAATTCGCAAAGAGCGGAAGATTACGGAGTACAATGTATGTATTTTATCGGCGACATTTGTCTTTATGGCGAGTACACCAGCGAGAGCTTGTCACGCCTGTAAAGCCACACAGCCTCACGTCTCGGCGCCCATTAGGACAATAAAATGGTGTACTAACGTTTACGCGGCTTCTCAGCGCGGATGGGGTATCTATCCAAGGAAATTTGCGCGGTGCAATTCACCCCCTTACCTAGATATTACACTCGAGTAACTTTTACATGCAGACGAGCGAGAAAATTTACGTTTAAACTATGAAGTTTTATGAAGCGTTACGAACATAAATACATTTTCATATATTTTTTGACATCTCAACGTAGATGAAGAAGAAAATGTAAGTCTGGGCAATAACAGGGCTTACACCTGTAACAGACTTGGTTAAGTGTTCACTTTACACACGTGTAATATTCACCAATTCTACCCATGATTGACAACCATACTATTTTAAAAAAAATTGTAACTCTTAGATATATTGATCAATCTCGTGACACAGTACGTGTGAGTTCACAACAAAAATAACTCCAAAGTGGAGATAATCCTGATTCGTGAACAAGTATCTTCTTCTTCCTTCTTCAAACCCTTATCCGCACATCGATGGTGCGTAGGGTACTGCATCATAAAAACGCAGTGTTACTTGATCGTTAACACATGAATGAAAGGTGATCAGCCCTCCGCTTCAGGTAAAATTGAATAAATATTAGAGTGAAAAAATCACTTGTTTTATTTTGAACCAGCCCTGGGAATCGAAATCGGGACCTCCAGAACGGTAGCCGAGCGTGCTGACCATCACACTACGGAGGCGGATTAGTATCTGAATACATTAAAACTGTTGATAACATTTTCATATTCGCAACTAACTATACGAGAAAATTCCTGCTGAAATGATCAAAAGGAAAATAAAATTCACAGCTGAGAAAAATTGCATGTAAAAATATGCACATAATCAATATACATGCAGACAGCCGCATTGACGGCGCAAAATAAAATCTGCCAAAATTGAATTGTAATGGAAATCGGGCACGACAGGCCTGCAGACTGATTAACAAATATCAAGAGTCCGGAATGACCGACTCAACCGTGTGAACTCCTATTTCGATGTAAATTAATGCATTTCTCGGTGCAGCGGAAGCGAAGGGGAGAGGGAGTCTGCACTAATCAAATGGTATCAAGCATGCAGGCTACGATGTGGTGGATTCTATGCTCAAATGAATGGGCAATCTACGGCGGCTATTGTGTGCACGTTCAATATTTCCACTCGTTTGTACTATCCAACATACTTAACCCGTACGTTAAAGGCACGTCACACATTTTATTATGATTATGACATTGAGTCCTTTGAACAAAAGCATTCATTAATCATTAATCAACATAACAAAAAATAATTTCATTAATTGATTCGGCAGTCACTTTGTGGTAAAATCTATCGATTTTTAAGTTTTAATTAGTAAATAGTGCTATTTCTTTAAATCTATTGTGACATGTGTTTCGATGCATTCCGCATCATTTTCAAACACCGTATACGGTATTTTAAAATGATACGGAATGCATCGAAAAACGTTGAACAATCCATTTTTTAGAAATAGTGGTATTTACTAAGTAAAACTTAAATTCATAACGAAAAATAGTCATAAAAGCCACCCATCCCAGGAATGTCACTCGTCCTCAATTTGACAATATTCTTTAAATTTTCGCAACGTTTTTTTTTTTGTGACACCATAGAGTAAAACAATAGTTTTTCATATACATAACATTAGTAAAAAATCTAAAAAAGGTATATAAAACAAATTTAGAAAAGTAAACTGTTAATCTGACTTCACTTGACCTAATGAAAACATAGAAAAAGTGGAGAATCCATGGTTATCATGATAACTATTTTTCTGACGTCAAAATGTCAAACGCGACGAATTCGGTTGCGTTTGTTTCGATTTTTGGCACATATCCTGAGTGCAGCTAATTTGATAGAGAAAATGTTAGCGTTAAATAGATGAGCATATAATGTAGGGGGTGATGATCCTATTTTCGTGTGTGGACTTTCGTTAAATCTTCAACACGTTTGCAATAACTATACAACTTAACTCAGTGTTACCTACTTCGACGTGAATAAAATAACCTTTTCTTTTATAATTGAATTGTATTACCAATTCAAATATTCAAAGAAAAACTATAATTTGATAATATGACTACTAAAGCTATGACTAACGGTTCGTTTCTCATACCTTTAATCCATTAGATTACTTCAACCTTCGTTATTTAAATACAATTGCATATTTTATCCAGATTACTATTCGTATTATATGAACACCATTTAAATAAATATCAGTCTCTTTTATTTAAAGGCAATAACTGGAATCGAAGCAGATGTTAAAAGTTACAACATTTCGGAGACTTTCATAATGAAAATGGCAAGATCATGTCACTAAACATTACGCTTTACAGCAGATGACAGGGAGAAGAGAGACTAAAAGGATTTAAACTAAGAAAATGACATTCGCCTCAAAATTATATCCACAGAGAGATAATATGATGAAATTCCCAGAGAAAATGGAAGAGGACTCTTACAGTTAAATAATCCGTGTCGCTCAAAATGCCTCGGGACAAATTAAAGGCCACACGAAACTTTGATATAACTAACGCGTTTGAATCACTTATATTACAATAAGATTTAAATATCTAGCTATATTGTTGTGGGTCTAGTTGTGTGTGTTGTATAATTTAAGGAGTATATTGTTAAAACATTGACTGAGAAATTAAAAAGAAAAAAAAAACCTTGGGGCCACAACTGTAAACAGACTGTAAACAAATGTGAAGATTGCAGTTTTTTTGTGTCTTTTTTGAGATTTTTTTTGTAATGAATGTTTTTTTCATGAAACACAAAGCAATGAAAACGAAATGATTATTACGAGCTTCTTTTATTTATGTTTTTGCTGTATATAATAAACATATTTAAAATATTCATTAATTTTCATTTGTTTTCTTCTTTCACCTAAAATTGTGTCGCCATTTCAATGCAATGTCAAGTACCTATTAGTTTTAAGAGAAAATCTGGGCCAACTTCGATAATTCGTCCAGGAGGTCAAACAGAAATACATGACAAACGTGAAGCGTATCTAATTCACAGAACGTAAAATCAAATCCATGATTGGAGATATATTTAACTCGCGGAACCTCTTGACCAAACGCAGCACGTTGAACGCCATGTGAGTTAGTTATAACTCACATGGCGTTCAACGTGTTAAGCTCTAAGAGAAACAAGGGATAAAACATAAACGTTGAGAAAATGTTTACCAAAGTTCTAAGTGAGTGCGAATTTCTAAGTAGCGTACTAAACCGTCCCAGCGGCTAATATTCTCACTTCACGTATTTTAGGGATACTAACTGCCACTTTAGCACTTTAACAAAGTACATTTTTTCCCAACTTACAACTAAATAATCGATTCACCGAATAGGATAACTCGGTAAAGGAAAAGAAGACATTGTAAGGGGTAAAAAGCGACGGCAGTCTCAGTCCTTAGCCCAGGTAAAAGGGAAGTAATCTAGGAGGATTTACACACATACATACACATATAATCTCAAACGGATAATACTTTAATACTGTTTCCTCTGTTGCTTATTTGTTGCCTTCGTAATATTCAATTTAATAATAAACTTAATATATTCCCGAAATTACTTAAATATTCACAAGAGATTTAAGATTCGCGAAATTACCGTGAAGGATTTAAATATTACCGAAACGCGCTCCTACAATTTAAAATAGAGCGAATTTAATCAAATTCTGGCTCATCAAGTTATATCAAGCAGAGGAGATCTAAAAGGCTTATTAGGCAAAATAAAGGTTCAAGACGAAAGAAACTTCCGAAATTGATCAATTTAGCAGATTCCATGTTTTATTTTCGAACATCGATGTAATCGAATAAGTCAATTTACAACATTTTGAGTGTGTCCAAATACTTATTCACAAATCTGTACTATCTCCAATTGGGAGTTATTTTTTTACATAAGTTATATTTTCTAGCGTTTCTCAAATATATTTATGTAATCCAGGATTCGGACGTCACCTACAAAAATAGGAGTTTCTGCTTAATAAAAAGCTTCTCCTATCCCACCATAGATGTCTCTAGTGAATTTCTAATAAATTCAAAAATTGGTTTCGAGTTTGATCAGTATATCTAAAAGTTCAGCAGCATGGTTAACAATCATGGGTAGAATTGTTGAATGTAACACGCGTGTAAAGTGATCACTTAAACCAGCCCCGTCGTAAGCCCCGTAAATGCCAAAACTTCCATATTCTTCTTCATCTTTTTGTTATTTTTTTTTTATAATTTTGATTCATTTTCTAAACATTTCTACTTACAATCTTAAAATTAAAAACGCAGTTCTCCCCAATAAAGATACTGAGCTCTTGTGCTTGGAGAGGGGCTTACGCTTGTTAGCTATGTTTATTGTTACTAGAAAAATGGGTTTCTTTTTCTTAGATTTCTTACTTCTTTCAACAAAGTCATATATCAAAAATCGTCAATGTTCAGTTGTACATGTTTCCGGAATGCCCAGAATATGAACTTTATCCCAACAAAAGCGGCATATTTTAAACATAATATTCACCCGTTACAGGGCAGAAAGTGTTGTTTTTGCATTATGAAGAAAAGGTATTGTGTTATTATTTTTTTAAATAAACTAAATATTTTTCAAATGGAGAAAAAATCTTCAGGTTTTACCTAAAAAGATCTGTTGCACAGTAAAAAGTTCAATATGTGGCTTGATATTTATTTTTAATACATTTTATTATATTCTTAAACTTTAAAACGATCTACTGAAAAATCAAGTTTTTTTTTAATATATGACGTTGTTTAAAGGAGTGAGCGATATATAAAATTCAATGTTGAGATTTCGAAAAATAATCTTATGGATAAGTAAATATTCATTATTGTGAGGCGGGAGCGCGATTTTTAATTATCTACGAGGATGTGAACTTGTTTTAAATTCAAGAGACGAAAAATATTAAAATGTAAGTTCGGCAACTGTAAAAAGTCTTAAGTTACTAAAAGTCATTAGAGAAGGATTTTGAGACTAATACTGCGTAATGCCAATTTATTCTGGGAGCTAAAATCTTTATTGTACGCGTACGCCACGCCAGCCTCCGGATGGGGAACGGGTATTAAGAATGTAATAAACCAATTACTCCCAGAGTCGACACATTTCTCGACTACAAATGCTATTCCCATAATATGGTACACAAATTGTCGCAATCACTCCCTCACTTAACGTTTTATCGACATCTCAACAAAGATGAAGAACATAATCCAGGATTCGGACCTCACATACTAATATAAGAGTTTCTGCTTAATAAAAGAGCTTCTTTACATCTCACCAATAGATGTCTCTAGTGAAGTTCTAGTGATTCAAGAACAAGGTTTCTAAATTGGTTCATATATATATAGAACTTCCAAGAATTTGAGTAGTGTGGTTGTCAATAATGGGTAGAATTGGTGAATGTTACACGTGTGTAAAGTGATCACTTAACCAGCCGATGACGGTCGTCAGCCCCGTAAATGCCCAGACTTCCATATTCTTCTTCATCTTTGATGAGATGTCAAAAAATAAAAGATGAAGAAGTTTCGCGAGATGGGAATTAATGTCGGGGTACCTATGTATTTGAGTAATATGGTTTTAAATCATGGGTAGAATGGCGAATGTTGTATCGACAGGCGCCGTGGCAGTTGGTTAGACGCTCGACTGCGAAAATGGCGTCGCGGGTGCGATTCCCGCCAGTTGCAAAATAAATTCAAGACATATTTATTTTCACTTGGTCTGGATGTTTGTGATGTATTTTTCACATTTACCTTCCTTTTCCTTACTATCCTACCTGTGACAAGCCTCTAAAAGTAAAAGAGGCTTGCCTTGTTTTCCCTTTAATTTTTTTTAATGATCACTTAAACCAGCCAATGATAGGTATAAAGCTCTGTTAAAATCCAGCATTCGTGAGCAAAGACACTTGAAATATTGCGAAATTAGTCATGTATTTATGCCAATTATTAAAATCTTAACAAACCTAATTTGCTGATATTCAATAAAAACAAAGTAATAAACGGAGTTAATCCGATAGGGAAAATGTTTAAACCTCGTGGATTAAACTTTTTTGTGCCTTTTACGTAAATGATGAAAGGTAAGTACCCACAAGAACCACTAATTAAACCATAAAGTTTAAGGATACCTTTAAAGTTCTTCGGGAAAGAAAATGCTCAAAAAACATCTTAAAAGTACAAAAAGGTTGAATTTATAAATCAAACTTCTAACAAAGGCTAAAATAATACACCTAACTCCACTTAACGGTATAAACTTTTGTTGGGTAATCTCGGAACAGCAGACTTAAGTTTAAAATAAACAGAGGAACGTCTTTTGATTTATAGTCATTGAAAATTGTAGAAAATTGAGATACTTTGAAAGCTGCTCAAATGTGATTATTTGAAAAATCTAATTAATGACCGGGTCATTTGTCAACGAAAAAAAAACTCGGTAGCTGTCGAATTTTCGAAGAGGGTGTTTGATTAAATGATTAAAAGCAAAATTTGGGGTGATCGTTAACTCTCGCTAGGATCGGCCGATAGATTGATGATTCACCAAAAGACCTGCGAACCAATCGAACATATTACAGGCGACTGGTACAGACACGCTGAAAACTGCAAACAAAATAGGCGAATTTCATACTCATTTATATAATAATATGGAGACTAGGTGGCCAAGATCCTCTTTCGATGCAGACATCCTTCGTCTTTTCTATGTTACATTCGAACATTTCCTCATACATGAACGTGCAAGTATACATCTGACTTGCTCGCATGCATATCGTAACTCCGTTTCACCGCTCGTTAATCATTCACTCGCTCCACATAACCCAAACCATCTGACTCTTTTATGTCTTTAATATATGTAACAATTATAACATCAAATATATATAAAAAAAAAACACCTTAATAACATTTATAATATCACATTGTAAGTTGACATTGATATTGTGGTGTGTCCCTCGTTCCGCAAAAAATGACTTTGATTTGAGCTTTGAGCTTTGATCTTTCTCCTTTCCTCTTTTCTCGTCGCTCTTCCACGTATTTTTACAAATTTACAAATGTAGTACACCTTTTATAATTTAAATATTGAACGAACTTGTTTTGTAATACTTATATATTGAATGGCTTGATGTAATCCTTCTGTTAAATAAAATAATATAAAATAAAATAAAAATAAATATTATAGGTAAGTGGTAATACCCGAGAATTACACTAGTACCTAACCAAAATCGATAAGCTTAAGAAAGAAGTGTGTAATAAAATAAGATAAATTAAAACCGTAGACTTGACTGTAGAGGTTTACGATGTAAGTTAAGAAAAAGTGATAATTTTTACAACATAAATACAAACATATATTTAAAAAAGAGCCATTTTAAAAATAAGATACTAAGCATATATTTTCAGAAGAGACACGCGGCCAACGTACCAATGTCAGTATGTGTAAAATATCGGAACAAAAGCTTAATACGTTTCCCGAGTTCGTACCAAACTGTGTTGGTAGAACTAACGAGCCGTTGTGCGCCATGTCACCGATAACAAGACCATCGCGTCACTGTGGATAAAGGGCAGATTAAAGTGACTAATAATAATATTATTCTTCGGATAATTTGATACGATGAACATAAATCTACCAGAAGAGCGAAAACCCCATTGAAAAATAAGACAACGTAGCCTCAACTGGGTCCGGCCTAGCCAGGACGTTTCAGACGAAAATACACGCAAGGCAAAAAATAATAAACAGGACGATGCTCTGAGCTACGGTTAAGTACTTTTTGACTACCTCAAAGAGCGAGTTTATAGCGTTTTTCTCGGAAAAAGTATTTTCGAGGAAAATTCGTAGGAAAATTCGCTAAAAAGTTACTAAATGAAAACAATATCGTGTTTACTTTCGGAAACGTATGCCTAAAGAGTTTTCTAAAATGTCCTAAAAACAAATTAAAAATACTTATACGTTGAAGGGATGGTTTCTATGGAAGTTTTTTTTTCATATAATTTAACATAATATACATGATATTACGTAATTTGTATTTTGTTTGCCTCATCCTGGATTATTTCCCGTTTATCCCGGTAAGTTTCGAGTCTATTATACCTTCTTAAAGTTAAAAAACGAATTGTGAAAAAGAAATAATACCCAAATATACTTCGGAATCATTTGCCACGTCATGTTATGATTTATGTTAAGTAAAATATGTAAATTTACCTTCATGACATTATGTTTTTCACATTTTATTCGGTTAATCTTGGATTATTTTTCGTTTATCCCGGTAAATTGTGTTCAAACGACTTCTTAAAAATGAAATAAAGGATTGTGGAATAAAAATAATACCCATAAAATATTTCGGAAACATTTGTTACTTCTTGTAATGATTTATGTAAGGTAAATCCCCTCCTTGTGCGATTTTCCCATATCAAACGCGTTTGAAGTTTCATTATAATAAGTGTGTACCTAGTAACCTAACCCAGGCATAAGATAATTCATCCGGTGCCATTTCCTTACATTGAAAAATAACCGAACTTTTTTGTGTAAAAGCTTGCCATATTAGGGCTAAGATCACTTATTTCAACTTCACTTACTTGAATTTTTTTAAAGCCAAAAAGTGTTAAGTCAATGATATTACAGAACACATTTATAAACATTTTTATTGGTAAAGAGGATCGGGTGACACACGGTGCGTAGAAATCTGCGATCTCTCGTTCGTCAACTGTATTTTGTTTCAATTTGATCTTTGCATGGCCAAAAACATGTTGACAAAATACATTTTAAAAAACAATATTCACAAAAGATTAAAAGTTTAATCGTTTTCAAGCAATAAGCCCGCCACTGCACATATCCTCTGTACAAGAAATTATTTGATTTTTCATAAGCATTCCCGTTTTACCTTCGCAATTTTAAAAAAGGGCAAGAACTCAAAAAAGATACATGAAAGGACCTTGGGAATATAACATGCGAATATTAAAATTTGACAATTGAAAAACCACGAAAAATGTCGACTCATCTAGATTTGATAAAAATACTAAAGAAATGTACAACGTAATATCCAAAATTGGATTCCTTCCGCGGCGCGGTGGAGTGTTGAAACAGCGCAAATTTGAAAAATATTTCTTGTTTTCATCATCGTAGGGGTGAAGTCCGGGGTAAATATTTTGGTGAAATTCGACGATTTAAATAGAAATTACTATCTTTAAATAAGGTGGAGGGAAAAAAGGCTAAAACGAGTGAAAGTTCTAGTTGTTATCGGGTATAAAACCGAGAATATATTAAACTAGTCTTAAGAGCTCTAAAGAGCGATTAATCATGAAACAAAAAACATTTTGGTGGGTTCGAAATATTAAATTTTATGTACGCAACTTAAAAATAAGTGATTACGACCCAATTTCAAAAAATATGATCAAAGTTTTCGGTACGCTATTACCATAAAATAATGGAATATTATAGATGTAGAATTACATATATCTGTATAAAAATTTAACAAAAAACAAAATAAAGGTTAAAGTAAATTTAGTGAAATAATTTAATAGACTTCTTTTTAAACGATTTTATAACGACCGGTATAAATCAAATACAAAACACGAGTAATAATTTAAATTTAAATGACAACAATTGTTTTGTTTATATGTTTGAAAAATATTGAACACATATCGCTCACTCCTTTCAAGAACGTCATAAATCAAAAAACTAGATTTTTCTGGAGAACGTTTTTAAAGTATAAAAATATGATACAATGTATTAAAAATAAATATCAAGCCACTTACTAAACTTTTTACTGTGCGACAGATCTTTTTAAGTAAAACATGATGGTTTTTTCTCCATTTGAAAAATATTTAGTATTTTTTTAAAAATAATTAAACAGTACCTTTTCTTCTCAATGCAAAAACAACACTTTCTGCCCTGTAGCGGGTAAATATTAAGTTAAAAATATGCCTCTTTTGCTGGGATATAGTGCATTATCAGGGCATTCCGAAAACATGCACAACTGAAAAATGACGATTTTTGATTTATGACGTTCTTGAAAGGAGTGAGCGATATTTGGTTTCTTATTTTATCACAAAATTAAAAATGTAAAAATATCAAAGAATAAACATATCTAAGACCAAAACGGTATAAACATTTTATTGTTACATACATATTACGAGTCCGAGAAAAGCAGTATAGTAAAACCTCGATATAACTGACTAATTGGAGAGTTTGGGTGTACGTTAAAGTCCGATATGTAAAAATAGGTTTAAAATAAACCATTTTTTTTGTAAACAATTTACTCTGTATTTAGATATAAATAAACAATACAAAACACAAATAAAATTCTATTTATTGTTTTCGGATACTCGACGTGAAGTGACGTTGCTGTTCGATATCGATGCGCTTGTTTTCGGTAATCCTGTTTTTCAAAAAGGAATCAAGTTTTGTTTGCAATTTTGTAGTTTGGTGTTTTTTTTTATATAATCAACTCTCTAAAATTACGAAAATGCCTTTAATGTAATATACATATATAAAAACGTATGACGTTTTTTTATAGCCGCTAAAAATTGTTTACATGCGGCGACACTTGAGTTTAAACATGTATAATATTAAAATGATTAATATTTTTACATGTCTTACCACAAAGTAAATGTCGAAACAATAAATAAAATATATGTATATTATTAACGGGACGTTTTGATTTTTTTTACATTTGACCGGATTTTTCCGCTACATCCGAAGTTCGTTAAATAGAGGTCCGCTATATCGAGGTTTTACTGTTCTGTGTTATTCCACCCCGAATCATTTATTCCAAATTCGTAGAGAGAAAATAAGCACTTACGTTAAATATTCAGTAAAGTATTTGTTTCGTACTTGGAAGGAAATGAAAGTGTCCCTCAAAAACAAACATTAAACCTTCGACCGGCCAATTTCTCCAGTCACGTGACTCGTAATTAACTCTGGTCCGGAATTTGATATGTCGGGCCGTTCGTGTCCATTAGCGGATGTAATCAGTAACGGTGAAAGGTTATCTGCCGAGATAAGCAAACCTTTCCTAGGGCTACTTGCCACTCGCACGCTATGAAAGGAAAATGAATATCGATCTTATCGCACGATTGAAACATGTTTGCGTCTCCAATAGTCTCAAATTCTTTGAAAGGAATGTTTCCAGTTGTATAAAATCGAAATCTAAGAGAAATCAAAAGGACGGAAATAGCCCAAAAATTTTTTTTTCGTTCTCAAGATAAAGGTTTAAATAAAACGAATGCACTTTCAAAGGAGTTCGATATTTTAATTTAGAAAGAGAAAAGGATTTGCGTGAATAAGAACAAAGTGCCAGTGAAAGGGAATGTAACGTAAAGGGATTTTGGTACTTTGCCTTTTTGGTGGCGATATAAAATGAGGCGAAACAAAGAACAAATTGAATGAGGAGCTCATAACAAAAGAAACACGGGGCTATATTAGCGGACTCTTCTACCCGCCCGCCTTTGTGATTCTGCCTGGAAAATGCACTCGGTGAAAGCGAAATACGACAAACAATGGAAATATCATAAGACTAATATACAACTGAACATGAGAAATAATAGGGTTTACAAAACGCAACAGGTCTGTCTACTGTACTAGAGATATTCGACCCGCCGTATTTTCATAAAAAAAATTCAAGATTGATCAGATTCGCTAGTAGAAACCTTCACAGTTTTGACGATAAAATATTTTAAAGTAACGAGTTAATAGAAGCGTACTGCTCGCATCTAAAGTTGAGATCTCAAACGTTCAAATTCAGAACGCGAAGGGCTGCGCTAACAGCCGGACGTGTTTCCGCGCGCACATATTTTCTAAAGAATGTATATTGGAATATGACTTTCTTTAGAATATATATTGAAAAATAATTATATAATTTTTGTAATTCCTTACTTTTTAAAACTATTTTCTTTTGTTTTGTTAAATATATTTTTATGTCACATAAAAACATATTTTTTAAATACACAAACGATATTTTAAGCAAAAAATTCAATTATGTCAAATGTTAACTGGGTTTAAAGAAAATTAAGTTTCGATGTATTGAGCCTTAAGAGGGGAATTCGCATTACAAAATTTATTTTAAACTGAAATAAAAACTACAATTTATTCGTTAGAACAGTAAGTAGACTTAAAATTAATCATATGCTTCAACACACTAAACAAAAGATGGTAGAAATCAAAACGATTTATAAAATGAGTAGATGTTAATTTAAAAAAAATATATTTTTGAGCCATATTCATAGAATTGTCACGACATGTATTGATGTAGAGATATGCATTTAAATTTGTCGAACAACTGGATGAAGACTGTGCTCGTCACTTCATCAATTAAGCTTACGCTTTAATTTAATTGAAATGTCGTTTCGATCCTTTTCAAGCGCTCTCATGACGAACCGAAGCCGACCCGATACTGACGAGTAACACGTTCCAGTAAATATCAATCCAAGACCCGTTTAAGTGTATCTTTACCGTCGGTAATCCTGTTACGTTAGATTCACCTGGGTCCCCATTTTCATACGTTGTTACTTATTTATTTTTTTACAAAAATGTTAATAAAATTAGTATATAACCACTCACCGAGATTATTAAAATAATTAAAGTATATAAGTTGATTCGATTACAGGTCTAATTTTAATGTACTTTTAACCTCGGCTCGTAACGCATGTCTGTATTGAAAACTATAGTGCATGTTGGTCTTAGGGTCGACCAAAAATCGCATGTGTTAGACATTTTGTGTAGTTTTGAGTGTGTAAATGGTGCTATGGTGGTGAAGGGTAGTATTGTTTGCATGCTGTGTTAGTGATTGTCCTGACGAAGAGACGGGTACGTCTCGAAACCGGTAGACGTAAAAATCTCGGTGAGTGGTTATATACTAATTTTATTGACATTTTTGTAAAAAAATAAATAAGTAAAAATGACTAACCACAAAGTAAATGGATGAAATATTAATAATATTGAGAATATTCATACGTTGTGTTTAGACACTCTGGCAATATGAACGTCCCCGACTCAACAGGAATATGAAATTACTTTTGGGCTATATGACAACAGGATGCAAATTACGAAGCACACTCCGCATTAGAGTTATTATAACATTTCCAATTCCGCGACCGAGGGTCACTGAAGAGCGTCCGTTCGGAGAGTATTATTTGGGGAATAAAGCGGGTAATGTAACATTCTATCCATGAATAATACAGAGGTCGTTTACCTTTATCTTCTTTAACCCCCGTGTATTTGCCACGAGCTTTTAAAGCTAAGAGATACCGCAAAATTGTAGTTAACGAAAAATTTTCTATTACATATTCATGTCTTTATAATATGACTCGTTTCTTATTGTAAATATTGTTCAAAGAAAATGAGGGAAAACGGAAATTGGCATAAATTGATAAATAAGCGGTTGAACATATCGCTCACTCCTTTCAAGAACGTCATAAATCAAAAATCGTCAATTTTCAGTTGTGCGTGTTTTCGGAATGCCCAGAAAATGTACTATATCCCAGCAAACGCGGCATATTTTAACTTAATATTTACCCGCTACAGGGCAGAAAGTGTTATTTTTCCATTTTGAAGAAAAGGTATTGTTTAATTATTTTTTTAAATGTACTAAATATTTTTCAAATGGAGAAAAAACCTTCAGGTTTTACCTAAAAAGATCTGTTGCACAGTAAAAAGTTTAATACGTGGCTTGATATTTATTTTTAATACATTGTATTATATTTTTAAACTTTAAAAACGTTCTCCTGCAAAATCAAGTTTTTTTATTTATGACGTTCTTGAAAGGAGTGAGCGATATGTTCTGAATATGGTATAATAATAATATACATGATAATATTGTATTTTGTATAGTATGTAAGTATATATTTTTTTAATTATTTTAAGTTCCTGTATTGAAAAAGATGTACATTGGCGGGCTTATTGCTAATTGACAATATCTTCCTACCAACCAAAACCATTGCTTTATTGATCTTATAGATATTTCAAAAAGACATAAAAACCAAACACATAAATTAATAGAAGAATAGAGAAATGAAAAGGTAATTGATAAAAAAATATCAATTTCATAAATGAAAAATTATTATATTTTTAAAATTGGACGAATAATTATAAACGATAGATGATTATGGAAATTCAGAACCGTATTATTATTAAATTATTCGCCGTAAATATTATTAAACTTAATATTTTACAAAGAAGAAAACTTTATTTGCTGATATTTCAGGAAATATATGCACATATGCAAAAAATATAAGACTGCTGTAAGTTAGCGTTTAAAAAGCAAACGTACACTATAGATCGCGAGACAAAACACAAGTTTTTAAAAGTTTCTTTAGGGGTAGTTAACCGATAAGACACCATAGTCTAGACACGTTTAGCGAAGAACAATAAAGTTCTAAGAGGATTAAGCGACTGCAACATGACCATTAAACACAATCAAGATATCATATATATAAAATAATATTATGGGGGAATACTCAGAAGTCTGGAAAAAGTATAAAGAAGCCTGCTGAAACATCATTCGAATTCAACTGATGAAATAAAGTATTTAAATGACACTCTTGTAAGTTGATCTTCAATTATCAATTTGTCGTTAAATTTTTGTTAAAGATAGTTAAATAACGTTATTTATTGATTTGGCGTTTTTTTGATCAAAATGCAAAAACAACACTTTCTGCCCTGTAGCGGGTAAATATTAAGTTTGAAATATGCCGCTTTTGCTGGGATACAGTACATTTTCTGAGCCTTCCGAAAATATGCACAACTGAAAATTGTCGATTTTTGATATTTGACGTTGTTGAAAGGAGTGAGCGATATGTCACCTTGCTTTCAACGACCAAATTAACCCGCGCCTATCGATGCCCTATAAACCATCGTGTGCGGATACGAGTATAAAAAATATTTTTTTTAAATCTAAATTTCCATCGAGAAGGCATAACTTATTTTCTTTTTTCTTTTTCTTATGCTATACGTCATGGGAGATGTACACAGAAAGCTGTTTTGAATACTTTGCCTGCAGGTTCTGGCGAATAAAATCATACAAAAGAATAACTTTTCCCATCCGAGTTAAAAACAAAATATATATCTGTTTTTCAAAACTCTTAGAGGGACGTACTACAGGACACACGTTGGAGATAACGAGAAACTCTAAAAGAAGCGATCATTTGACAAAATGTAAGTGCTAAGAAAAATGTCATTTGTGTTTCGAACAATATAATAAAATATTTTATTTTTCTTTGAATTTCAAATTTAGTACCAAACTAAATTCATCCAAAGGAATGTAATTCGTATAGGTAACTGATAAATAAATGTTTCATCCAAGTTTTTACACAAATCTGATTTTTTTTTTAGATTGAATTTTTCATAACCATTAAAATATCATATATTTAGGTACTTTTTGTGTCGTATGTTTCGATGTAAAAAACAAAATAAAAATCGATAAAACTAATCACAAAATTGTGTACTGCCGAACGAATGGATAAGAGCAATTTTTTAATAATTATTGTATGCAAAGTTTTCTAGAGGAAAAAAATATGTAACCAATACTAAATGTACTGTAATTGAAAAAGGAACCAACATATGAGAGTGAGGGATTAAACCCTAAATGAAATAGGATAAAAACCGAATTTCTCAGCGCACGCAAGGTAAAATAAAACGTATGCGGTAGTACCAATTATCTATATTATAGGAGATAAAAGAAAACATATGTAAGGATCTTTTTTTAAAGCCATTAAAAGTTTTTTTGGAAATATATTCACCATAACACGGAAATACGAAAAAAAAATCGCTAAAGAAAAGAATAGGATATCGAGTAAAGGGAAAACTTCTGAGTAGAGAAGTAAAACTCCTCTCGAATGAGAATTACAGAAGAAATAAGATATCTACATTCTTATATGTTAGATATTTATACAGATTTATACAGATTTATACATACTCACTTCATCTTATGGAATGACATTTGCGGCCTTTACACGGACGCGCTTCCCAGAGCAATTAGTGGGGTTACAGCCATCGCACGGATTAAATTGCATTATTTTCCTTCGCATTCACGCACTAATCATTAATTCGGGGTAGATCGCTTAAGTCTAAAGGTCGCAATTCAACAGATCTTACGCGTGGAAAAATCGGTATCTAAGTTGTACCTGAAGATTCCGTATTATCTAATAATTTCATTGCGAAACAAATATAAATTCGACGACTGTCATAGGCTGGTGTAAGAAATCACTTTACACACGTGTAACATTCACCAATTCTACCCATTATTGACAACCGCACTACTCAAATTCTTGGAAGTTCTATATATATTATATGAACCAATTCCGAAACGTTGTTCTTGAAGCATAGAACTTCACTAGAGACATCTATTGGTGAGATGAAAAGAAGCTTTTTTATTGAGCAGAAACTCTTTTATTAGTATGTGAAATCCGAATCTTAGATTATAATTACATAAATGAGAAACGCCAAAAAATATCATTTTCATTTTTATTTTCAACATTGTTGTAAATAAATTGTGAATATTATTCATAGTTGTATTCTACATTATCATTTGCATACACGTGTGTATCAAACGATTCTACCCTCAGATATCCAGACCAAAATAACGTAGTGTATTAGAATAGGAATTAAATTACAGAGTATTTCATTTACATTAAAGAAGCGAACGCGACGAAAGAAAGTTATAAAAGGGAAAATATTATATCTGATTCAAATGTATGCAAATACAAGAGAACGGAAAACACTAAGCCCGCCCGTTTTAATACGGTGACCTATATTTACAAGGACTCAAGTAGGATTTCAATTTCTTTCGATCGGAACTCGCTCGGGCAGAAAAAAACACCCGGTTTCTTGTCAACTATAAGCTCTTTCGTTTAAAATTTTCGGGAACCGTAAAGGGTACAACAGCATGAGGACGATCCCGGGGAAAATATTCCCAGGTATAATTTAAATTAAAGTCCCCTTGATACGCAGAGGAAGTGGTAGATATACATTTACGTTCCTCTTAGCAGTTATGTAATTTCCTGCGATCGTAAAAACACCTCCGGATAACTACACAACTTCTTCAAAGGCATTTCAAAATAGTAGGAATATAATAAACTTATACACTAGTTTACAGATGTTGTCCGCCTGCGTAGGGTAATGGTTAGCACGCACGGCTACCGTTCTGGAGGTCCCGGGTTCGATTTCCAGGGGGGATCAAATAAATATAAGCGATTTTTCACACTAATATTTATTCAATATTACCCTAGACTGGTACCTGAAGCGGGGGGGTGATCAACTTTCCTTCATGTGTAACGATCAAGATAGCACTGCGTTTATATGATGCAGTGCCCTAAGCACATAAGTTTTTTTCACGGATGGTGCCTGACGCTTCCGTGGTGAATGGTTAGCGTGTTTAGCTACCGTGCTGGAGGTCCCGAGTTAGAATCCCAGGGGGGGTGAAAATGAATATTAGTGATTTCACACTCTAACATTTATTTAATATTACCCTGGACTAGTCCATGGAGCGCAGGAGTGATCACCTTGCCTTCATGTAAGTAACGATCAAGATAACACCGCATCAATACGATGCAGTGTCCAGTTTACAGATAAACATCATATATAAATACTAGCCAACTTTAAACGAATTACCTAATATTACCCTCATTAAAGACGTTTTCAATCGAATTTTACATTAAAAGGTACATTTTTTAACAATTCTTACTTGGTAGAGATGAAAAATGCGCGTAATGCGAACCCGTTCGATGACATGAATAATACAAAACGGCTTTATTGAGAGTCCACATTTATTATTCAGCGGTTAGGCAACAAAATTGGAGTGGATTATTCTTCGCCTTCTATACATACTATATCAAAACGTTACGGCGCGTAATTCTTCCTGAATAATGACATCTGCGCAGTAAATCTCGAGATGAAGATTGGTCCATAATCACTCACACGGACTCGGGTATCGAGTTCCGGACAGTTGATATTGTATACCCTTCTTCTTCTTCAAACCCTCATCCCCACCCGATGGTGCATAGGGCACTGCATCATATTAACGCAGAGTTATCTTGATCATAAACACATGAAGGAATGATGATCAGCCGTCCACTTCACGTACCGGGGTAATATTGAATAAATAAATAAAAAACGAACTAACTAACCATCACACCGCTTCGCTGCAGGGGTAGGCAGAGAGAATAGAACGCCATACTACCCTGTCTTTGCAAACTTTTTTTTTTCACTGTTTTTTTTAAATTATTTTACTTACATATTTCATAGATACATATTTTTTTACTATACGCATTACGGCTATTTAGGCATGGCCTATGTTGAGCCGAAATACTTAAATTATTCGCCTCTTCCAAAATTTATGCATCCCCTCATACATACCCGCCGATTATTTCGACTCCTGACCCGGCCGAGAGTAAAAATCACCTATATTTATTTGACCCCCCTCTGAGAATCGAACCCGGGACCTCCAGTAAGGTTGCCGAGCGTGCTGACTATTACAATGATATTTTAGATTATGAACAGCATTTAAGAAAATTGCATAAGTCCGCTTAGCTAACGCTATGCTGATGAAACGAATATATATGCATAAATGTAAACTTAAAAAGGTTCTCTTAAGGGTGAGGCGGCAATAGCCGCTCAGGGGAATATTTGAGTTTCAAAGGCCAGGTTGTGTTTGCCACTTTAGTTGGAAAACTCGATCGTGTTTACATCCTCCGCGAGTAGTACCCTGTTCTGGAAATCTAAACTGATAACAATGCGGAACTCAAATATTTAGAGGTTGGCTCTTTGTAGAATCTACGTGCAATGAGATAAAACGACACACAACCTTTGTGCCTTTGTATACTTTAGAGATTGGATGCAACCGATGAATAAAACATAAGTTAATGTTTACGGAGGAAACGAGCCCCGGAAATGGTCGCGGCCGTACATATGGTACTTCCGATAGTATATAAGTATTCAAAGAATCGGCAGAAAACGTGGCATATCCATCTAGAGTACAAAAAAAAATACAATTTTCCTAAATGATGCCGCTAAAATATTCCAGAAAATTCGGCCAGAAAATGGAAAAAAGGGACTTACATAATATTATGAACAAGGCAACGCAATAAAGATGGTAATGCGGCAATATCGTCTGCATGCGTCATTACCTGAAACAAAAGGAAAAATACAATGTATTAAGTATTAATATTCTTATAACGGAGAAGATTCACGAGAAAAGACACTTTAACAAATAAAGATGATAGAAATATTGCCCGCTAACATTTTATCAAAGTATGCCCTCCGCAGCCCGCAGCGTTTGCTTTTAAATTTCAAAGTCAGAGCTTAGGAAACAAAAGCTAAAGTTGAAGCTTTACAATTTTCAAAGATAAAGAGCCCACAGAAATGCTTTAATCAGAGATGGCCAAAGGCACCTATACGTTATAAATTGTACTCGTGCATTTTGAATTATTTGTAAAGGACAGAACTCGCATAATCTCGAGAATTTTATAAGATAATCTAAAAAACCACACACGTCAAAGCGTTCTTGCGGATATGTACGTTAAGAAAAATACACCAATACATGCCTCATCCGCCCCCAATAGTTTATAAGGCACTGCATAAAAATGACGAAACTTCAACTTGATCCTTAATTATATGGACGCAAGGTGATCAGTGATGCGCTTAAGGCGCCAGTCCAAGGTAGTATTTGATAAATATTGGAGTGAAAAACCTGTAACTCTTATTTTGCCCCCCTGCGAATAAAATACGTGACCTGAAGCAAGGTAGCTCAATACGCTAACCAGTATATTACGGAGGAAGAAAACGTTTTAAGGATAGTATATATATATATATATATATATATATATATATATATATATATATATATATATATATATATATATATATATATATATATATATATATATATATATATATATATATATATATATATATATATATATATATATAAACGTAGGAACATAAGGCAAAAATAATACTGTATTTTATCAACGCTCGTACGGTTTTTTAATGTCACGAAGTTTCTATAAAAATAAATGAATTTAAATTCGTATCATCGATAAATGTAAAGGCACGTGTCGTGAATAAAACAAGTAATTGTATTTTGAATATATATTCTTGTCTAGGAAGAAAAAAAGATTTTTGCATGTACAAGTATTTCGGATCAAACGGTTATATTATGTATCAAAGGTATAGTTTATCCGTGATATCCGAAAGCAGGCCACAAGGCGTTCGTAATCGTTTCCCATTAATCACCCAAATCAATCAGAGGACAAACAATTCGTCTCTTCCGAGTGAGGAGAAACCACAGCCTAGATCATGGGTGGCCAACATTTTAAGCAGCTAGGCCAAATTTTAGAAATGAGATTTCCTATCGGGCCATAAAACAAAATTTCTTTAATTATTCAAAGCAAACATGAAATATATATTGTTTTTTTAAAGACCATAAAAAGTGATAATTAAACATATTTATTAAATTAGGGTTAGGCAATAATCAAACGTATTTATTAAATTAGGGACAGGCTTATTTTTGAGAAATCAGTTTTCTTTTCTGGACACAAAATTTTAACGACACTCTCCAAACATTCCTGAACCATTTCACAATCTGAATATTGATTCGATTTATTTGCTAGTATCATGGCTACTGCATAACTAGCTTTTAAAAAGTATTTTGACTATTGAATCACTCGAGTCAGTCGGCTATAGCAGCATCAATGTGTATTTAAAAGTCGATCGCAAAATGTTGTGATTGTTTGTAAAAACGAATAAACCATAGAAGATAATGAGATATTTCCAACATTTTGATTTTGTCCAAATACTTGTTCACAAAATCTGGATTACCTCCAATTACAGGAGTTATTTTCATATTATTTTTTGACATCTCAATTTTTAGAACTTCCAAGAATTTGAGTAGTGTGGTTGACAATAATGGGTAACACACGTGTAACATTCGCCAATTCTACCCATTATTGACAACCACACTACTCAAATTCTTGGAAGTTCTAAAAATTGAAATGTCAAAAAATAATATAATGCGATATTTCCATATATGGGATATGATACAAACTATGCACGATGGAATGTTCTTTTGGCGATTTTATATACATTTAAAGAAAAAACTGTGTGATATGCTCCGCGGGCCACAAGAAGACACCTGGCGGGCCGCGGGTTGGCCACCCCTGGCCTAGATAGAATGTGCCGATCTATATTCTGAACAATTACGTATCGACACCTCCTTTGTTACACGGTCCAACAAAATGAATTATAACAAAGGAGGAAAGAAATAAATCGATCTAGGTATAATACGTAAAATGGACGGGGTAATATGGTGCGAATTTGTAACGGTTTAGTTAATGTTACAATAATAATTTCGGCCCCCCCTTAAATAAAATTATCTTGACGGCATACCCAAATTAATAAAAATCAAGTAACAAACGTCGCGATGAGGTCGTCATGACTTTATTTTAAAAAAATATAAGCGTGAAAGTTTTTTATGGTGTTGAATTAAAAATTCACGATTTATTCATTGCGTACTTTTAGGAAAATGGAAGATTTAAAGTGAAACGCAACAAGTCAACGATAAAATAATACAGGAGCCGCAGTATAAGTAAGGGATGAAAAATACGAAGAGAGAAGCAGTGTAAAGGCAAAGAAACTTTCAATCCATACACCGTGAAATAAACTTGTTTGTCACAATTTTTCAGTGCACAAATCATCGTTTTACAAACACTGGATATTAGGTATTTTTAGCAATAATGATATGCTTAAAAAATTAAACGAAATTTAAAAAAAAATTGCAAAAAAAAACATACATACATTGAGTACATTTGGACAAACAATAGTATGTAAATTTCATTCCTAGTTTTTTTAATATTTGTTTAACTCCATGCGTGAAGCTCATTGTTAATAAATAAGACAGAAATACTTTTTCGGTATCGAACATATTAAGCGCTTTCTGACCAACATAAAAAATTTATCCATTTTTCATAAACTGAAAACACATTATACTGAAATGAAATCTAGCCGAACCAACGCAAAATAAATATATAATAAAATTTCTCTTCGTGATATTAAAGCAAGTGCTTTATAAAATATTAAACGTTTGCCAGTTTAGTATAAAACCTTCTTAAGTTTATAGACAAAAAGATACTCGTCCGAGATAAAAAAAAAAGTATCCAACAAAAATATGAAAACCAATGTAAGCACGGGATCAGTCCTTCCTTAGAGAGATAGAGCAGATTGTAGTGTAAAGGTACGATTTTTTTGGATTATATCGCAAAAGCATGATAACCGAAAAAAAACCGTTAGTTTCTTTGGATATTTAAACATAAAACATAATAAAATGTCTCTTTAAAGCAGAAATAGGGATAAAACGTTCGGACATACTAAATCCCGTGTTGTATCAATATGATATCATTTACAGAGGAAGATAAATCATCAGGTCGCTAGAGAGAATTTTCGGCGGAAAATATTCCACCGCATTTGATATCGCGGGGACGGCTTTGAAGTGTCACCGAGAAACATGTGTCACTTCTGCACACGACATTTGTATTTACCTATCCTATGCCTCCGGGGTTTTATAACGGAATTAAATTTTAGAAGTGGTGAAAAGCGTCTGATGCAATTAGTCGAATAAATTTAGGATTTGATCAACTTTTGCTGTGAGTGAATAATGAGTTTCCCGGTTGAATGTTTTTTTAAGCACAAAAATAATATTAGATGAGATTTCTTCGATAATATACGAATATCTATCGAATTATGGTAAAAGGCAGTGATGCAAAAACTGTTCATTTCCGACCCTCCCTTTGTGTAACATCATACATTAGTGCTGACAACCTGGTTTCTGCGAAAATCTTTATTGGTGTCCAAATCTGTATTGAATGAAGAACAAGAATGTCAAAAAAAGTTAACGGCAAAAAAATCAGTACATTTCTCCTTAAACTCCGTATATCAATAGTTCTGGCCGATTTCATTAAAACTACCAAAATATTGATGTTACCCTGAAAAACAATTTTCGCGACATTCTGAAGGGTAGGGACCCGATCCACAGTTTGCGCACGAGTGGTGTATGGTAGAAATCGAAAATGGCTGAACAATGAACCGCTTGAATCAAAATAAATGAATTTCTAGAAAATCAGGATATTGAGCATAACAGAATTTATGTACTATACATGTAAAACTACAATATAGGTGAGAAAATATGTCAGTGACGTTTGAACTAAAGCCAGAATATCAATTGCCATTGGAAAGAGAATACATAAAATAAATAACTCACAAGAAGTCACTGTTCGAAGTGATACAAAGAAATGCTTTCAGCAGGATCATTTCTTTTTTTGTATTTCGGGAGTGATATCGTAAAACTCGAGGGTTGTGGCGAATCTCTTTTGGGTCGTACCTTAAGAAGACACTTAGGGAAAGAAAATCAGACAAGTCGTGTGGCACAGCAGGAAGGAAACGGGGAAGAGACGAGGATTACGCACCCGGAAGCGCCCTTTAAATAACCTGTTTAATTTAGTTTAATTCTGCGGGATGGCGGCTCGAGGCGCCTCATAACAGAGAGGGAGTGCCTCACAGGGCTCGTGAACAATGCTCAGCGTACTGTAATGACATTTTCAAATCTATTGCGTTTAGCACGGGCCGGGGGGCAATTTGTTCTGGTTGTGTAAGATACACAAAGGTGTCTGCTTAAATGATAAATGGGATTCCCCCTGTAAAATTTTACACAGAAATAAACATCAGCGATTTTTGAAAATTTTGATTATGAGTTCAACAATGACTATTAATGATTGTTATTCCGTAAATGTTTTTCGCAGATCCTTTTGGAAACTTTATAAAACTAGAACTTCGTTTTTAATCACTTTTTTTTACTACTTTTCTTCAACCGCTTTCGACAAGAACAAGAATGAACGAGTGCCATTTTCAGTCACACGTTTGTACTAAATCTAAAGCTTTGAAATATTCATGGATAGGTGAGTAAGTGGGATTAAGGAATGGATTAGCAGGCGAGATTTAGGAAGCCTACCACCTAACTATGAATATTTCAAAGTTTTAGATTTAGTACATGTTTATCCCTGAAGATGATAAGGTTCTTGTCGAAACCGGTTGGAGAAAAGTACCGAATAAAAAAATGATAAAAACATGGTACAATAAAAAAAAGTAAAAAAAAATCTACTTTGATTTTATAAAGATTTTTATTCCGTTTACGTTATTTTCCTCTGAAGTCCGTAAATGAATACCTGGATAAGTGGATAAACCATAAATAACCGTTATAAAATAATGTTTATGATAGCATTATTATTCTAAACGCTTATATATGTTGGCGTATGTAAATTTCAATTATTTTATATAATACAAATAGGAAACGATCATGATGAGAAAACCCAGTTCAGAAAAATAAAAGAAGCAAGGAATACAGTAAATAATATTGCCAATCAAGGCTGAACAAGAGAAAAGTAGAAACAAAAAAGAAAAATGAATTTGTAAATAGAGATGCCGCAGGCAAGAAAAGCAAATATAATACTGAACCCAGTCTGACATTCAGCCTGATCTGAGATTAGCTACTCACACTTCTCCCTGAACCCCTCGTCTATACGTCTGATTTATTGAGAAAAAACCATCCGCCCTATGGTTATATCTGTAAGCCTTACGCAAACGTTGGAAACGTCTCATTGCAAGGTTAAGAAGTTAAACGCTCCACTGACTGATCTTTATTAATGGCCAAAACGAGAACTTACAAAGGAAAATAATAAAATAAAAAAAATATCCGTTCAACTGGAAAAATGTCAAGCGTTTTACATTTACATGTGGTAGAAAATAATAATTTATCAATGTCGGTATATATAAAAAAGAATATTAATAAAACAAACGAAAATCTATCAAATTACGATGGTACAAAACCTATAGATGATATGATGAGATGCCTGAATGTATGAAGAATGAAAAGAGTCTGAAACAATTTAAAAATAAATGTAAATTTATATATATATATGTGTAGATGTAGTAAATTAAGTGTATATAATAGTTTATATTAGTTGTAATATAAGCTAACTTAAGAATTTTTTTTTAAAATAAAGCAGTGGTTAAGAGTGTCGGAGGTAGCGAAACTCAACAGTTTCATATGCGCGTTCACCGAACCCTTATTCGGAAAAATAAAATATGATTTTCGATATACAAAATTCGACTGTCGAGTTGTTAATGTTGCCAGGAAATTATCACTTCTCTATTCTATGTAATTCTCCGATTTCGTTTATCACATTTCGCAATGATGACACGTTATGACAATAGATCTAGTATATTTGTTATGACTTATTTGTCCCATCCCAATTTTAAAAATGTACCCAGGAGACTCACAGAACTCCTGGGGTTCGATCGAACCCAGGTTAAGAACCACTGCTATGGGGGTATTAGCAGATGCAGAAGTCGATCAGTCATAATTTATTACTTGGAAAGAGAATGATCCTTTCTGGCAGTTTCGAAACTAACCCCTAAAATGACGGTAAGTAGCTGCGGGTGTCCGCCAATTAATGCCATACACCGTAGAAAAGTTGTATCATAAATCCGGTGTTCGAAGTTTGAGGTAGCGCCCAAACTGAATTATACTCAGTGGCGGGAATACAGGAAGAAAAATATGAGGGCAAAACTTTCGAGTTTATTAGAGTGGAGATTTTTAGGGATACAAGTACGAGTCACGGTTAAATAAAGCCGCCAATGCTTTCAGAATATACTTTGTACGTTCTCGGTATTCGTGTACGTACCGACTACCGGCTACAAGTCATGCACCGGGCTTAAGTTTGAAAAGCTACATTTTCCAAACTAAATTTGGCCGTCGCGAACGTGGCGGAAGTGGTAGTTTCGATTATATTATGTGGCGAGAAAAGTGCTTTACTTGATCAGTGGTTCGAGGGACTGAGTTGGAAACCTAGTGGAGGGTAAAACCTACAAGAAAATCTTTATTTTTTCTTTATCTTTCGTGTACATCAAAGTTTTATACAAATGAATGCATACATAAAAAGAAATTTAAAAATAAAAAATTTGAAAATTTTAATGAATATACGGTGTGTCAGAAGAAGCACTTTCCTTTTAGAAGCGCCCTTTTCGATGCGTCTGAAGTCAATAGGCAAGGAACACGATCGAGTTAGTTCGCCCTTGACACTTTAACTGGCAGTGTCAGCCACCGTAGGCCTACAAAAGGCGTTTCGATTGCTTCTCGTCGATCCCCGCAGGCTGACACTTTGTACCTTCTGTTGACTTTATATGACAATATAAGGTACAAAGTGTACCACGAGGTAAAACGAGACGCAATTGAAATAGCTTATGTCGGCCATCGATGGCTGACACTGGCAGCGTTAGGAGTGTTAAGGAGAATAAACTAACCTAGTACCGAAGACAGAGATGAATTGGCTCTGACACAGCCGGGTCCGACGTCACACTGGCAGAAGAAATGCGTGGTAAGTACGCATCTCTTCTATTTCCTAGAACAGAAGCCAAGTATCCCCAAATCAAGTGAGACGGAAACAACCGTGGATAGATACCGTACTCCCATCATGCAGATACGTATCTCAAACTTTTCTTTTCCATAAATTTTCAAATTACAAGACCTTCACCGATGAACGATAGAGAAGCTTCAAACCCCGGGTGTCGGTAAACACATTAGCAGTTCGAAGTGTGAATCCATTGATCTATCGCGCACTTTCGCAAATGGAATTTAAATGGGCATATTGTTAAAACCAAAAGTTTTTTTCCCTTCTTCCCAAGAAAAAATACACCTTTCATTTTCTACTCCATACAATTCGAGATAAAAACAATGATATTTTATTCATAAATTTAACATTGATCCTGAACATTTACAGGAATATCTCAGAGGGTTGCCGAATTCTCCCGTTTTACTCGCGGATTTATTATTCGGCACAGTGTTTCGATAGCTACGATAATATCACATACTTAATTGAATTGAGTTTTCCGTCAAGAGTGATACAATAAAAAAAATCTCATAAATTATTTGGTGAGAAATATTTTTTTTGTCTTATCTGAAAGGTTACATTATGCCATTATGTATGAAAAATAACATCGTTCATGTCAGCTCCACGACTTCTCTGGATATACCGCATTCTATCGACCCAATTTCCCATCATCTTTTCACATAAAGATGGCAGTATTTCACTAATGGCACGTTTAATGTTGTCCTTGAATTGTTCAATTGTTGTTGGATTATTAGCATACAGTTGTGACCCAAAGAAAAAAGTTACAGAGTGTTAAATGACAAGATCTGGACCATGTCAATAGTAAGTCAATCAACTGAATAATGTAGTCCGTGAATTCTACTTAAATTTCACACACACAGTATTTGCAAATGAGTACTGATTTTGATAAAACAATTTAATAATTTATGAACGTTGTTCAAGCGTGTATCTTTCCGTGATTAAATGGCATAACCTACTGAAAACTAATGACAAAAGAATATTATTTATTGAGTCGGCATTAACTTTGTGGAATGACATGCTGATTATTTAAAAAATATATATAAACACTTGTATAATATCACTTAATGAGTTTTATTTCATTACACACTTCTAATTTTTTAATACATATATTTTCATCTACAGGCGTATAGTAAAGCATTCACCAGTTGATAAAAAACATCCAGTAAAGTTTACTATTTACCTGTAGATGAAAACATCTGTAGTTTTCGAAATCAATAGTCGTGTGTAATGAATAAAACTCATTAAGTGGTATTATACAAGTTTTTATTTTTTTTTAAATAATGACATAAGAAACTATAAAAAATAATAAACAGTGTTGCCGGTACAGCCATTTAAAATTGTATAATTGCTTTTGAAAAACCCTATAGACGTTCGCTGTGACACATAATCCATTTTTGTATCGAGGGTGATTGAATAACGGTTAATGGAAATTCGTCAGTTAACGAGTTCTCCAACAAAGAAATTGGGGAACGGATCTGTTAATCATGATAGACAGGGGCATTTCAGTTTGTCGAAACTTTGCAAGAGATCAGGATGATCACTGTGGGAATACACAGGTTCGGGGATTCGGATCGCTCCGGGGGTCTACGTCACGGGGCACTAAAGCAATATGGCGACCCTCCCCCTCGCGCCGGCACTCTTCGCAAGCTCCTTTCGCACAAGTTCGGCTTAACGAATTGGGTTACCAAAATAAAGAACAGAAAACTACTTTTATTCGAAGCTGTGTCACGTTTTATCGGAAGAAATGAAAGACTGCAATGAATATTTTAATTTTTGAAATAAACAAATAATCTAATTTTAGTGTTTTGATTTTATTTCATTTTGCAAGTAAAATTATTCATTATTCGTTCTGGCGAAGTCATCGTTCTAAAGTTTTTTTACATTGACAAGTGTCTTAAACTTATCTTAATCTGATTTTTGTATTTTCAAGTGTGATTTAATTAGGTATGTATATATGTAATAGTTTAGAAATTTACTAGAGACATCTATTGGTGAGATGTAAAGAAGCTTTTTATCAAGCAGAAACTCTACATCTCACCAATAGATGTCTCTAGTAAAGTTCTAGTGATTCAAGAACTAGGTTTCTAAATTGTTTCATATATACAGAACTTCCAAGAATTTTAGTAGTGTGGTTGTCAATAATGGGTAGAATTGGTGAATGTTACACGTGTGTAAAGTGATCACTCAAACCAGCCTATGACGGTCGTCAGCCCCGTAAATGCTCAAGACTTCCATATTCTTCTTCATCTTTGATGAGATGTCAAAAATAATATGAAAATAACTCCTGTAATTGGAGATAATCCAGATTTTGTGAACAAGTATTTAGACACACTCAAAATGTTGTAAATAAATTGTCTGGTCAAATTATAAGCTTAAATAAAATAATAAAAATGAAAATGGTATTTTCTGGCGTTTCTCCTGTGTGTGATTATAATCCAGGATTCGGACCTCACATACTAATATAAGAGTTTCTGCTTGATAAAAAGCTTCTTTACATCTCACTAATTAGGTATGTATTTGATTTTTAATTTAAGTTTTACTTGGCACCGTACGGTGTTGATGATGAATGATGCGGAATGCATCAAACACGTGTCACAGTAGATTTTAAGAAATAATGGTTTTTACCAACTAAAACTTACATAAAAATGGATGCATAACCACAAAGTGACTGTCTAATCAATTACTGAAATTAAATGTACGATTATTATGTGAACAGTTTATGGTAAAATAAATATCCATGGAAATACTATTTAGCGATGCCTCATTAGAAAGAGAGAGTGAAAGCCAATATTACATAAATATGTGTGCAATGAGAAGATATTATTATTATTGTAACACCAGGACGCTTATGCAATTAGTAAAAAAAGTTATAATTTATATCTCTTAAGATCTTTTATAGTTGTATGTAAAAAAAATATGTATCACGATATTTATATTGACACCCTACGGGAATTCGACAACGCCACTGACAAATATAAAGTAAACAACACTACTCAGCGTTTTATTTACTCGTTGGTTCACAAGTTTGAATACACAGCTAACTAAGTGCTGTTGATGAAATTAGGGGGTCGAGACAAACATTGACATGACACATTTAGTTTTATTTTATCGAAGCATTAGCAAGAGGCCATTATTCTAAATACAATACGAGAGGGAAAATGGCTGCGAACATTCAGACGGGAAAACGAAAACGTTCATATAAATCCTAGGTAGTCTGGGAATAGAGAACCCAAAATCTATACTTGTACACGTATGGTGAATAGTATATGTTATAGTGTGTAAATGGGGTTTGCTGAAGTCAAAGATTTCGCAGATTTCAAATGTTTCAAGGAAAACAGCGTTTTCAAATGATTCGAAGAAAAGAGGAGCTCAGAAGATAAACTGCAGAAGTCATGTTAAATAAACCCATTCGGGGATCCAAAATAAATGATCTGAAAAAATACTTTTATGGAAAGATATATACGTAGTGTTTCGTCATATTTTGTTTTTATATTATGTTTTTTATATTTTCTCATTTTTTATATTTTTTCATTTGTTCATTTTAAATATGCTTCATACCTTATGGTTT
The DNA here is from genome assembly GCF_059751285.1 of Brachycentrus maculatus. Classification (NCBI taxonomy): domain Eukaryota; kingdom Metazoa; phylum Arthropoda; class Insecta; order Trichoptera; family Brachycentridae; genus Brachycentrus; species Brachycentrus maculatus. The sequence goes on along the minus strand of NW_028280992.1, from coordinate 116,566 downwards.
TCTCATGTATTTATTTTGAATATGCTTCTTATGCCTATAAATTATACCTGTTTATTGTTTTTATATTTTGCCATGTATTAGTTTTGGTGGTGTGGCGTTCGATTCTCTCTGCCTACCCCTGCGGGGAAGCAGCGTAATGGTTAGTTAGTATGTAAGTAAGTATTTAAAAAAAAAAAAATTGTAACTTTATTATTTGTGTTCCAGTCTTGTTAGTCTTAATCCCATGTCCCAAAATGAGAAATAGAAATTACTCATCGGGTATATTTTATATATATGACTTATGTATGTAATATGTTTTGAAAAATAAATAAATAAAATGTTCAAAGTTTGTCCTCGTTCAATGTTATTTGTGGCATGTGTGTAGAATTGGTTGAAATTCGAAGAGAAAAGTAAATATTGCACGATATTAAAAAGACACTCACACAATAAGACGAACTTCAACAACAATGTATTTCGAGTATTGACACGGCATTTTTTTGATGAAATAAGATGCACAAAGCGTGTAAAAATATCGGATTAAAACAAAAAAATAACTTCAAATGTGGCAAAAATTATACAATTTTACGAGCTACGATTTTTTTCAAATATACGGAGAAGGAAAGGTTTAAAAAGTAAGTGGAAAACAAAGAGTCGAAAAACAAAATGTGCTCGTAAAAAAACCCTAATAAATAAGAAGTTACTATAAGTCAGAAAGACTACGAGGAGTTCTTCCTTTGAAAAAAAAGTAAACGTTATTCGGTTACTAATAAAAGTATTTTTGGATTGACGTGCGTGGATTGCGTCTTGCTGACGTTTCGGCCATCAAAAGAGTCATCTTTATTAAAAAAACATTACTAAGATTTTTTATTCCAAGTCATTTATAAACTAATTATATTATTATGCACCCCCCAAATACCGTAAATATGTATTTTCAACGCGTCAGGTAAAATCCGATCAGTGACCAAAAATAATATGTATTAGTTTCCTGCCACAAAGTATTGAATTCTCAATTAGTAAAATTGTTTTTTTGTTTAAGTAACATTTAAAACTCAAATATGCTACGATTACCAGATGTGGAAAAACTTTCAGCCCGGTATAGGTATTACATAGTAAGAATTTTTGGATTATTAATACAGAGCTTCAGGGGATCAATTACCGTTTGGAAGTGCTTATGAATTGATAGGTTTCCTTGCGTGATGGTTAATTGAATGTGATCACAGCGCTAACACACGGAGTGGGTAGCTCGATATTCCATCGAAATGATTGCTAATCATGCGACTGAAGTTATAAGGCATCCCTTCCAGAAAATACAATTCGATTACATTAATCTTTATATATTTATATATATAATAACGAAAAACAGTAAAAACCGCTACTCTGTTATGTCACTAGCCTTCGATCATAGTTCATAGTATCTTAAAATTTTATAATCATAGCATTTTAACTGTTGTGTTTTTGTGTCATCAATTGATTCGACGGTCACTTTGAGGTAATATCCATACATTTTTTATTTAAGTTTTATTTGGTAAATACCACTATTTCTTAAAATCCATTGTGACACGTGTTACGATGAATCCCGCATCATTTTCAAACACCGTACGGATACTGCGAAATAAATTCAGCCATATTTTGTATTCAATAAATTTAGTTTTTTTTTTTTTTTAAATAAATGAATAATTATCACATTGTATGGCAACAAAAGATACTGTTAGCGAAACCGAAAATACACATAAAAAAATCATATTATCCCTACAATATGTTTTTAGTAACAACAACAAACAGTTGAGCGCATAATTTTAATACTTCTTTAATATTTTGCATTTACCAGTACAATTTTAAAAGGGTCGGAAAACTGTTAAAAATTTCTTATTTTTTATTATTATTCCTGGCCGAAACTGTAGTATAACATTGGCGAGTCGTTAAGGTGAAGAATACATTAAAAGAGCCATGAAAAGTCGAGCGACATTTATGTATCATTTTAGCTAGAATACAGTAAAAAGTAGGTAAGGGAAAATACACATTCGCGAAACAAAACTTTTCTTAAAAAGTATCACAGAACGCTATAAGGGATGTGACGTAAACGTTTGCTTTTTTAACATTAATGAAATACGACAATTTCTAATATGAGCTTTAAAAAATAATAATAATGAGCTGAATTCGACACAGGCTCGGTTTTTGGTGACACAAATTATAAACGAAAAAATCTATTACGAAATCATTAGGAGCAACGTAATTATGAAGAAGAAAGCGTGAATTGAAATAAATACTTCATTAATTCCGAACAAAAGGGAGGAATTATAAATTTTTCTCTCAAATTTGGGCCAAGATGAATAGGAACAAACAAAATCACACAGGGAAAGAAGATTAAATTAAATAGGTCTTTTAAATTTATTATTAAATTTGACAAATATTTTTTCTACGTCTCTACTTTAAATGAGCTAGCATTGTCGTTCATCAAAAGTTTTTTTTCTTTGCAATTTTATTTGTCTGGTGAAAACAGTAAAAACATATACCTAATATTCTATTTATTTATAATAAAAAAAACTGATAGTATAATGTTTACGCGTTCATATATGGTACTATGGTACACATAAAGTCATTCTTGGTATATCAAATTTTATATAGGAAGCATTGTACAATACAAGAGGAAAATAATGATTATCCATATTCAGAAAAACGCGTTTCGAATTCAATAAATTCTGTTCAAATCCCGTTTTCACAGACACAAATGTATGTCAGAGCCATTCACGGTATTTGAAGCAGTCTATGGATACGTAAAAAGTTATGAGAAAATCGAAAAGCTTTACGAGTAGGTATACAAGAATATTTTTTTCTTTAGAGTTTTATCGTCGTTTTTCTCACATTTCGTGATTACCGTCGGATTTCAAATAAATTGAAAATATCAAATTAATTACAAAAATTGTAACAAAATAATTTTTGTTTAAGTAACTAATTGACTAACCTTACGCCGCTTCTCTGCAGGGGTAGGAAGAGAGAGTATAACGCTATACCAATCTATCTTTACTAACAATCTTCTCTTCTTCCAAAAAAATAAATAAAATACAATTATTATTTTAATTATATAATATAATTTTTGTAAAAGAAAAACCCTTTTGTTTACCATTTGGGTTATATATACTTAAAATAGTATTCTTCTTCTTCTTTTTTTAGGACTATGTCCAGTCATTCTCCGATTCGTTACTGGGAGGTGGAAGACCAGCTATCCCTCTATCGTTTAGGTGGTCTTCCTGGGGTCTGATCCCGCTGTCAGCTGCTATCCTCACCACTCGATTCGAACTCGCTCTTCCCACATGATTTCTCCAGAACGTCTTCTTTCTCTTTTAAGAGTCGTTATAATAAAATAAATATAACTCAAGTAGTAAAAAACAAGTGTTTTTCTTTAACAATTTCATAAAGTCTTACCACAAAGTGAATGCCGAAACAATAAATAAAATAATATATTTTTTCATTGCAACTGCATGTTCGTACTGTTAGGTGCACTGATTTAGATTTAAATTGAAGCATTTTTTTTCTTTCAGTCCCGATAGTGCCAGGATTACAATATTTTTATCCCGGAATTTAAAAGACTGAAAAACGTCAGGGATCCCGAGGACGAATTCTCCCGTTGCAAATTTTCAAGGAATCTTTCAAATTAACCCAATCAAGAGAATTTTCTTCGAGAAGTTTTTTTTTAAAGACATACTGTGATAAACAGGTTATTTTTGCACAATGGGCGAACATAAATGGCGAAATGACGCAGTCATAAAAAGGATATAAAATATTAACGCGTATTGCCAGAATCTGTACATAAAATCGTGGAATGTGCAAATGGAAGACTCGTGTCAGGGTGAGACGATAAATCCTTCCTGGACAGGGGGCAGAAATGGGCTCTCTGCATCAATGTGTACAAAAAGATTTATGTCACCATCTTTACGCGCTCCATCATTAGTCAATATAAAATAAATACGGGCCTTTGATAGGTCCAATCAGGTTCATATTCGAACAAGCCCAAATAGCGTTTTGCTTTTGTAGATAGGGTGATCCGAGTTAGCGAATACGAATGTAAGCAATTGCAGTCTTAGTAACAGAGTAACGGGTTCCAACCCTTATGTATGGAAGAAAAGCATGGATTTGGTAATATAAGGATGAAAGCAAACTGAATGCAGTCAAAATGCGATCCCTCAGACGAATGTGCGGCAAAACGATGAATGATAGACGTTTGAATGGTAAAATAAGGAAAGAGTGCAAGGCTGAAATAACCACTATCGATTAAATTAAGACAGGTGTGTTGAGATGGTTTGGACACGTGGAACGTATGAGTGAGGAAAGAACGGTAAAACAAATTTATGAGGCAAATGTAGTTGGAAAAAGAAGCAAAGGACGCCGAGAAAAACTTGGCACAATCAGGTATGCCAAATACCTGAAAGTAATAAATAGTCGAAATAATCGTCGGGTATGTATGAGGAGATGGATGAACGTAGAAGAGGCGAAGAATGTTTGCAAAGACAGAGTGGTGTGGCGTTCTATTCTCTCTGCCTACACCTGCGGTGAAGCGGCGGGATAATTAGTTAGTTAGTCAACTCCTGACTTGACCGCTTTCAATTATTTGATATATCTTGCAAGTTTTTCTCAAGTTTTTTGTTTATATTCAATAATAAAAAAGCGAAAAGAATTCATGGTTGAACTGTAGTCTAATATATACATACGAGTAAATATAATTCAGCCGCGGGGTTTTCTCTGAAGATTCACATTCGCGAATGTAATAACGCTGTAATATGTAGTAAGTAATACAAGATTAACGAAAATATAACATGTTTAATTCCAATCCCTTCAACGAGAAGGAAGAGTAAACCAATTTTAAATTGTGATTTATTAAAGGCCTAAAAGACAAAAGTTATGGTACCGAGATGTTTTTTCGTCCCTAGGCATTTTGCTCAGAAAAATAATTAAATTATGTCTAGAAGTACGGTATCAAAACATAAAGCTTCTTAGGGAGGAAAAGGTACTCGTATTAAAAGTATGTCAAAGATTTAAAACGCTGTATTTTATTTATTCATTTTAAAACTTTTAAGGTATGTTAATTGGGACGGTTATTGGTTATAAGAAATATTTAACCAACCAAATAAAGACTTATGTAAATGGTTAAGATGTACCTTTAGTAACTGTTTGAATTGGAGGAAAGATAGTGTTTGACAAATCCAATCAAATTTATGAGAAATTACATCAAAAATATTAAAGTTAATTCAGGATTCAAATTTGATCATATGATAAAGGTAGCATATGAAAGAGGGCCAGGTAAGAAGTTGAGGGGTAGAGAGATTTACAAAATAAAGAAGTTATATAACGTCTTAAAAGTTTCTTAAAAATTATTAAAGAACATTTTGAGTGTGTCCAAATACTTGTTCACAAAATCTGGATTATCTCCAATTACAGGAGTTATTTTCATAAAAATAACAATTTTGAATAATATTTTCATATTAATATTTCTTAATGAAAATAACTCCTGTAATTGGAGATAATCCAGATTTTGTGAACAAGTATTTGGACACACTCAAAATGTTAATAAATTATCTGGTCAAATTATAAGCTTAAATAATAAAAATGAAAACGGTATTTTCTGGCGTTTCTCGTGTGTGTGATTATAATCCAGGATTCGGACCTCACATACTAATATAAGAGTTTCTGCTTAGTAAAAAGCTTCTTTACATCTCACCAATAGATGTCTCTAGTGTAGTTCTAGTGATTCAAGAACAAGGTTTCTAAATTGGTTCATATATATAGAACTTCTAAGAATTTGAGTAGTGTGGTTGTCAATAATGGGTAGAGTTGGTGAATGTTACACGTGTGTAAATAAATGCCCAGACTTCCATATTCTTCTTCATCTTTGATGAGATGTCAAAAAATAATATTATTAAAGAATGTGCACTGTTAAAAAGTCGTGGTAATTCATCACACAGTCTGGCAACATGGATAGAAAAAGACTTATTGAATAATGTGTGGTATGGCGAGGAATGAATAGTTTTTCCCAGGGCTTTTTTTTATCATGTAACGCGGTGGAACGGTGTTCGGCACCTTTTTATACATAAATATTTATGTTTTATTTTTAAATTTCAAAGTAAATTAGATGAAACAATGTTTTTGCTTACGTAATTACAATCTTTATTTATATAATTCGTATGATAAAATATGGTTTTGTAATGAATATTTAAATGATATTTGAATATAATTTTATTTAGTAAAAAGCTTGACATGAATCACTCCGAGACCTTTTTTATTTAAAAAAAAGCACTGGTTTTTCCTTCTGCAAAGTTTCGAAGGCAAATAATATGAACATTTATTTATTTTGAAAGTAATACAATATCAAAATCAAATTCAAGAAAATAAGTTCACTCATGCCGTTAAAGCAGTCAAGAGGTTGATAGCAACAAAAAAAACACACGAAAAGTAGTTTATAAAACAACTTTTCAATTAAATAAGTTCACGGTCGGGTTGTTTTTCTAGGCGAAATAATTAAATACCGTAGAACGGGGCTACTTGAACTTTGATGTGTTACTTGAGCCCAGTACAAAAAAAAATTGTATTTGGACTACAGTAATGAACGTATTGACATGATTCATTGTTTCCCTGACAGGTGACACTTATTGTCACGATACTTCGATCGATACCACGATCTAAATATTTTTTTGTACTGGGCTCAAGTAACACATCAAAGTTCAAGTAGCCCCGTTCTACGGTACTTAATCTGGCCTACTCGAGCGCAAAGAATCTGTTGCGTGACCTTTTTTTACGAAAACTTTGCCAGCAAGTTAAATTAAATTTGTCGAAATTACTAAAATCTCATTATTGCTCAATTCAACTTTACAAATTTATTGCACTCCGGCCGATTAGCGAATTAGCGCGACTGTAATTGATAAATTTTAGAAAGGTCCAAATTACAGCGAAATAAATTAGTATGCATATTCAATTTAGTGTTATTAACTGCCGGAGTTTGAAGCCCTTTCTCTTGATAGGAATTAAGTGTTGTTTTCATTGCGCGCGAAAGTTCAACAATTTCGGCGAGGGTCAAGGGAGACGGCTCAGCGGGTTGTATGGAAGGTGCGGACCCCCAGCGGTCCAGATAGTCTCCATAAATATAAAACATCGTCTATGCGGGACACAGGAAGAAACAGCGGATGTGATGGTGCCAAGAAAAGCACCTAATGAAGTGTAAATTCTCTACGAATACAATGGCGCAAGTTTTGTTTCAATGTGAGCTTCAAAGTAGCTAAAACAATAATAAAAAATAAGATATGTACTGTCTTTTATGCAATTTATCGCTTGTGATCAGGTGCGAGCATCGCCAAACGCCTGGTAAAGCGCATATACTCGTATCTGAAAACAGCTATTGTCAAAAGATATAAAATAAATGATCAAATTTTATTTGCAACTTAAGTTCGAGAAAAAGTAATGTTTTTTGTGAATTTGTCAAATGTTTATAATTTTTAACGATTTTTAGCGAAATTTCTGGATCAAAACAGAAGTATACTTATATGATTAAAAAAAACTTATAAAGTTTTTTCCACGTATATTTTTGAACAGTGACCGGGTTTCGTCGTTACCGACATCATCAGAATGGTGCTAGGCTAGACGGTTAAAAAGGTTGAAAAGCATAGGGGTTAAAAAGCATGATTTTATATATTTTTCTGACAAAATACATTAAAACTCTTGTGTATATAACATAGAATCTTGTCTAGCATCTCACCATTTTGATGATATCGGTAACGACGAATCCCAGTCACTGGTCAAATAAAATATATGTGGAAAAAACTATACCATATAGTTGTTAATTCATTATTTTTTAACCTTTAATTACTCGCACGAGGAAAATATATAACTACTAATTATTTATTAAATATATAGGAAAATAAAACTTATTATTAAAGTGCTTTATTGATTTTATCATATATAAAAGAAATAACATAAACTAAATATCAAATGCGAAACAGAAAATGCTTAATTTTTTATGGGAAATTGCTTTGACCCCATGCGAGTAATTAAGGATTAAAAAAGGCGATAAGGGCTTCAAAGCAGTTTATTATGCAGGTACGTAAGTCTTTCGTAAATGATGTTGCAAAGAATAACGGATGATCAGAATAATAAATAAAAACATCGCTCACTCCTTTCAAGAACGTCATAAATCAAAAATCGTCAATTTTCAGCTGTGCATGTTTTCGGAATGCCCAGTAAATGTACTATATCCCAGCAAAAGAAGCATATTTTTAACTAAATATTTACCCACTACAGGGCAGAAAGTGTTGTTTTTGCATTTTGAAGAAAACGTATTGTTTAATTATTTTTTTAAATATACTAAATATTTTTGAAATGGAGAAAAAACCTTCAGGTTTTAATAGATTTATATTATCCACTGACACTTCGTGATGGAATTGCATTTTTAATTTATTATTAGATTAAAACCAATATTTTTAGCTTTTCCACTTTTTTATTTTTTTGTTTGACCAGCGACCGGGTTTCGTCGTTACCGACATGTCTGATGATGTCGGTAACGACGAAACCCGGTCGCTGGTCAAACAAAAAAATAAAAAAGTGGAAAAGCTAAAAATATTGGTTTTAATCTAATAATAAATTACTTCAGGTTTTACTTAAAAAGATCTGCTGCACAGTAAAAAATTCAATAAGTGGCTTGATATTCATTTTTAATACATTGTATTATATTTTTAAACTTTAAAAACGTTCTCCTGAAAAATCAAGTTTTTTGATTTATGACGTTCTTGAAAGGAGTGAGCGACATGTTGAAAAGATCAAGTACTTATGCGAACTATTTTCTATTATTTCTTAGTTTGAAAAAAAAAACAAATAACGATGGACGCCGAAGGTAGCCAGCCAACCTCAAGATTAAAGAAACAAGTTTCAACTAGCCCGAAAACTAGGAAACAATCTATGTAATGCCCGAAGCATACGCAAAAAGTGGACCATAAAAGCTTTTTGTACGTGGTTCACCCGAGGGATTAAAGTTTTTTTTACTATTCCCAACTAGACCTAAAATTGGGCCAAAAGCCTGCAGGTGATTTTGTGTATGAGGAATACGGAGATTCAGAAGCCACTGGCGTCCAGCGGTTCCATTTGCGTCAGTGCTACATAAATTGCGAGCGTGTTCAGTTTTTCAGGCTCGGTAAAAAGAGTAACCGTGAACGAATGTACGCTGACGAAAATAAAACCTTTCTAAAATAAAACTACTTTGGTTTTAACACTTTTTATTGGTACTATTCTCCAACCGGGTTCGACAAGAACCTTGTTATCATCAGGGTTAAATAGATGTTCAACCCCGATGATGACAAGGTCGAAACGGTTGGAGAAAAATACCAATAAAAAGTGGTTAAAAACAACGTAGTTTTAAGTTTTGTACTGACATTTCTTGGTGGAACTGCATTTTAAAGAATAAAATAACAACTACATATTTTTTTCCACACAAATTTTATTTGACTTGCGACCGGGTTCACCAGTCTGATGATGTCGGTTACGACGATACCCGATCGTTGGTCAAATAGAATTTATGTAGAAAAAACTATAAGGTTGTTAGTTTATTATATAGAGTAGTTTTATTTTATATAGTTTATAAAATGTGGCACAAAGTATCTGCGAAAAACATTAAATAAAAAATAAAACATGTTTTCTTTTTTTTTTGCGTCGCGCCGGCAGTTTTAAGATGACCAATAAAGAGTGGATAAACATAATAAGCATTCGGTGTATGAGGAGGGGTTCGGATAGGATCATTAGAGAGTCCAAAACTTCATTAGACGAGTCGTAGTTAGGGGTAACTCTGCGTAAAGGTAACTTTCCCCGCTCGTGTATCTGCTTACCTGCGTACCTGAAATCTCTTTTTATTTTCCGAGACTTGAACAAAAACTACTTTCGTTGATCAGATAAGTTTTTAGCGGTGTTTACTTTTTTCTAAACAGTTGGTATTATCATAAAAAACAAATATTAACACTTGAGGTGTTAAACGTTAATAAGGAACATTCGGGCCAGTCTGGAGATCTCTGCAATTAATTTTGGTTTTTGCTGTAGGATAAATGTTAAATTATATTTGAAATGTTAAAATCAAACAATTATATTTTTAGTCTATTGTTAAAAACGCATAAAAATTATATTGTGACAATTGTTTCGCCTTGATATGGCATCATTCGTTTGAAAATACCATAACAAGGCGAAACAATAGTCACAAATGTAATTTTTATGGAATTTTAATAATAAAATACAATTTAGTAGATTCATACATATCTTAGTATTTTATCTTAGTATTTTCATACATATCTTTTAACAACAAACTCTTACTTATTTAAAACATATATATATATATATATATATATATATATATATATATATATATATATATATATATATATATATATACATATATATATATATATAAATATATATAAATATATATATATATATATATATATATATATATATATATATATATATATATATATATAATTAGATGCCAAAATTTAAAAAAAAGATGATTACCGCGTATCAAATTCCATTAACGCATTATTATAATTATTAAAACGCAATTTATAAACATAATAAAGAAATTGATATTTACAGGAACTTCTAGTGTTATAAATTATGTATTTTTCTTTTTTGGTTTTAATATTTAAAATCTATTATAATATATAATTTATAAGTAAGTAGTTGTATGTTTAAAAACAATAACAATGAAAATAATACGTTGAATCACCTTAGTAAATTGATTTTTACCACTTGCTGAAAAATACAAATATTTTCTTAACAAAATACGATGATTTTTAATGAAGATGGAGTCAATATTATTAAACGATTTTCATCAAAACAAAGCTTTCAGTTAATTGGATGGCGTAGGAAAAAAATAAGGAAAATTCTTGAAATTTCAACGACTGAGCTTGCTATTCGCAATTTGATAAAATAGTCTATTCAACGAAATTTATTGGAGCGACAGGGAACGTTTTTCCGGAGTTAAGATTTACATAACAGAAATACAAGAATGAATATGACATTAGCATGAAAACCCGCTTTCGAGGGCCCCATTTGTAAAGAAATTCAACAATAGACGAATTGGAAAAGTTCTCGGTTTGTAAACGTAACATAGGTATTTAAATATTAAAATGTAAGTGAAGTAACGAGATTTTTCAAAATGAAGAAAATGGGAAATTGTAATCAGTAAGATCAAAACAGAACAAAAAAAATGAGAAGAGTTTTTTGTATATTAAAATGCTTTGGGGGACTCCGATTTCTTCGATACCACAGGGTGCACCAAAAGCCTATTTTATATCGTTTCTATGGGCACATAGAAATTTGTAACGTAATAAACATTTTCACAAATTTGCGTTATAAAGTACCACCTCCCGTCAAAAATAAAAAAAAGTCGTAAAGCTAAAAAGAAAAAAAATGTGAGATAAAAATTAAAGTGTTTAATTTTTTAGCAGTCTACTTTCATCAGTCAATGAAAGTAGACTGAATGCAGTCGAAATGCGATCTCTCAGAAGAATGTGTAACAAAACGATGTATGATAGATGTGCGAATAGTGAAATAAGGAAAGAATGCAAAGCTGAGATAAGCATTATCGATAAAATTAAGAAAGGTGTGTTGAGATGGTTTGGACATGTAGAACGAATGAGTGAGGAAAGAACGGTAAAACAAATTTATGAGGCGAATGTTAGCGGGAAAAGAAGCAGAGGAAGACCGAGAAAAACATGGCACGATCAGGTATGCCAAATACTTGAAAATGGTCAGGTTAGGAGTCGTAACAATCGGCGGGTATGTATGAGGAGATGCATGAACGTGGAAGAGGCGAAGAATGTTTGCAAGGACAGAGTGGTGTGGCGCTCTATTCTCTCTGCCTACCCCTGCGGGGAAGCGGCGTGATGGTTAGTTAGTTAGTTAGTTAATTTTTTAGCATGTTGAGTGAAAAGTTATGGAAGTTGACATTTCTTAAGATTAAAATATCTGGTCATATAAACAATTCCTCCAAGACTTTTAAGTTATTTTACATTTTTTTAGATGTTTGATGTAAATTTCAGTTGGTACTACTACTTCTTAAAATCTATTGTGACACATGTTTTGATGAGATTCGCATAATTTTCAAACAACGCATACAGTGTTTAAAAATTATGCGGAATGCATAGAAACACGTGTCATAATAGATTTTACGGAATAGTGGTGTCTAGCTAGTGAAATTTAAATTAAAAATGGATATATATTACCGTAAAATGACAGTTTAATCAATTGATGATTTTTTTAAATACCCAATATTGAACGAATAACTACTTTGCGGAGATACCTGTTAACATTTCATTATAAATAAGATGAAAAGAGATCGAAATCGCAATTTCCGGTGGTGAATTTCTTCTGCCGAAACATGTATAATAATTTTGTATCGATCCTGTGGTTGATTTTCCACTCGGCCGGTAAAATTTAAAAAAACTTCACACTCTTCAAAACTTCGAAAAGTAATTTTATAACCTTAATGGTTTTAATTCAACTTTGTCTTTTATATTATAAGCCACGACTCCCTCCCCCCTCCCCTCCTCCTCACCCCGAGACGTGACTCTTGCCTCTCGCCGACTGCGAATTGAATTACGCATTTTGTGTACGAGTTTCGACAACTTTTATGAACATCGCAACACACAGAATATATTTGAATAATTGTTAACGGGCGATAACTTTCATCAAAATATCAAGGCATTCAATTTTCATCAAAATATCAAGGTATTTAACAAGGTATTTTAAAACTTATTTGTTGACAATACGATATGCGAGAAGTTATAATGAAATAACTTATTTTACCCATTAACACAATATTCTGCCGTTTTAGGCACAAAAGGGGTAACTAAACTAACTAACCAACTAACCATCACGCCGCTTCACCGCAAGGGTAGGCAGAGAGAATAGAACGCCACACCAGTCTGTCTTTGCAAACATTCTTCGCCTCTTCCACGTTCATGCATCTCCTCATACATACCGATTATAACGGCTCTTAACCTGACCACTTTCAAGTATTTGGCATACCTGATCGTGCCATATTTTTCTCGGTGGTTTCCTCTGCAGAGGAAGGGTAACTTACCACTTGATATTTACGTTTGGTATTTTTCTTCATGACATTTTTCTTCTATTCCAGTAAAATAAAAGATATATTACAAAGAAACAAAAAACATGGAAAAATTACTTTAAATCAAAAAATTGGCAGAAAAATCATATAAAATCATGGTTTTCAACCCTTCTTGTTCATACAGGTAAAACGTACGTAGCTTACCACATAAACTACCTCTACTGCCTACCCTAATTAATTATCTGTGTACGCCACTGGGTATAACAAAGAATTTTGTCTAGCCCACCACCAGTCTAATGATGTCGGTAACGACGAAACCCGGTCACTGGTCAAATGAAATAATAGTGGAAAAAACTATTTAATTGTTTTTTATTATGCATTGAATCCTAATTTTTGTTTGGATAAAAGCCTAATCATCCATTTTTTTTTTAATAAATAATTTTCAATTTAAGTGAAATCGTCCATTTACTACTATTTATTTATTATCTATCTTTTTTCGATTCCTGACTAAAAGTTGATTAAAAAACTATATAAAAAATTTACAGCTGACGTCGAAAGCGTTTGGCGGTTACGTTTACTCTAATACCATCATAAGACTATCATTTCCTCTAATATCATTAATCATATATCATTAAAGTGGATAAGGATATTGAGAGAAGAGTGAATGCAGGGAATAGAATAAATGGTGCTTTTAACAGAGTGATTGGGAATAAGAATATGTCCATGGAAGCCAAGCTAGCGGTTCACAACGGCGTGCTAGTACCGACACTAATGTATGGAAGCGAAACATGGAACTGGCAAAGGAAGGATGAAAGCAGAGTGAATGCTGTTGAAATGCGCTCCCTCAGACGAATGTGTGGAAAATCATTGTATGACAGAATTAAAAACGATATAAGAAAGGAATGTAAGGCTGAACGAGGAATAATTGAAAAGATTAGAAAGAGCTCTTTGCGGTGGTATGGACATGTGGAGCGAATGGATAGCGAGAGAATGACTAAGAAAATATATGTGGCGAATGTGAGAGGGAAAACAGAACGTGGACGACCGAAAAAGACTTGGCACGATCAGATCAATCAGAACCTAAAATCTGGCGGTGTCAAAAGTCTGCGTAATCGGAGGGCATGTATGACTAGATGTATGGATGTGAAGGAGGCTAGGAGTGTATGTCAGGACAGAAGAGTGTGGCGTTCCATCCTCTCTGCCTACCCCTGCGGGGAAACGGCGTGATGGTAGTAGTAGTAGTAGTATTAATTAGTAAAAACAATGATAAAAAAGGTGAGAGTTGAATACAAAATTACCCATTTCTCCGGTTCGCCATCGGGGGAAATATAGGTAGATACACCCTGTGTGCTTAGTGCGGTAGAATAATTCACGGATGGAAAAGTCACGTGTGCGGAAATATGCGTTCCTCGAATCATTCCTTATCTGCGATCGTATATTTGAAGTTTTGTCACCAGTTTTGATTAAGTCTCGCTTCGTTTACTCTCTCGGCGTTTGAAATGATTAATGGGGTATGTATGATATTCGTGCCTACTTCTGATTTGAATCACACGCACGCACTCAAACGGTTTCCGCCGTTGGACAAGGGTGTGTGTTTATACTAGAATAATCTTAGCACAAAAAGTATAAATAGATATAACTAACTAACTAACTAACTAACCATCACGCCGCTTCCCCGCAGGGGTAGGCAGAGAGAATCGAACGCCACACCACTCTGTCTTTGCAAACATTATTTGCCTCTTCTACATTCATGCATCTCCTCATACATACCCGACGATTATTACGACTCCTGACCCGGCCGCTTTCAAGTATTTGACATACCTGATTGTGCCAAGTTTTCCTCGGTCGTCCTCTGCTTCTTTTTCCAACTACATTCGCCCCATAAATTTGTTTAACCGTTCTTTCTTCACTCATACGCTCCACATGTCCAAACCATCTCAACACACCTTTCTTAATTTTATCGATAATGCTTATCTCAGCCTTACATTCTTTCCTTATTTCATCATTCGAACATCTATCAAACATCGTTTTGCCACACATTCGTCTAAGGGATCGCATTTCGACTGCATTCAGTCTGCTTTCATTTCAAATAGATATTGTCTAGGCATATTTAACTTTTGAAATTAACGATTATCATAATCGAATCGAAAGATATTGGGATTAAGACTAACGATTATCAGATTCTCTCAGATAATTAGTATTCGAGAAAAAATGTCGAATAATAAAAAGTCATCTGGAGAAAAACACAAAGAGGGCAATTTTTGGCCTTTCGGTCCAAAGAATTTTCGTAGCAAATACTCCAAAAATCTCGTCAATGACTACCAACGACTGAAAAAAAAAGTATTTGCGGCCATTTTCATGGCTGACAATTATTAAGATATTTTGCCTACAAATCGCATCTGCCCACCTCTAAAATCAGAGGCGATTGTAAATTAATCTGCTGTGTATGATGTTCAAAGATGCAAAAAATTTACTTCAACAATACTCTTATTGAACACTTCAAATGTTTCAATGATATTGTTAGCTTTATGATTTATTGAGTTTATCAATTAAAAAAAAATTATCAGTGTTATTGAAAAGTTATTTATTTTCTTAATTTAATCACTTATGGGTTTACAGTATACGTTTGGTAACTCTTCTAAATTCATCATAATTACATTTATATTCGTGTATATTGTATACAACAATATTGCTGCGTGACAGGAATGCGACGCAACGGGGAAAATACTAGCACTGTGTAATCAAAAACATTCGGTGTTTCTTGTAATTAAATGAACATTAAGTACAAAAAGCTAGATTTCCCATTAATGCCTTGTGTAATATTAATATACGATTCGAGAAATTTGTTTATTTGTCAGGTGAATAACTGGAAGACGGAAAATTGTTGATACGAAAATTCTAAGCACAGTTTCAGACGCGAATTTTCACATATTTACAGCCCGGTTATTAGCATACTAAGCGCATTTTAAATTCCATTATTTAGGCTGATCAACTGTCGGAAATCCTGGCAGGTATAAAAAGCATCCGTAGTGCGAATGTTATGTGACGTAGGTTAGTACTACAAATAGTACATTTTTGCTTTGAATGAGGAATACTTAATGAAAATATTAGATGTATTATTACAAAAATTAAAATAAATTTCACTTCTATTTTTAGACTATGACACCGAACAATATTCGTACAATAAATAAAGACTTTAAAAATTTAATAATACCATTGGTATATCTCCAGATCGCGAGCTAGGCAAAAACGCTTCTTATCAAGAAATTCAAATATCGCCAAGTCAAAAATGGCGTCAAATATTGAAGGAAAACATTATAACTTGACTTCATAATACGATCAATCTTTGTTATTTACCATTCCTTATATTTCTCTCATTATTCTGATGCTATACCAAATTCGCATCTAATTGTACACGAGGTACTGAATTTGATCAAATTAGAATTATGTTACATTGTGAAATATGATCAGTGCTACGCCTATGATCGATCCGTAAAATATAAGAGCGAAATAATTATTTTGGATCGTTTCAAATCTCTCTGACCTATAATTATAATGAAAAGATGACGCATTAACTATACTGTTGATATTGATCGACAATTGGTTTCAAAATTTTAAAGTCGTCGGCTATAAAGTCCAGAAGTAAGACTAGTGTAGTATTGTTTGGATGCTGATGTAGTGATCATCCTGAGGAAGAGACGGGTACGTCTCGAAACTGCTAGACAAAAATCTCGATGAGTGGTTATCGTTTATCGTTTTTCTCTCTCTTTGAAAGAATAATAATTATAATAATTTTAGTTTTATATAAAAGAGACTGTAACAATCTCACTTTAGTCTACATTTTACGTAATAATGGAATGATTATTCCGAAACCGGAAGTCATGAAGGAGTGTTTTTTAAGTGTTATTACACAAAGTGAACGATGAACGATGAGGAGTGTGTTATATTGCCATACAACAATGTTAACAATACAATTTATAACCACATTAAAAAAGTACATTTATCTACACTACGTAGTTAAAGTGTTAGCTTTCCTATGGAATCTCTGCCCTGATAATAGTGTTAAAGTTATCTACACTTTGAGACGTTATTTTTCCGCTTCAATTTCAGTCCTGAGAATCCAATCAGGGACCTCAACACGGCAGTCGAACGAACCAACCATAACACTACAGGCGCGATCAATTTCCGCCTATAATTGCGTTAATATTAGCTCGAATTTCTGGTTAAAAGTGATTAACCATGGCGGTGAAGGGTCTCTCTTGGAGTATATATTTTACCAACACACAGACACTTGACCTTCTCCAGTCGGCTCAAAGAAGAACCACAGAGAACCCTTCGCAGTGAAACATTGCAAGTATGACGGACGTACATAGTACACACCCGACGTGAATTACAGGGCACTGAAATATACAAAGGTTAGTGTGCGTAGGGCGGGTACGATCCCAACTTCATTAGCCAGACGTAGTACATAATATAATCGTCCCTGTCTGAGCAAAAATCACTGACTAACAAATACTATGGGCGTTTGTGCACTACACGGAATTTCACCGTCCGCTAATCCGGTTTCGAAAAATGAAAGCGATTACGACAGTTTAGTGTGATCGAATTTACGCGCAACGTGTTCACGCACCGATCAAGAGCACCGATCCGAAGAAAGATAGACAATACCACAAGTCAATCATCCGTTTTATATGCTAACTGACGTGCCGGACGGTAAAATTCCGTGTAATTCCGTGTAGTGCACAAACGCCCCACGGCTGCCTTTTTCAGTTAGTTAGTATTCTATTCTTATTTCAATATCATTTGAATTTAACATAGCATAGTTAAGTCCGCCTCCGTAGTGCAGGTGTCAGCATACTCGGCCACCGTGCTGGAGGCCCCGGGTTCGATTCCCAGGGGGGGTCAAATAAATATAATTGATAGATTTATATTATCCACTGACACTTCGTGATGGAATTGCATTTTTAATATATTATTAGATTAAAACCAATATTTTTAGCTTTTCCACTTTATTTTTATTTGACCAGCGACCGGGTTTCGTCGTTACCGACATCATCAGACTGGTGGGAGGCTATACAAATTGTTATGTTATATATACAAATTGTTATGTTATATATATTATCAACTCCTGCCTTGTTTTATATATAACATAACAATTTGTATAGCCTCCCACCAGTCTGATGATGTCGGTAACGACGAAACCCGGTCGCTGGTCAAATAAAAATAAAGTGGAAAAGCTAAAAATATTGGTTTTAATCTAATAATATATTAAATATAATTGATTTTTCACACTACTATTTATTCAATATTACCCTAGACTGGTACCTGAAGCAGAAGGGTGATCACCTTTTCTTCATGTGTTAACGATCAAGATAACACTGCGTTTATATGATGCAGTGCCCTATGCACCATCGGTTGCAGATGAGGGTTGAAAGATAATAGTTAAGTAAATTAAGGTAAATTTGATCGATTGATCAGGAGTACGGACGCATTGAATTAAAAAATATTAAACTACAGATTATCGTGTATATTTATAATCCATCGGTATCGTAAATAATATCTAAGAGTGATAAATTCATTCCCAACAAATTGATGTTTAAAATATTTATGTGTAAACAGCAAGAATGGTGTTTTAATATACACAGTTCTCATCGACGTTTAGTATTGTTCGCTAGCTGGTGTAGTGATTGTCCTGACGAAGAGACGGGTAAGTCTCGAAACATCTGGTAGAATCTTGTAGAAATAAAAATCTCAGTTAGTGGTTTTATACTAACATTTCTATAAAAAAGTAAAAATGACTAACCATAAAGTAATTGCCTAAAATATTATTAATATAAAATATAAAGATTTGGGTACTAATAACCATAAAAAAGGAGAATTTAAAACAATATAAGTTCACTCCTCAACACAGTAAACGTTGGAAGTTAGTGTCTGATTTACTCTCTGCTATCATTTGAAAGTACAAAACTGGCTGCCTAGTATATTAAATGAGCAGAAAGTTCTGTAGATTAAGACCCGACTTGCCTCCATTGTACAACACAATTAGGAAGTAATAAAGATGATTAATTGTTCGGACAACAAAGTGGGATGTATTGGTAGATACAGCGAATGAGTGGCGTTATCATAGCAGGATTCGGGGTAATTAAAGTTCCAACTTGTAACCCGTCCAACCCACCTCTGCGCTTTGATTAATTATCCGTGCAAATTACCTATAAGAAAAGTATAACAAAACGTCAGTAAGGGTAGTTACTACCATCAAATCCCAGCTGCAAGCACTACTACTTCTACCATCACGTTATTTCCTCGCAGTACTTACACTCTTAGCTTCCCTCACGTCCATACATCTAGTCATACATGCCCTCTGATTACGTAGACTTTTGACACCACCAGATTTTAGGTTGTGATTGATCTCGTCGTGCCAAGTCTTTTTTGGCCGTTCTCGTTCTATTCTTCCGTTCACATTCTACACTCCTAACATCCCTCACGTCCATACATCTATTCATACATGCCCTTTGATTACGTAGACTTTTGATACCACCAGATTTAAGACTGAAGGTGATCTGGTCGCGCCAAATCTATTTTGGCTGTCCTCGTGCTGTTCTTCCGTTTACATTTGCCAAATATACTTTCTAGTCATTATACCTTATAGATTTTTTTTTAACTTTTCAATTATCCCTAGTTCCTTACATCATATTCTAATATATTCATTTTTAATTCTATCTTACAACGATTTCACGCATTTGTCTGAAGGAACGCATTTCAACAGTATTCACTCTGCTTTTATCCTTCCTTTGCCAATTCCATGCTTCGCTTCCATACATCAGTGTCAGTACCAGCACTTTGATAATGCAACTAACTCTTGGGAAAAATGCTATAATATGTAAAGACATAAATTTTTAAAACTTCAAATTAAAATATATAAACTATTGAAAAGAATAAGAAATGAGATAGCTACCTGAACGAATTGCTTGATGCATTCATTTCCGTGCTCTCTTAAGAATACTTGAAGCGTTTCCATCCCTTGGGCCGACAGCAAACGGTATCCATTGTTATTATTCCCATTCACGGTGTTAAACATATTATTTGTGGCTAGTATGTTATCATTGTCATTGTTAATTATCAAAGGAGTCGTATTACCCGATTGTTCAGTAATGGTGGTCAATGTTGATTCTCTATTAGGTTCGGTTATATTTTTCAAAGTGACGTTTCCGTTTAGTGCCATTGAAGTAGTATTATTTTCGATTTTAATCGTCGAAGGATTATTGTTTACTTTAGTCAAACTACTGCCGTGTAAACCAAGACTGCTGTTGGTAGTAGCTGGAGTCAACTTTGAACCGAAAGTGTTGTTGTTGAGAATTTTTTCATTAATTTGTGTCATCGGGGCATTTTTGTATGTTGGCCCACATCCAAGAGAAGGCGGTCCATTGGGAATGGATGCGTGGATTCTGTTGAGGGTCTTAGGACTGTTAGACAGGCTTTGAGGACCGGACATCATTCCCGATTGTCCATTGCTCATTCTGCTATTGTTCAAGTTTATTCCAGGATTACCACCCATAGAACTCGAAGTATTGTTGTTGGCAATGGGCATATTACTCGGCGGGCGGTAGGGCCTTATGGGACTATTATTTAACGAGACCGGTCGATTGGGTACAACGGGCAAGTTGTTATTGCCGTTGTTATTATCGCCCGTGGCAGCGGGTGGAACCTTAAAGAACATGATGAAGCCTTCACCAGAGAATTTCACCTTTAAAAAGTTTTGTCACAATGTATTTTTATGTTATCTTGAATTGTAGACAGAACTTTGAGAATTTCGCCCGCATTTCGTCGAACGATGCAGAAACTCTCGCGTGGTAATCACCCGAACGTGTTAGGATGGATATCCAATTGCACTGGACCGATACAACAGATAGTAAATTAGACTGGGGAAACGAATCCATGAAGATATATTAGTCTGCGCCGCGGGTAGTGGTGAACGAAGATTGGCAGTAATTAACGGACGAACTAGACCCGTGGAGACCCCTCAGTACTTCGGACATAGGGTGAACATTTTACATTTCCACAACGTGTATTCTGGCTGTCTAATACGATTTCCCGCTTTCAGTAGAATACATTATACGAGTATGTTCACATGTAGTTTGTACACGACGATTTCGTTGATTGAGAACTACAATAAATTACATTCACAACTATTTTTAAGTAAGTACCTATCTTAACACCAATCAATTAAGAATTTTAACCAATTACTTCACATTAACACTCAAACACATTTTACTTATATATCACTATTTTGGCGTTCAACACTCGAAACTAACACAGTAAATTTTTTTCACTAAAAAATACGTTGTTTGCTAATGAGCAATATAAATTACACAGTATTATCATATGTAACATCAAAGTTTTCGATGTATGATTGAGGCAGTGAAGATAATCAGAACTGAATTTCATGGGACGGCGAACGGTATCCAAAGTATCCATCAGGTACGCAGAAAATGATAAAATCATATAATATATAAATTATAAAAAAAAAAAAAATTTAACTCATATTTTTTTTATGTAATTTCGACTACGCGAGGTATTTAAATATACGATTATCCTTAATTTTAAGAAGACTCGAATTTGGCTAATAAATCGTGTATTTTTTTTTTTAACACGGCCTAGTCTAAGTGTAAACATTCGTAGCGGTGCGCGGTGGTGAGGACGCGTCACCAAGGAAGGCGCCAGCGAGGACCGAGGATGCGGACCGTAGCGTACGGGAACGGCGGGCCGACTGTCCCTCGCGCCGGGGGTAGGTCCCACCCCCGGCGCGGCCGCGGGCGCTCGGAGCCACCCTGCGCATGATCGACGATACAAAATGTCAGGTGAAGGTTTCAAATGTGCACACATTTAATATACAATACAAATAAATCTTTTATAATTTTTTTTAAAAGAATTTAATTCAATAAATAACGATAAATATTTCTGTTTTTTTTTTATTATTTACAGAAATACTTCAATTTCATACAATTTCTGTGAGCCTAAGCGAATAATTATTAGAAAAAGGTTTTAAATAAAATAAAATAAAAATATTCCTTGAATTCTTTCGCAGATACTTTATGGCACATTTTTTAAACTTTATAAAATAAAACTATTTTGTTTTCAACCACTTTTTATTGATACTTTTCTCCAAACGATTTCGACAAGAACCTTGTCATCATCAGGCTTAAACATGCTTAAAAGTACGTAAATATAAATTCTTTATAATTTAAGTTTTACTTGGTAAATACAACTATTTCTTAAAACCTATTGTGACAAATGTATCGATGTATTCAATTAATAATAAATAATATTTCTATACTAATAAATAAAATTAACATTTTTTATGACTGCAGTTCCTCTTCTTGTTATAACGTTTTTGGTGTGATTTTTAGTGCAATACAAAATGTTAGAAAATTTGATGATGATTTTCATTTTAAGTAAGAAATGTAACATATCGATAGTTTGGAAAGCAAAACTGCTTCATTTTAGTTTATCTCATTTCAATAAAGGATACACATATGGTATGTATGCATCGATTGAAATTCAATGCAAAGATAACAAACAACACAAAATAAAAGACAGAAAAACGGATAAGAAAAACGATATATGTAACAATAAATTACAAAATTATTTGAATATAAAACAATACAATAAAAACAAAATACAAACTAAAATGATATGGATATCCTCACCTCCAAACACCGTTGCTAACCTCGTACAAATGCTCATTGAGTCCATAATAGTTTTTTTTTCAATAATGTACTTTTATATACGTCCTTAAGATATTATATATCATATTCGGGACATTTAAGATATTCCTTGCGGCCAAAGAATCCTAAGAATGGTACCTAGGTCTGCAATTTATTCCAACGAAGGTTTAAAATTTATTTATTTTTGTATTTTACGTTTAAAAAACACATCTTTTCATCGTATGTTTTATTTTTATAGTTGTTTTGTTTTGAATATATCGCAATTTAGGAGGAGCAAATGTGATAATGCTACATCCGCACAACCTACAATGTAAAGATATGCTTTTTTTATACGTGAACGCGCAAGAAAATGATATGTTATTTTCGACACATACAAGACTGCTGATGCATACAAAAAATATCGAATTGAATCATAATCCATAAGGATATAGGATTTCATATTTGATTTTGACGAGGGTACCTCGGCCAGATGGTACTCGAAGACAGTAAGTATTCTGAAGATCCGAGGTAAGTAAGAAAATAATTGAGTACTTGTTTTTCTTCATGGTAACTAACCATGTTACATACTTAGATAGAAAATAAGTAGGTACCTACATAATTATTTAAAGATTTCGGAAGTCACTTTGTAGTAATAACGATCCATTTTCAATTTATTTTTACTCGGTAAATACCACAATTTCTTAAATCTATTGTGACACGTGTTTCAATGCATTCCGTATACGGTATTTTAAAATGATGCGGAATGCCTCGAAAAACGAGTCACAATAGATTTTAAGAAATAGTGGTATTTCGCAAGTAAAACTCAAATGTTTTTCGATGATATTTTTCAATTAAGAAATAAGAACAAGTATCTCTTTTATTGATTTTCATAATGTTTATGAATATTTTCTTGTGCATGAATCCACTTTTTGTGATCAAAATTAACAACTTTAATATCCAGATTTTTCTACCCAAAAATAAAAGCCTTTTCCAAATTATATTACTTACAAACTGTTTCAATGGATTAAATATCAATGGTAAATAATGAAAGAAAATAATAATTACAAAAAAAAACAATAAAACAAAAAGAAACGAATGTCCATATGAAATAAAATATTTCTTCCGGGATATATGTTGCTTGGATAATTTAAGGAATTCTAAGTGTGTCAAGCAAAATAGTAAAAGGGTTGATCATAAATCGGTAGTGTAAAGGAAAAGAGGTATATCTATCACAGACCAAATTTTATAGGAGAGCAAAAACAATCTTGTAAAATTAAATAAATCATTTGTTTTATTTATTTTTATATGTAAATATCTTAATAAAACTAAATAAGTATTGCAACTACAGCTATATCCTTTTGCCAGATTATGTAATCTACTATTTTAGACATTTTGTGGAACAAACTTAGAAAATGATAAATTTGACAGATATACCCCATTGCCATTATACTATCGAAATAATGTCACAATATATGGATAAATCGGATTGTTGGGCGTCGATTTTATTATAATTTACATTGTATATAACAAAGATTACTTTCCGAAACATTTTGTAAGGGAATATTACAGATGAAAAAGTTTAACTGTCCACGCATTTAGAGAGATGTTCTGACATGAAAGTAAAACGTGGACAAATACCAAAAGAAATAAAATACATTTGTATGTATTATGGAAATGTTTTTGTCAGCTTTGAAAAGGGTAGCCGGCGTTTAGGTTCAACGCATCAGGAGGCCAATGCAGTCGAGAAGAAAAGTTCCTTACCCATTCAAAACACAATATCGCAATAGAAAGTTTGTGAAAAATCCACCGCGAGCGCGAATGGGGCATTATTTTGATGTGAGCAGGGACATTTGAACTCGACTGAGCGTTTACTTACTCCCGTTAGTACGTATGTGGTTCACGTATGAGGGTTATGTTTTCATATTCCGGGTCTTGTCCCGAACCCACCTATGGCATAAAGATGGAGGATGGGAGCCGACATTGACTGACAAGTAAATGTAAGGAGCAGCCCGCTATGCGAAGGGACCGAGTACGACGCAAAGGGCAAAGAGTGGGGAAATTGACGAACAGAGCCATCAATCCTCGCTTCCAGAATGCTGAGAAATCTTAACAAACGAGGAATGTTAAAACGGTAATAAAATGTTATTAGTACTCACGCTTATGATCACGTTTGGAAAAAAGATAACGAAAATCCTTTGTAAGTATCGATGTATGTACATATGTAGTTTAAGGATAAAAATTGCGTATTATAGGTATCTGTGATAGTAATAAATGAAATAAACAATCGTAAATTCAAAATCTCTAGTAAGAATAAACGTATGTATTATTGAGATATAAGCAGCAGGCCTTTCTATATATAGAAGAAGGTATAATGTAATCAATGCTGTAAGAAGAAACCTAAAATAGTTTTCTTTAACGATTTACAAAAAATATGTGAATCACAAAAGTACGAAAAAAAGAAGTAGCATTTAGATATTTTAAACAAATATACTCATACGTACGGTAAACGTAAGATTGTTCTGGGATGGGTTGGCGATGCGATCATAATCTCAACTTGTCAGACATGGACAAATATGAACTTCGATCTAGCTTTTTTAGACTCATATTAATAAAATAGCCCCCTAAAGCGACTTCTATCGCTCGTGTTAGCAATATGGAAATCAACGGTTTAATGTTATCGAAAAAATCAAGCAACTATTGATTTACTAAAATAGCGAAATTTTACTTTTAGTTTCTTATAAAAACGTCATATTAGTAAAATGTATTTCAAATGTGTCTCAACTTGATATGAAAAATGTATCATTCTTACTTTTGTAATGAAGGAAGATGGAAGTCTCAGCGTCCCAACGCTTACCTGGCATTTGGCTGGCATAAGCGATCACTTTATACACTTGTGTAACGTACACCTTTAAAATTGACATCTCATCCGCAGGGAGAATTATCCAGTATCCGATATAATAAATAATATTAATACTTTTTTACAATCGTATCATAATCATATCATTTTTTTGACATCTCATCAAATATGAAGAAGAATATGGAAGTCTGGGCGTTCATCTTTGATGAGATGTCAAAAAAAATAATATGAAAATAACTCCTGTAATTGGAGATAATCCAGATTTTGTGAACAAGTATTTGGACACACTCAAAATGTTGTAAATAAATTATCTGGTCAAATTATAAGCTTGAATAATAAAAAAATAAAATGATATTTTCTGGCGTTTCTCATGTGTGTGATTATGTGCGTCAACCCCATAAATGTCCAGACTTCCATATTCTTCTTCATCTTTGATGAGATGTCAAAAAAAATTAATATTAATACTGTTAAAGTGTATTTCATCAATTTGGGAATATCTGAAAAGCGTTAATTAACCGCTGGAATATTGAAATAAAATTGCAGTTAGATTAAAAGCCGAGCCCGTCAGTCAACTGCATCAATGGAACAATGGAGGCACAAAGCGCTAGCTGATGAAGGCGAAGAGTTGCGGCAATAAATCACTCGGCATGTCGCGGAGCAGCCGAACAAGTCTGAAGCCCGAGCGCCGATACCCCGTCCTCCTGCAGTCGGATTTTCAGCGAGATGATTGATGGACTTGATTCATTCGGGAGGTAACAAATTCATTGTGAGATTTTCACTTAGCGCCTCCTCTCCACTCGCGCGGAATAAGCAACACCGTTCCTCTCCGCTCTTGCGAAGGAAAATATTTTTATTATGTGAAAACGGGCCGAAGTTTTTTCATTTAAGGATAACGTGATCACGCATGATAGATCGGTCGCGCATCGATGTTTTCATCCATCAAGCGTACCAGGATATCATATATGTTAGATTAATAACGTATAAAACTCAATTTATACCATATATCGAAAATATAATATCGAAAAGGATCTTTTCGGAGCCATTGATTTTTTTTAAAGAGAAATAATTTTGTTTTATTATTTAATTAAATACTTATATTTCAAATACTAATAAACAGCTTCTTTACATCTCACCAATAGATGTCTCTAGTGATTCAAGAACAAGGTTTCTAAATTGGTTCATATATATATATCTAGAACGTTGTCAATAATGGGTAGAATTGGTGAATGTTACACGTGTGTAAAGTGATCACTTAAACCAGCCTATGACGGTCGTCAGCCCCGTAAATGCCCAGACTTCCATATTCTTCTTCATCTTTGATGAGATGTCAAAAAATAATACTTAAATTTCATACTATTTCTGTGAGGCTAAGCGGCTCATTATTTAAAAAAAAGATATCAAATTGTAATAGAGTGGGTTCGAATCCAGAAACTCTGACTCAAGAGTCAGCGACATCAACCACGGGACCACAACCCGACACAGAGAAAACAGTTTTTAAACGAAAAGACGTGTTTTAAAAAATATATCTGAGTGTTGTTCGATGGAAACTAATCGAATATAATTGCGACAGTAAAAAAAAACAATTTGAAGAGACTACAATGTACTCCGAAGACAAGGCGCGTAATTACGGTACAAATAAATACTACGACATCAATAAAAGAGACATTTCGTACAATAACTCCTACGAAGACGTCGCGACGTTTATTCCCTTTTAGGTCATTTTCCGCGACGGAGAATCGTAAAAAAATCTCTCGGATTAGGTGAGGCTTGTTACCACCGTACAAGGCTCGGGGGAGGGGACGTAAAAGGGGGCATGTCCGGAGAATCAGCCGTAATAACAATAAATATACGGGACAGCGGGACTCGACTTCTGATGAAACCCGTAAGGGTTTGGACCGCTGTGTCACAGTAATTGGCTGCTCAAACTGGGTAACTAGGCAACTAGGAAACAGAGCGATGTGTCTAGTGTATTTTTTTCTTGTTTAACTCTAGTGAGGGCACACACGGGGCATTTTACGACACCTCGAGCAACCTTATTTTAGAAAAGAAACATAAGGAATATTATATTTGTATTTTTCTTAAACTGGTCATTACAAAATAAATCATGCCTATTACTCGATTAGTTTTGAATTTCGGTTTGCCAAATATTATTTAGTTTTTCCCAAATTTATTTTTCGTCGTTACCGACATCATTATTATTAAATTACGTTTATGTTTTGTACTGAGATTTCTTGGTGGAACTGCATTTTATATAATAAAATAACTATATAGTTTTTACCGCATTTATTTTTTGTCATTACCAACATCGTTTTTTATTAAAATAGATTTATGTTTTCTACTGACGTTTTTTTTGGTGGAATTGCATTTTATAAAATAAAATGACTGAACAGTTTTAAAACATTTTGAGTGTGTACAAATCTGGATTATCTCCAATTATAATTTTTCTTACATTTTTTCATCATTACCGACAGTATTATAATAAATTTAGATTAAATTTTTGTACTGACATTTCTTGGTGGACTGCATTTCAAATAATTAAATACGTGTAAAGTTTTTCCTACATTTATTATTCGTCGTTACTGTCATCATTTTTATTATTAAATTAGATTTAAGTTTTTTAAAACTGACATTCCTCGGTAAAACTGCGTTTTTTATAATAAATCAACTATGTAGTTTTTCCCACATTTATTTTTTGTCGTTACTGACTGGCGGGACGCTAGATAAAATTCCCAACATTTATTTTTTGTCATTACTGTCATGATTTTTATTATTAAATTAGATTTAAGTTTTTTAAAACTGACATTCCTCGGTAAAACTGCGTTTTTTATAATAAATCAACTATGTAGTTTTTCCCACATTTATTTTTTGTCGTAACTGACTGGTGGGACGCTAGATAAAATTTTATTTAGTTACTTACACAACAAAGCAGAAACCCGTTAACTAGCCAAATAAAGAATATGTTGACAATTTTTTTTAGTTATTTTCTTCTTACTTATTTTCTTATAACCCTTATCCGCACCCAATGGTGCATAGGGCACTGCATCGAATTGACGCAGTGTTTTCATGATCATTACTTACCGTTATTTTAGTTAATAAATACTTTTTCCCAGTGCCACGCTTATTGATTTTATACAAACACATACACACACTGGCAAACGATAATTCATTAACCAGTAATTTGGTATAACATTATCTGCACTTGACAGAGGTCGGAACTGAAATGATTTTCCTCAATATCCTGAAGTAAATTATGTCATTACATATTACGAAGCTAATCATAGTCTGATTTAATAATCAGTTTGTTACCTACTGCTTCTGACATACGATGCTAAATAATGCCGACGTTAGCTTACTAATCGTATTCTATTTGTATTAGGAGAATATAAAAATAAATCACGTATAAAACAAAATATTAAAAATTATGAAATGATTCATATCGAATATTTTCTTATTAACATGTTTAAAAGATTTGAGTTTTGTGTGTTGGCATTTCTTGGTGGATTTGCATTTTATGATGTTTTCCACATTAATTTTATTTCAAGTTCTGACGAGAACTGCCGACAAATTGTCGACAAATCATAATACTGGTGTCAGACTGGTGACACCAGTCTGACAAACACTGGTTATCACAATAAAAGTGAAGAAAAAAAAACTACGTATGATACTTATTTACTATATTTATTTTAAATGTATACGTTGTATGTATGACGTTGTATACAAAATTTTATACAAATATATATATATATATATATATATATATATATATATATATATATATATATATATATATATATATATATATATATATATATATATATACATATATATATATATATATATATATATATATATATATATATATATATATATATATATATATATATATATATATATATATATATATATATATATATATATATATATATATATATCGACAAATCATAATACTGGTGTCAGACTGGTGACACCAGTATTATGATTTACTGGTGTCACCAATAAAAGTGAAGAAAAAAAAACTATGTATGATACTTATTTACTATATTTATTTTAAATGTATACGTTGTATGTATGACGTTGTATACAAATATATATATATATATATATATATATATATATATATATATATATATATATATATATATATATATATATATATATATATATATATATATATATATATATATATATATATATATATATATATATATATATATATATATATATATATATATATATATATATATATATATATATATATATATATATATATATATATTACAAACATAAAATAATATTATTGGAAAATCGAAAGACAAAATGAGCTTCTTAAAAATAAGTGTTACTGCATTGATTTTGAGTGATAGTCCCAGACGTGTTGACCCTCGGTGACCTCCCGAGATGAGGTCAGAGTTTTACACTTTATATTTGGGGTCCCCCAGGGGACGGGACGTGAACACGAAACGTGATCTCGGCGAGAGTCCTCCCCGTGGTGAGGTTAGCGGAAGGATGACAGTGACACATGAAGGAAACGCGAAAAACAACAATGTCCTTACCGAATCTGTCACGTAACACTTTAAGTAACAATGGACACCCTAGCGTATGTAATACGAAGGTACAGAGAGGGGATCCTCTCGCTCCGTATAATATTTTGTAATCAAATTTGGCATGAGATAAATACTTGCGGTCATTTCTTCTCCTTCGCACAAGTTTGCGTTCCTTTTTTAAATTAAGTTTTACTTAGTAAATACCACTTTTTCTTAAAATCTATTGTGACACGTGTTTCTATGCATTCCGAGTCATTTTCAAAATGATGTGGATTGCATCAAAACACGTGTCACAATAGATTTGAAGAAATAGAGATATTTACCTAAGTAAATAGTATTTATTATAGATAATTATTTAAGTAAAAATTTGAATGAAAATGGATAGATATTGTTACAAAGTGACAAATCAATTAATGGTAATTGGTATCATATTTATTTTAAATACATTTTATTATATTCTTAAACTCTAAAAACGATCTCCTGAAAAATCCAGTTTTTTTTTATTTATGACGTTGTTGAAAGGAGTGAGCGATATGTCATCGTTTTACGATTTTCAGTATATGTGAAAAAAATGAGTGTGAGATAACTTAACTTTTCTCTAATTGTCGTAGTTTATATGACATGAAAGCAAAACATCGAACATGTAATTCCATTATTATTTATATATTGATCCTCCGGAAATTGAATCCGAGAGGAAACTGAATGAGAAATGCTAAACGTTATGAGCACCGTCTAAAGACAGAAAATATCTGGAGTAAAAGATGATAAAATTTAAATTGTAATCAACTCTAGCATGAAACGCAAAGTTTCGTATTAAAAAGCAAAACTAACTAAAAGTTGCGGCAGCAAATATAATAGCTTTACCAAAAAGGAGAATGTTTTAGTGGTTTTCCATGAATAGATAGTGAGAATTCGCTCGTTTGATAACTAGACCGAGGCAAATGTTTCGAATCTCGTTTGCAAGTCGGGGAGAAATTTATCAAAAACATTTGCAAATATGAACGGTCGGCTAGGGGCTGAAGAGAAGGGGGTTCGCAGTAATTCATAGCGCGCATCTGGGAGTAGTTAGCAATGCAATCTGAATATGTATATGCACTTTCACCGTATCGAAAATTCTCGAGTGTACCGTCATGAGGTATGGATAACGCAGCTGATTCTGGAATTGGTGTACAGCAATTGGGAGAAATATTTATGGAATGCATTTCGTACAGAGAAAACTAGATAAGCGAATACTAACTCACGCGCAACAATTGAAAACCAAATTATTATGTTAGACTCACATCAAACTACGCTTAAGTTATAACTTTCATCAAAAAAATTATTTAAAAATTACATTTTTTTAAATTAATACTTACTTACAATACAATATTCATTAAGAATTGATCGAGTGTAATGACAGCTTAGTATATTTTTATCGTCAAATGTCCATTTCGAGGGTTGGAGTTGACACTGTGATGTTAAGCAAATAATCGAGAAATTAGCTTTATTGGTTTTGAAAGTTTTAATTGTGATGAATTATTTATGTTCGAAGATCTAAAACAAGAGGAGTTTAATGGAATACTAAAAAGTAAATAAATGGCATTTACTTTGTAAAATTCCATTAAACTGCGATTAATTATGCTAGACATAAAATTCGAACAATAAGAAAAGTTTTATTTATTGTTTCGGCATTTACTTTGTGGTAAGACATGTTACAATGATTAAAGAAAACACTTGTTTTTTACCAATCGAGTTTTATTAAAGACTACATGTTTCAGAAGTTAAACTTCCATCATTCAGGTCTGTATAATAATTATATATAGTCTGTATAGTTATTATACAGACCTGAACGATGGAAGTTTAACTTCTGAAACATGTAGTCTTTAATAAAACTCAAGTGGTAAAAAACAAGTGTTTTCTTTAATCATTGTAATAAGAAAAGTAATGTTCTACCGTTCTAGTTACCAATATTAAACATTGAGAGAGAATGAGATTTATGTATGTGTAAAAAGGGCTAAAAAGCACTCTTGATATTAAAGGTATAAGAAAAAATATATATCCATTTAATAATATCGACGCAAAGAAAATGTCACATTCATCGTGAGTTTTGTAGATTTTCACTGTGAGCTATCTTTGTCTTAATACATTTAGTTTGTAACAAATGTTACAACAACAAAAAAACAAGAAAATAACACATCGCTCACTCCTTTCAAGAACGTCATAAATAAAAAAACTCGATTTTTCAGGAGAACGTTTTTAAAGTTTAAAAATATAATACAATGTATTAAAAATAAATATCAAGCCACTTACTGAACTTTTTACTGCGCAACAGATCTTTTTAAGTAAAACCTGAAGGTTTTTTTCTCCATTTGAAAAATATTAAGTTTATTAAAAAAAAAATAATTAAACAATACCTTTTCTTCAAAATGCAAAAACAACACTTTCTGCCCTGTGACGGGTATTTATTACGTTAAAAATATGCCGCTTCTGCTGGGATATAGTAAATTTTCTGGGCATTCCGAAAACATGCCCAACTGAAAATTGACGAATTTTGATTTATGACGTTCTTGAAAGGAGTGAGCGACATATCAATAGATTTGGCTATCGTTGGTTTTCATACTGACGAAAAGTGGATACACATTGAAATACAACATTTTGAGTGTGTCCAAATACTTGTTCACAAAATCTGAATTATCTCCAATTACAGGAGTTATTTTCATATTATTTTTTGACATCTCATCAAAGATAAAGAAGAATACGGAAGTCTGGGCATTTACGGGGCTGACGACCGTCATCCAGATTTTGTGAACAAGTATTTGAACAAACTCAAAATGATGTGCATAAATTGTCTGGCCAAATTATAAGCTTAAATAATAAAAATGCAAATGGTATTTTCTGGCGTTTCTCATGTGTGTGATTATAACCAGGATTCGGACCTCACATACTAATATAAGAGTTTCTGCTTAGTAAAAAAGCTTCTTTACATCTCACCAATAGATGTCTCTAGTGAAGTTCTAGTGATTCAAGAACAAGGTTTCTAAATTGGTTCATATATACAGAACTACCAAGAATTTGAGTAGTGTGGTTGTCAATAATGGGTAGAATTGGTGAATGTTACACGTGTGTAAAGTGATCACTTAAACCAGCCTATGATGGTCGTCAGCCCCGTAAGTGCCCAGACTTCCATATTCTTCTTCATCTTTGATGAGATGTCAAAAAATAATACACATTGAAATATGTAGATTTTTTTGTTAAACCGTGTTATTACGTAATCTCGCCAACGTTTCTGTCACCTCCGTGTCTTGTTAAATAACACGATCCCAAAAAATGTCTTGATAGCTATGGCCATCAAAAAAAGCATTAAAAAAATAAAATGTCAATTTAATAAATCGAATGGAATTTGTAGGAAAAAAGGTAATTTAAATCAACTCAAACAACATGAATCTGAAATGAAAACATAATTAAAAAAGTTTTTAACGAAAGTTGCTACTTTTTTCAAAGCTCTTTTCAATGATTCATGCTCCAATTTGAAATTCTAAGGTTGATCGCAAGTTCGACGTATTTCACCTACATACTTCCAGTTTGTTAAAAACATTTAAAATTTAAATAAGTTTATTTTTATTTCCGTATAATGTATTCATTTCCGTCCGTATATAACAGAAAAGTTTTTGAGGAAAAACCAAAAGCTTTTCCGCGCATTTGTGGATTTGCAGGAAGCGTATGACCGAGTTGATAGAACGAAACTATTGAAGGTATGAGTATGGAAAAAGCGGTAAATTTATCCAAGGCATTGTAGTCTTGAACAAGGATAGCACTACATGCATCAGGGTAAGTGGTTCATTTTCGTCCCAGTTTCATATCTCTAAAGGTGTTAAACAGGGATGTGTAATGTCGCCTTGGCTATTTGATCTATACGAGGATGATTGCATGAAGGATGAATGCTGGGAATAGAGAGAATGGTGCACTGAAATCAGTTCAAATCAAATTAATACATATCAGCAAACTGGCAGTACACAACGGAGTCCTGGTTCCAACCATAATGTACGAATGTGAAGTATGGAATCGGCAGGATGAAAGTAAACTGAATCCAGACGAAGTGCGATCCCTCTGACGAATGTGCGGCAAGACGATATATGATCGATGTACGAACGGCAATATAAGGAAAAAAAACGGGGATAGCATTATCGATAAAGTTAAGAAAGGTGTGTTGCGATAGAAAGACGCGAATAATGTTTGCATAGACAGAGGAGTGTGGTGTTATATTCTTTCGTCGGCGTAATGGTTACTTAGTTAGTTAGTAAGTAGAAGGGATGGTGTTTATATGTGTATTTTGTACTCTGTAAATTCTACTTAATATTACTAAGGAGAATTGTTTAAAAATGCGGGGTTTATTAAAGATTACGTGTAATAATAGTCCGAGGCTTTGCCTACGTCTCCCGTAGGATCCGGGCGCTGTGTACTCGGGAAAGTAATTAGTTTAAGCTGGAAGGTAGATTATAGCCTTTCCATAGAGCGCCGCAAATACCTGGACGTCCGTTTTAATTATGTTATTGAATCATACTCCTGCCGCGCGCCGTCCGCCTTGCCAAACCACCGTATTATAATATAGAGGTTTGTGCATTACATTGTCCTATGTATGGTTTACCTACAAGACATCCATTACATACAGAGTGATTTTGATTCAAAATTCGTGAAAATAAACATTAGTGATTTTTCACTCTAATATTTATTTAATATTACCATGAAGCGCAGGAATGATCACCTTGCCTTGATGTAAGTAAAGATCAAGGTAACACTGCGTAGATACGATTCAGTGCCCTATGCACTATTGGGTGCGGATAAGGGTTAGCAAAAAAGAAAGAAAATAATTTATACGCGTATCATGGAAAAAATTCTGCGTTTGGTCCCGTTCATCTGATTTTCGGTCAGTTTAAATTTTTTTAACCTTTAAACTACACAGGCACTCATATGAAACGAGAATGAAACATCTTCAATAAAATAATATCTTCAAAGTTAAGAAATACTTCTAACATCAACTAAATAATATCATCCATTCTTTTGTTAGCAAGAATTGGTAAAAACGTTGCTTTTAACTTTGTGCGAGGTAAGGAAGAGGTGTAGAATTGTGAATCGTGCATCAAATGCCGAATTTCCCACGAGATCAGAGTGTAAGGCAATCAACAAGACGAGGAAGAAGACAATTGTAGGAATACAACTAAGTCAAGACATTTTTGCCTCATCAGTTATAATCGGCTGTCATTTAACAATAAATTTCAATTTACGTAAGAAAAAAATATTTAATTAAACTGAAAGAACTTTATTTTTCGGCGATAAAACGCGGAAAGATAATTTTTATCGCTAAACTTATATTAAAAACAATAAAACTAAGGATTGAATCTAAACTTTATACATTTAAGGGCTTAAGTACCTTATAAATAGGGAAATAAAGTATCACGCTCATCACCGAATAAAAATACCAAAAAAACAGCTACGAATATAAATAAAGAGGATAGAAATAAGGGGAATATTCCAGTAGAATATAGATAAGAAGCACATTGACGAAAATCATTTTGAATCATTGCAAAAACCATAAATAAATGCGCACAATTCAATTAAGAATTTATTAATTTTTATTATTTCATATCGATATAGTTTACATGATATTAAATCTGTTACTTTTTATAAAATATACAAAGCGCGATTTAAATAAAAAAAACTATGGTAAAAAATACACGAAAGACTTAGTTTATATTTTAAATATTAAAATCAAACACTGATTTTTAGAGTCTACTAAATTGTATTTTATTTTTAAAAACACATAAAAATCAAATTGTCAACAAACAGTAGTTTGATAATGTCATATCAAGGTGAAAAAATTGTCAATTTTTTATAATTTTTACATATTTTCAATCATAAAATACAATTTCGTAAACTCTAAAAAACAGTGTTTTATTTTAGCAGTGAAAATATAAATTAAAATGGATTTCTACAAAATAAACGCCAAATCTATAAATACGCTAGACCTTTTATACGTCCTGTTGTAAAAAGATTTTTACCGCAAGGCTTTTTTGCCAGAAAAAGGTCGATTCATCCCTCAATTGATAATTTTCACATGCGAAGGGTGACAAAATAACACCCTGTAAAGTATACCAAGTAATGTTCCATAGAATCTCTCTCTACTCGGGTTTGATTCTAGTAGTCGGAGCACATTTATGGTTCCATCCATTATTATTCTCGCCACGAATAATTTACTTACGCAACGCGGAATAAGAAATGGAATTACATAGACCATAAAGGGTCGGTGTTATAGAGCCTAATTCGATTTGTGAATGACATAACTTCGTGTGCGAGAAATATGTTTTTAAAAGAGTCGAGTTTTGGTCATGCACATAGTTTCGGTGGCTCTGAAGTTTCTATCCCTATCACAACTTGATTCCTGTTTCCATACCGACCTGCTTTGTCAAATGAAAACACTGCGATATTGAAATTTCTTGAATATTTTTCTCTACTTTGTTGCATATTTTAATAAACTTTATATAATAAAACTAAAACATTATTACAAACATTTTAGCCACTTTTATTTATTACGTTCATCTTTTGTTTAATTTAATTTTTGGTATTTTTATCATCTTCAGGAATGGATTTTTTCCCAAATGGAATAACCCCCAAAGCCTTTATTTATAGAAGCTTGCCTGCAGGTTAGATAGTAAAGATAGGGAAGGAAAACGTGGAAAATACATCACAAACACCCAGACCAATTGAAAATAAATCTTTTTAAAATTTATTTCCCAACTGGCGGGAATCGAACCCGCAACGTCACTTTCGCAGTCTACCCAACTACGCCACGCCGCCTGTCTAATAGATAGTGTCTATGTACATATGTCGGCGGGTATGTATGAGGAGATGCATGAATGTGGAAGAGGCGAAGATTGTTTGCAAAGAAAAATTCGTGTATCACTCTATTCGGCGGAGAAGCGGCGTGATGGTTAGTAAGTTTTTTAGTGGGTTAATTTAAGTTTACTTTTTTGTCACACCCCAACATTTTAACAACCGATAATTAAATAAATCTAGCAGATTATTTTAAATACGTCAAATTCTAATTCCGCATTACGCTGGTTAACGCGAATACGCGTTTATTCGACCCTCCGAGGTGGGGCGAATGTCAGCCTAATGTGACCCGCGAGTGCCCTCGGGCCGGTACTGCGTAACGCGGCTAGGCGGTACCGGTGTGCCTCTACTCGTATACAGTAACCCCCCCTATAACGTCGCGATAAGCACCGCGCTATCGGAGAGAACGTTATAGGGTAAATGTTTTTAAAATGTATTTTAATTCAATGGTGACTCATTTCTGATGGTTAAAATGTAAAAATACATATTTTCTATATTAAAAGCATTGTTAATTTTGTGGTATGGTAATATAACACTCTCTTTATCATTCATCGTTCACTTCGTGTACATTATTATTATTGTATTGTTAAGATAATCTAGAAAAAATATAATTAAGTAAAGCAATAAATGAAGACATACCCATAATAAATAACCAATTAAATATAGCTTTGAGTACACTTTTAAAAAATATTTCTATTGTTATTTATTTGTCTTCTTTCTCTCTTTCAACTTTTTTTTTTACAAATGTCAAAACGTAATAAATTCATTATAATGACCTGATGATGGAATGATTACTCTGAAACCGGCCACGAATAAGTGTTTATAAAAGCAGTATGAACAGTAAAAGTGAAAGTAAATGATAAGGAGAGTGTCGTAAAAATACAATTTAAAATAGTAACCCCTTATAACGTTCCTTCCAAAAACGCGCTACCTATCGCAACGTTATAAGGGGAGTTTACTGTATATCCCCCTACGCGCTCACGACTCACCCTGCATTCGGGCGTTAAAGTTTAAACGCGCTTATCGGAAGCTCGGAGCGAAACCCACCGTGACTTGGCTATGAATATTGGATAAGCGAAAATTTACCACATGGAGAATTTGAAAGAAATCAACGATAATCGCCGGGAAAATAAAACAAGGAAGGAATTAAATTTAAAAAATCATTTACGTCTGATGATAATTGAATAATTTCAAGTTACGAGCTTATTTTATGCTCTTAAAAGAGACTTTAAGAGAAGATACAGCAACAAAAGTTGACTAAAAGCTTCTCCCCTCTTTCCTCTCTTTGTTTTGTTTATTTTGGAAGATTTTTTTGCCCGACCTCAGAATATAATAAGGAAGAATAATTATTCGTTCATTTTTTATTTTGCTACATCGCTAGTCGACACTTCAAAACATAATATTCAAATTAGGGTGCAATAAAAAAATCCTAAATTATAAATTTACACACCCTGATTTCAATATTGCCATTCCCTTTAAATTTTTATAAACATTCTATTTTTTTATATATGCAGTACTTGCAATGTGCTTTTGCATTATAATTTGTATACTATCTTGCTTTTGATTGGTACAAAACAAAGAAGATTATTGTAAAAGCTACATACTTGGACAGGATATACCATTATGACTTATATTTGTAATAAAAAAAGGATTAAAAGGTTAGTTAAGTTCTTCAATTATTAAAAAAAAAACACTTTCATTATACGCGACTAGTATCGAAAACAACTGTAGTTTTCAAAAATAGTCATGTGTAATGAAATAAAACTTAATAAATGGTATTATACAAGTGTTTAATCTTGTTTTAAATAATCAACATGTCATTCCACAAAGTAAATGCCGAATTAATAAATTATATAAGTTCTTCAAACATTGTACGAAAAACAGAGCGATATTTGAGAGTAAAAAAAATACACAAATATCCACCAATTAAAAAAAAAGACGAGATCTAAAGGGTCCGCCAAATAACTTTTTTTTTTTGAAAATGCTATAAGTGCTATCGAGTGTAGCTTCGGCTGTGTGGCACGTAGCGCCGTCCTGTTGAAACCAAATGTTGCCAATATCCTCCTCTTCAATTTTTGTGAACAAAAATCCGTTCAACATGGCCCGATAACGATCGCCATTGACTGTAACGGCCACTCCTTGCTCATTTTCAAAGAAAAATGGCCCAATTATGCCTCTGGACCAAAATCCGCACCAAACAGTGACTCGTTTTGGGTGTACCGGCTTTTCAATGTATGCGTGCGGGTTTTCTGTGCCCCAAATACGACAATTTTGCTTGTTTACATACCCGCCAAGATCAAAATGAGCTTCATCCGAAAAGATGATTTTTTTGGCAAAATCGGCATCTTCTGTAAGTCGATCGCAGGCCCACTCAGCGAAGCGAAAACGCATTGGATGGTCAGTTGGCTTCAACTCCTGAACCAATTGGACTTTGTATGGCGTCATACTAAGGTCTTTATGCAAAATTCGTCTCAATGATGTCTCCGAAATGTTCAATTGTTGAGAACGACGGTGAATTGATGTTGATGGCGCTTCACGCACACTTTCTGCCACAACATCGATATTCTCGGGTGTACGCACTGTTTTTGGCTTTTCACGCTTTGGTTTATCGACGAGGATGCCAGTTTCTTTCACTTTTTTCACAAGATAACGAACATACGGAGCTGACGGTGCTTCTCTTCTTCCAAAAACCGTACGCAATTTTCGCACACATTCTGCAACATTACCATGATTTTCAAAGTAATGTCGCAATATTTCCCAGCGTTGTTCAAGCGTATACACAACCATATTCGCTCAGCGGAAGGATAAAACTAATTATCTGTCAAATCAGACATGAGCTAAGTGTTACCATTCACGAAATAAGCACTAGTTGAAAAAAAAACTTTAGATGGCGGACCCTATATAAGGCTTGAGCCTGAGGGTTTAACTTGAGGAGAAAACTGAGAGGTTGGTTAAACTGAGGGCGGGTCCGGATTAGGGAGTGAAATCTGCTCACAAGAATTATGTAGTAAGAGGTTCGGATCCCGCGGGACAGGAGAGCTGGAGAGGAGGTAACAAGCTCCGATTCCCATTCGGAAAAATTGATTCAACGAAAAGTCTATCAGACTCGGGCACGAACCGTACGGACCTAGAATATAAATTCAAATGAAAATCGAGAACCGTGTCATTAGAACATTTAGGGAGTCATGAGTTCATAAAAAAAAATATTTGATCTGGGAATCTTTTTTTTAATAAATCAGTTTGGCAGAGAAACCGGGTGAATGGAGGGACTATTAAAACAATTACTTGATATTTTTTCAAAATTTCTCTCGTAGTTTTCCCTCTAGCCCCTTAAGCCTATTAAACAAAAATTTTATTCATATCATTTTGAGTGTGTCTTAATACCCACATGTTCACAAATCTGGGTTTTCTCTACTAAGGTGACATTTTTACATTTTGACATCTCAAAATAGATGAAGAGGAATATGGAAGTCTGTGTATTTACAGGTCTTATAACCTGTTATAGGGTGGTTAAGTGATCACTTTACACCCGTCCAACATTCACCATTCTACCCATAATTGAAATACTCAAACCCAACCGCAATACTCAAAATTTTGGAACTCATAGATACTTATATCATCAATCTCATAACACAGTATATATGAGTTTACAACATCAATCTATGTTGGATTAAGAAAGCTTTTAATTTTAAGCAATTTTTTTAAATTCTTATGAAAAATTTAAAATCGTAGAGTATGAAATATAAAAACTTGTTTTTTTAGAGGAACAGAAACAATTTAATTAATTGGACCAAATATTAACTTCATTTAGCTTCATTAAAATATAAAATACAGCGTAAATTATAAGGATGAGGAAACTACGCATAAGGACTGCATACTAAAAAGTTTATTTTGAGTAAGATAATAATTAATTCGGAAGAGAAACGCGGTACGTGAGAGTGCCTTCTTTTTTTTTTACTGCCCGAAATGGATGCGAACAAAAAGTGTACCTCGGTTTGCTGTTAGCTCTACTCGGGCTGGCTTTGTTGTGCCGTGGATAAGGGAAAAAGTTACCTCATCAGCACTGCATTAGCATGACAAAACCGCTGGCGTCACACTAACAAACTGCCTCTCACCTGTAACAATACAAAGGGTACATATTAGCAGACAAATTCGGGTGAGTTATTTTTTTATTAATTTATTTTAAACTGCTTGCATAACAGGTACATACTAAACTTTTGCATAATTGGCACTAATTGCAATGAAGCAATATCTTCCAAAAATAGACCAATGTGAATGGTTGAATTTACAACATTTTGAGTGAGTCCAAATACTTGTGTTGTCACGTGTAATGTATCACAAGATTCATCAATATATATATATATATTATATATATATATATATATATATATATATATATATATATATATATATATATATATATATATATATATATATATATATATATATATATATATATATATATATATATATATATATATATATATATATATATATATATATATATATATATATATATATATATATATATATATATATATATAGGAGTTCCAAAAATGTTAGCAGTGTGGTTGTCAATCATGGGTAGAATAGGTGAATGTTACACGATTGTAAAGAGATGACTTAACCAGCCTATAATGGATGTAAGGCTCTGAAAATCATCTTCATCTATGTTAAGATTTTAAAAATGTGAAAGGATAAAGTTTATATCTCTAATACTTTTTTACAAGTAGAGGGTAGAAAGA
The DNA here is from genome assembly GCF_059751285.1 of Brachycentrus maculatus. Lineage (NCBI taxonomy): Eukaryota > Metazoa > Arthropoda > Insecta > Trichoptera > Brachycentridae > Brachycentrus > Brachycentrus maculatus. Next base: position 74,780 of record NW_028280992.1, on the reverse strand, counting down.
GCTTGTATGTAAAGAACTATGTATATACTAAAATAAAAAATATATAGAAACAATTTCATGACTACAATTTGATAGAATAGTGAAAGGATAGAAAGTAGGAGCTGGTAAAGAGAGGAGAGAAAGATGATCTACAAAAGGAAGGAGTGATATGATATATGGTTGGGGTTCTAAAGATTGATAAAAAAAATTCAGACGTTGTTTGATGGTTCTAAAAAATAAGAACTTTTCCGTATAGAGGTTATCCGTTCCAGAATCTGGGATCTTGGGCGGAAAGAGAGTTATGTTATTTATTGATTTGGCTTGAACTTTGTGAAATAACATAATAATGTAAATATATATAAAAATAAAACACTTGCATTGGACCAGTTTTGAATTTATCAATGGAAACGAGAACTATTCAATTAGTATTTTCAACTATCAATGAGAACATTTGTAGTTCTCGAAAGCAGTTATGTTTATATTGGTATTTATTTATCTCGTGATTAAAAAAGAAAAACTAAATAACTAAAGCTTCCCTCTTGTGTTCTCACTGATAAGAAATAAAAAATAAAAATAAACAAAAACAAGAAACAGCTCCTTTTCGCTCTTTAAACTTTAACGTCCCCAGGACACAACTCTGAAATTTAAACTTAGCTTCACATACAGTGTTTGAAAATAATGCGAAATGCATCGAAATACGTGTCGTAATAGATATTAAGAAATAGGTATTTACAAAGTTTAACTTAAACTATAAAACAAAAAAAGAAAACACTGAAAAATAGTGTAGTATAATGAATAATAATTAGTATCACTTTTTGGATTTAACAAAACCTTATTAGACGGCTAAAACAACTAGAGCATGCAAAAAACAGCAACCAAAAAATGGATCAGAAAGCTCTTTGATATTTGAACCTTATAAGCGGGGATTGTAAAATAAAGTGTCCTTTTCAGGACTCCGCTACGAAAGTCGAAGTCTTTGTTTCAATATGGAATAATAAAACAAAAGGAATATTATTCCGCCCTTTGGGCATTATTAAAATATATTCAGTTCATACATACAATTTTGGTGCCGAGAAAAATCATGCTTTTATACACCCCCGCACACGGAGAACCATTTATTTTTGTCATGCAATGTGGGCAAGTGAAAGGGCCAAGTTTAACCAGAAAATTTGAAATAGTTGTGTAGGACAAAATTGTGATATTGTAAACATCGGACGTATCTTAACAGATATTGTAGTTTGATTTAGGGAACAATTTTTATGAAATCGGGGTGCGGTGTTTTGAAATTCACGGGACTCACGATTCATATTATAACAACACGTATTAGGGAAATGGCGGGGAATGTGGGGGGATGGAGTTGAAGGAAGGGATAGTGAAGATAAAGCAGAGAATGAGAACAGTACTGTCAAAAAAATTAGTATTATATATGCAAATAAGATTTCACGTGTCGGATTTTATTAAACAGAGTAAACGATTGATTTTTAACATAAATAAATTCATTCAAACGTTTTCTCGTCCTGTTAATCGATAATCACTACATGACAGCGATTGATCTGTGATTTTTCATGTGTAGCATGATGACTTAGTTTTAGATGGATACAATTTCAACGAATATTGATCGAAAACCAAAAACCGATAAATAAAGATAGTAATAAATAAATAGTTTGGGTAGTTTAAAATAGTTAGGATAGAACATATAAAATAAATTTATATTGTGAATCCAAACTTAAATTACGGTTGAAACTGTTTTACGATAGAGCGCGTTTCATTTTTACATAAAAAATCAACCCTAGTAAAAATAAAGGTATAGTCATGCGTTGAGTGACGTGATCTAGAATCAACTAATAAAAAGATAAAACCCACGGCCAAAGAAAATCTCTGTAAAGTAAATAATATTTATCGGTCGTTATATTAAGAACACACGTCCACAGTCCTTGGTGTTAAGCGAATGGTCCTAAGTACCGTTGATTTACCAGAGAAATTATAATTTCAAATGGATGAATATGGTATAGGGTCCAATTAATCTCTTTTTTATAAAGGGTTTTTACGAGATCAAACTTTTAATAGTCACAGAACAACGCTTATAGGAGCCCAAACCTATCATCAGTTCTCATTCGAATAACCGAATAACGCACACGATACTTGTATGCGCAAACCATTCCGGAATACGGAACGAGATGTGACAACTGTTGCTCTGAGCGAGTTATTCTTAATAAAAGTCTACAAAATTTCCGATAAGACAAAAAATATTTGAGTTACTTTTTTTTTGTAATGTAAAAAAGAAGAATATATTTTGTAAAAATATTGAGAAAAAAAAACTGTTAAAACCTTTCGACGATTTTCGATATTGATTACCTTCTATACTTGTACGAATTTTCATGGTAACAAACGCATGATCATTTTTTTTCAGAGCTTACAATAACCGGGATACTTCACAAGCTTCAGGAATATTCGACGATCTTAATAGTTATTTTTCGACATCTCAACATAGATGAAGAAGAATATGGAAGTCAAAGCTTTTAGGGGGCTTAAGACCTTTATATGCTGGTTTAAGTTATCACTTTACACACGTGTAACATTCACCAATTCTATCCATGATTGACAACCATACTACTCAAATTCTTGGAAGTTCCATATATATTTATGATCCAATTTCGAAACATTGTACTTGAATTTCACTAGAGACATCTATTGGTGAGATGAAGAAGCTCTTTTATTGAACAGAAAGTCTTATATTTGTATGTTGAGATGTCAAAAAAATAATATGAAAAACAACTCCCATAATTGGAGATAATCCAGATTTATTAATGTATTTGGATAAACTCAAAATGATGATCATATTAGTTGATTACATACTGAGTTGCGAGGAAACCGTCCGTTAAAAATGTGCGGATTAATTAAAGTTTTTTATTCTTCCGGGAATGCGGTTGGGAGATCTTTCAATGTACAAAGCGTTATTATATCAAGACGCCAAATGTCCCGAGTAAACCGAATCACTGGAAAGACCGATTTTGAAACGACTTCCAACAGCGTCGCATAAAAGTCAGTATAAAGTTAGCTTAACTAGTTTGGGGAGTCGGACGCAGAATTTTTGGTGCCATAAACTAAAATCTCAAAAGAGAAATAGCCCTAAAAGGTATTCGAGATTTATATTCTGGCGTGGAAGTTCCGTAAAGTGGCATTTTTTCTCTTCTCGCATTTTCATCATTACGTAATAAACTAAAGCTGAAAGAATTTCATTAAGAGTGAAAAAGAGGCAAGGTTCCCTATAAGACGTATTTAAATTACTGAAATTTTCAAAGGCAATTATTTTTTTAGATTGAGTATCTTATTACGAGACTATAATTTTAATTATTTTACTTACTGTTTTAAAAGAAAGAAAAAAGTGATATTATCGGTATCTCTAATTAGTTAGAAATTATATTTTTCTTTAATTTTTATCTTGCTAGATTATGTGTAAAGTGGACGGTTTATTGCTATGAAGCAATATCTTTCAAGCAACCAAAAACATACCAGTATACTGGTATGTTTTGAAAATGATGCGGAATGCATCGAAACACGTGTTACTATAGATTTTAAGAAAAAGTGGTATTCACTATGTAAAACTTAAATTAAAAATGGATAGATTTTACCATAAAGTGACTGCCGAATCAATTAATGAAAAAATGTTTCAGAGATTTATTGAAGGATATCGGTGAAGCTGCGTTTTCACGAGGAGAGGTTACACATTCCATAGTTTGGAGATTGATGAGATAAATGAAAGGCTGAGAAATTATCCTTAGTTTTAAGATATTAAAACGTTCGGTGCGTCGAACACGGCTCCCGTGTCCATACAAATATTGCAGCCACGCGTTGGCGGGAGTCGTGTTGAATAAAGATCAGGATTCGAAGCCGATTTTATGTGTTTTGAAAACACACTAATTTTTTATGTTTAAATAGAAAGTAGAAATTTATTTTGAACAAAGTTATGGGTGTTCAAAAATTCGCACTATATGACATTATTTTATACGCATTGAATGTGTAGAAAAAATAATTAAGTACCTAGGACTTTACATGTCCCAGATTAATGCCATTGTTAAAACACACGCTTACTTCTCAAGGGCAGGTGGTAGGATTTTTCACAAAAGCTCCTTTTCCTTTATTGGAAATATGTAAATGAGTAATATTTCTAAGGAAGAAAAAACAAGGATTGGCTGTAAATGTCTTCCAGGAATATCACATTGTCTTGAGTCACTAACTGTTTGCTCTATAGTAAAATAAGCAGAAAATATCATAGAGAAAATATTCAACGGGCTGAGATTTATTTACCAAGTCAAATATTGAGATCTACCACATTTACAGAAGCGTAAATTTGTAATGTAAATTTTCCCTCACATTTAAGTGAAATATTATTTCTGAGAAGAGAAAAAAAACTCTCATATCAAATAAGTGTTTATTGTTACAAACCAATTTAATATTAAATTAACTTATTTTTTTGTTTATTTATTTTTTTTACAAAAATGTATATCCAATTCGAACCCCGCCCACTCCTTTCATCCTACAAGTATATAAGTTGATTCGATTATAGGTCTAATTTTAATGTACGTTTAACCTCGGCTCGTAACGCATGTCTGTATTGAAAACTATAGTGCATGTTGGTCTTCGAGTCGACCAAAAATCGCATGTGTTAGACATTTTGTGTAGTTTTGAGTGTGTAAATGGTGCTATGGTGGTGAAGGGTAGTATTGTTTGCATGATGTGTTAGTGATTGTCCTGACGAAGAGACGGGTACGTCTCGAAACCGGTAGACGTAAAAATCTCGGTGAGTGGTTATATACTAATTTTATTAACATTTTTGTAAAAAAAAAATAAGTAAAAATGACTAACCACAAAGTAAATGCTTTAAATATTAATAATATTGAGAATATTATTTTTTTTAACTACTAGCGTTTTTTTTGGATAATCGTTTGATTTTATGGAAACAGTCAAACAATAAATTTGAAGCCTTCTTAATTTAATATGATTGTTGAGTTTTCTATTTTGTGAGTTATTATTTTTAAAATAATAAAAACTGTACTCTTTGTATCGTTTTCACAGACTAAAAATTTTGACATGATTGTAATCTTCCTTTAAAAAAGAAATGAAAATAGTACTGCTAAAGATTTATAATCATAAAAGTAATAATTTGGATAATTTAATTAGCACCATTTTCGTAAAATACTACATCAAGGGCGCTTATAAAGACTATAGGATATTTTTTCTTTATTTATTTATTGGTGCATATGCCTGTAAGGCCTTTACATATAGAATAAAAGCTGCTATAAACAATGTAAAAAAGGTAAAAATGTCCTCAACACTAGTAATGGGACATTAATTTAATATTAAATAAACATAAATATGTAAATGCAGCTTATAATTGAGCGAACGCGTTACATTTTTTAATCTATACTACTACAGTCACTAGCCATTATTACATATGGATGAAACAAGTTTCACAACAACAAGTTTCCCGAACAAACGAAGCAAACGAAGCAGGCTCCAATTTTCCCGAAGCTCCCCAGAGAAATTTGCGAAGGGAAACTAGCCCCGGAAGTCGCGGAGTTGGGACCAAAGTCAAATATAGAGCGGGAATGCACTCGTCGGGCCGAATGGTACAGTGTTCCGGTCTTGAGAGGGCGGGAAACGGGACTCGACCGCGCGGCTCGACACAAGGGCGGAAACTCCGAACGGCCTATACGGACTTGTGTACATCGGTGGGCACCAGAGAACTGCTAGGTTCTTGTTTGTCAAATTATTTGCATTTCTTCTTCTTCTTCTAAATCTTATCCGCACCCAATGGTGCAAAGGGCACTGTATCATACAGAAGAAGTGTTATATTGATCGTTAAATACACGAAGGTAAGGTGATCAGGCTTCCGCTACATGTACCAGTCCAGGGTCATATTTAGACTGAAAAATCACTAATATTTATTTTGACCCTCTTAGGAATTGAACCAGGACCTCCAGCATGGTAGCACAGCGCGCTAACCACTACACTGTAGAGGCTGACATTTTTACATTTTGTTTACAATTGGTAGGTGAATATTGTTGTATGTCTAAATTTGAACGTAATATGATTGACTAAGTATGAGAGAGAGACTCGCCACTCAGATGGCAGAAATAGCAAGGGTAAGTATTCCAAACAACACTATACCAACAAACGTATCTTAAAAATACAGTTACATAGAGTAATACAACCTTAAAAGCAAGGCATGTGATATGAATTGTTCGTAAGATATATAAAAGAAGACATATAATGCATTTTCAATCAAGCTGATAAAAAAAGGTTATGGTGATATCGAAAATGTACATTTTATTTTAAGTTTCATTTTTTAATTTTGACTAATTTTATAAATAAAGATTGAAATTACGTAAGCGCAAACATTGTTTGGTCTAATTGATTTCGAAAATTATAAAAAAATATCCGTGAAAAAGGTGCCGGAACGCCGTTCGACCGCGTAACATGAAAAAAAAGAACTGGTTATACCTATTGATGTAACAGATCCTTGCAGTTTCAACAAAAGATGATTGCAAAAAATTCATGGTCTTCCTTGACTTGAAAATCCAGCCACATTCACATCTTAAATCTGTTTCACCATATGTTCAACAATAATTCGCTCCACGTGCCAAAACCATATTAACGGCATTTATGTATTGAATGATCCTGAAACGTTAGTAACGAAATCGAATATAAAATGATATGTCAGTCACTTCTTTCTACAACGTCATATATAAAAATACTTGATTTTTCAGGAGATCGATTTTAAAGTTTAAGAATATAATGAAATTTGAAAAATATTTAGTAGGCATATTTAAAAAAAAAAAATTTAACAATACCTTTTCTTCAAAATGCAATAACAACACTTTCTGCCCTATAGCGGGTAAATATTAAGTCAAAAATATGCCGCTTTTGCTGGGATATAGTACATTTTCTGGGCATTCCGAAAACATGCACAACTGGAAATTGACGAATTTTGATATATTACATTGTTGAAAGGAGTGAGCGATGTTTAATATATCACGTTTGTTATAATGTATCATATTTATTTATTTCGACGTACCTTGTGGTTTCGCCGAAGTCAAATTTATCAGGTGCGATGTTTGCACGAACCCGGAAAGTCATTTCAGCGACTCGTATGCGGCTACGAGCATTAATATCGTTAGAAGGGTGCAGAATTGTGCACCATTTGCATTGCGAATACAAGAGGGTGAGAATATATGGCGGGGAACATTAAACCGAGTGGAGTGGTGACTTTCATAAGTACCTTTTACTTCAGAATTCAGTTACACAGAAGGTTTTACGGTGTCACAAAAACAGCTTTTATTTAGCGTGAATTTCATGCGAGCAAAATTGAAAAATATATAGAACCTAGTCCTTGCAGTCACGTGGATACACGTTTGGGAAATGAGTATACCTACAAGGGTTAAGCTATCTCTTGTCAAGGTAGTCTGTCCTGTGCTTCAGGTATCAGCCTACGGAAATATTTGATAAATATTAAAGTTTAAAAGAAAAAACACATATATTTATTTTTAACCCACTTGGAAACGCACAAGGACCTTCAGTATTATAGTCAAACGCACTTACCACTACATATTATCACAAGGAGAATAAAGAAGATGTGAGAACTATCTTAGTGCATGTCAGACCTCAGCCTTTAGTGCATGTTGGTCCTTGGGTCGACCAAAATTCGCATGTGATTTTCACAAATATTTTGTGTAGATTTTGTGTAATAATAGAATTGAAGTAAATTCAGACTGCGTTTTACATTTGAACTCCTATCATATTATCCTAGTATCCTTGGGTATTATCCTTGGCTCTACCCGACTGAGTTTCTCCAAGGTATGCTTGGCTACAACAATTTAGAAACCAGAAGGAATGTGTATTTGATTACGCATTTTTATCGATTGTTGCGCGGTGTGATCGATAATCCTGAAATTATCCGGAGCATTGGTCTGTATGTTCCCGATAGTTACCTCAGACAGCGTCGGCATAGATTGTTTCACATTCAACACAGGAACAACCTGCCGATAGTTATGCCTGTAGAAAGAACTACCGCTATGTTGAACAATATCACTGTTCCATGTGCCTGAGGGGGTATTCCCAAGCGGAATTCTTCTACATCTTTAACAAGAGTGTTCTTGCTTAATTTATATTTTTTGTGTTATTATATAAGCTTTAAATTTTAGTTTGTAATGTATATATAATTTTTTTACTGAATAAATTGAATTGAATTGAAATTGAATAAACTCAATATGTCAATACTTAGGCAGATCTATTTTTTTATGAATTACCTAACGTCCAAGTGACTCTGAAATCTAGCTACGGATTATGCAAAACCGCTTATCATGTCCCTACTCAGGCTTCAAATTTATAAGTTTCATAGCCTATGCCTACTCGTGAGTGGATTTACTCTTTATGTTTAAAGTTACTATAATTTCATGTAATTCATGAGTGAAAATTCTAGCCAAAAACACTAGCTAGGCAGATCTAAGACAACAAGGAAACTGAGTCAAGCACCTATGAAAAAAAAACAAATAAACCAACAAAAAAAACAAAAACCAAACTATCTGTTTTATCCAAAACGTAAAAATACGTGATTCGAGATTAACACACGCATTATACTGAGAAATGTATTATGCCGAGTTTCACAGATTGACTCATTTTTATAAAGTGACCCTCGGGAGGCCCCGAGTGGGACAGTCCCAAACAGTACCATTGTATAAGTGGTTTTTAATTCAGTTGGGTGGTATTTCCGTGAAAGGGACGCCGGGTAGATCCTTCGTGATCCCCTGAAAAGGGACGCATCCCTGTATGGCAAATTAAATTTGTACCGTGTTCAAGGGGCGCGTCACAAAGGTCACCAACAATGGAATGGCCCTACGAAACGGACTAGCCAATATAACACTCTTACAAAACAGGGGCGTATTCCCAAAATCTTGAAAATGATTAATTCGACTACGCCTTTCAACAACACAAAATAAGTCTTTTGCCACAGCTGACTTATCTTTTGTAGCAGCAAATGGTTTTGGTCAGTAGGATATCAATTTAGAAAGCATTAACAATTTACGGAGATTTGGGCATGTGAATCGAGCGAGTGAAGAAATAATTGTAATTTTTGAGGCAAATGTGGTTAGTAATAGAAGCAGATGAAGACCGAGGAAAACTTGGCATGATCAAGTATTTCAAATACATTAAAACGGCTAGGTTAGGAGTCTGTATGTTTGAGGAGATGTATGAGTGTGTAAGAGCCGAAGATTGTTTGCAAAGATAGATTGGTGTGGCGTTCTCTTTGCCTAACCTTGCAGAGAAGCAGCAAGGTGGTAAGTTTTTTTTAAATTATGACAACATTTTGAATGTGTCCAATCTCCGAATGTGGTTTCTTCAAGTGTGAGAGTTTCAATTTGACATCTCCACATTTCGGCTGTCCAAATTTAAAACACAGTAAGGGACATTTTTTTTGCATTTTTGGACTAAGTAGAGTCTACTTAGTCCATAAATACAAAAAAATGTCCCTTACTGTGTTTTAAATTTGGACAGCCGATATATGATTAATACTTAAACCAGCCTTGTAAACACCCAGACTCCATATTCTTCTTTATCCATGTTGAGATGTCAAAATGCATAAGACTTTTGTTTTTCAACAATACGTCGAATATGACCAAAACTTTGTACCCAAATGCTCGAAAATAATTTTTAACATTGACGGGATGGCTTTGCGAATACGTGAAAACAACACGAATTACCGTGGCGATTTGGGAGACTGAGTGCCGGTCTCGTGAAATGAAAAGAAAAAACGGGATCGGAAAAAGCCGACGGATATCTCGCACGGCCATTGTAAAGGCTTTCCACGGTGCACGTTCGGGCCTAAAGGAAAAACGCGCGCTACGTGATCTTTTCAAATAACTTCAAAGGGACTCGTAATTTGGATTAATCAGCCTTGTTCCAGAAATTTTCCTTTGATATTATATATATCGCCATTGTTGAATATTTGTTTATTTAAACATCATGCAAAGAAATGAAATAAGTACATTGGCGGGCTTGTTGCTAAAAAGCAATATCTTTTATATAAATTATAATATAAATTGGAAAAAGGAGCAGAGATAGACCGAGAAAAAACATGGCACGATCAGGTATGTCAAATACTTGAAGTGTTCAGGTTAGGATTCGTAACAATCGGCGGGTATGTATGAGGAGATGCATGAACGTGGAAGAGGCGAAGAATATTTGCAAAGACAGAGTGGTGTGGCGTTCTATTCTCTCTGCCTACCCCTGCGGCGTGATGGTTAGTTAGTAAGTTAGTTTATCAATATCTTCCAACCAACCAAAAACAGACTAGTGATATTGATCAAAACGTTTGATACCAAATATAGCTGTTTGCAATCAGAGGGTAGATAATAGTACTTGAACATTAAAAAAAAACATGTATTACAAATTGGTGTTAATAAGGAAGGCACAGGAAAAAGGGAAATTAGTGGAAAACTATGGGAGGAGGTTTAATGGACAGTTAGGATTCTAATGATAAATAGAAATGTCTCAGACGTTTCTTAAAAGTTATTAGAGAAGGTGCATTTTTTTAACAAGGAGAGGTGATTCATTACATAGTCAGGCCGCTTGGACAAAGAAGGAATTACTGAAAAATTATGTGTTATGGCGATTATTCTTTACTGACAGAATAAATTTGCAATATTGTGTGTTTAAATAAATACACAAAGAAAAGTAAATACCAGACTTCCTAAAAAAAGAGTTTTCGATTATGAAACTTTAATAGTGTGTTTTGAAGCAAAATCTATCTGGAATATTATTTTAACAATAAACCAAGTTTAAAGCACTCGTATGATATACAATAAATCTCATTTATGTTTAAAGGTTTTCACCCGAAGCTAAATTAAATTTCCATATAATAACTCTCCCGTGAATATGACTTTTTTACATTATTTTCAAGAATTATTTATTTATTAATTGTTATTAATGAAGAAAATTTAAAAAAAAATCATCAGTGCCTACGCAGAAATGCTAAATGACAGAAAAGCGATTCAAAGTTATCGTATATCAAGCTTTATTTATGATCTGTAATATAATACAAAATAAATAGGTAGGTGGTAGAAATGGTAATCTGACAATATTCATTTTAATATTGTTAAAAAATGCGTTCGAATTAACTTTATAGTGTAAAACATGAAACGCTCTCGATTCGTTAAAAGTATAAATTCGGATTATGTCTTGAACTGCTAATTATAACCTTCTGCTTACTTTTCTAAATCACGATAAATAAAACCAAAACTTTTGAAATATTTTTAAAACTCAGAGGTGGAAATTGACTATCTCTCCGAGATGTAACACAAAGGGAACAATGAACGATAAGGAAAGTGTTACACAACATACAACATAATATGGGGACATTTATAATTGGTGCAGTCATTCTAATTTGAAGAAACTGCGAGAAAAACGAAAAAACGAAGGTAGGTACAAAAATAAGTATTAAAAGCGACGGTTTACGTCTGAGATTATTGTTTAGGGGCCACGATAGGAAGTTGAGTGGCCTTAGTATCCTACAGCAGATTCCTCCCGCCCAGCTGGTGAGCTTAAATCACAACCTAAGCCATGAGAGATTATCCCGCAGGACTCGTGAGGTGAGGAAATAGTAAGGGATGCTCCGCGCGATTTAAGACGACCCCATTCCGGGTTTAAGGTTGAAAAAATCACCCCTGAGAGATTGGCACAACGCGAAGCAGACACCGAAAAGAAAACAAACAAGAATTTTCAGCGGAAAAATCGCCAACGTTTATTTCTGACAAAATCAAGAACACAATCTTATTTGTTAAGAAATGCTTCTTATGGAAAAAGCTTATGAAAATACAAAGCGGTGAGCTATTAAAAATAATGATTTTATTTGAATTCCAAATTTTCTTCCTCCCTACTTTTTTCCTTTGTGACCCACATCCATTATCCTTTATGCATGATCCGAGTAATTATATTTTTGAAATACAACACTGTTAGTTTATTAGCTTTATCTCCATAATAAATATTTACATACTAACTACATTTCGTATTTGATTTTAAATTTACACACACATACAAATTCCGTTAGATAGATTTTACACGAAATTCGATCAAGTACTTTTTCGATAGATTAAGTTAAGCATTGGATCGCATTACGAAAGAAGATTGAAAGACAATAAAAAAAAAGTCATTTTTAAAGAACGACTACACAAGGTTTTATAAAGAAAATAAAAATCTGTGCTTATAAATTCTCAAAAAAAACTTACTTATACGTATTATCTAGCATAACCATTGGGAAAATGAGTATTAAAAAAATGCGAGACAGTTTTCAAATTTGGTTAGATCCATTTTTGAATAAATAATAAAATGCTGAATTATGTAATATTGTGCATTTAGGACTGTATATAAGATAAAATATATTTATTTATTGATTTAGCGTTTAATTTGTAGAACTCCATTTTAATTTATGTATTAATTTTTAAATCAAACACAGATTTTTTGAGTCTACTAAGTGGTATTTTATTTTAAAAAAAAAACAGATAAAAATTAATATTGTGACAATTGTTTCGCCTAGTTATGGCATTTTCAAACGAATGTGAAGATTAAATGGACTGACGGTCCTTAAGCTATACAATTCTAGGTACTTGAAGATATTTTTGACATGTGCATTAATAATTTATGGGGGACACGTTGTCACAATATTAATTTTTATGTGTTTTTTTTTAAATAAAATCCAACTTAGTAGACTCAAAAAATCTGTGTTTGATTTAAAAATAAATAAATAAATACATAATATGTCAAATAAACAAATGTTTTTACATTATACTATGTGAATAAAGGAATAAAACACTAAAGGCTCTTTTTAACTCCCTCCAGATTTACTGGGTATGATTTACGCTTAGACATTATATGAAATGACCCGAAAGGGATACCAAATAATATGATGAATTATTATGATAGGTCTTTCAAAGTTTAAATTTTAAAGTACAGTTTCTAGATTCCAAAACTTTATAATTTTAAATAATTTGCGTTATAAGCGTAAAGTTTCAAGTTTCAAACATAAATAACTACAAACATCAAAAGGCAACTTAAAGTTAAAGTACAATAATTCTCATTGTTTATGTAGTTTTAGTTTAAAACTAGTTTGAATTAAAGTAAAATCCTTAAACACCATTTAAATTATTTTTGTTAGCAGCAAAAAATCTAAAAAAAACAAATACGATTTTTTTTTAATTTCTCAGTATCACGATTAATAAACTTCGTAATTTAAACAAGTATCGAGAATTTCATTAATTGATTCGGCTTTCACTTTATGTTAAAATCTATCCATTTTTATTTTAGCTTTACTTAGTACATAACACGGTTTCTTAAAATCTATAGTGACACGTGTTTCGATGCATTTCACGATTTTCGGTGTTTAAAAATGATGCGGAATGCATCGAAACACGTGTCACAATAGATTTTGAGAAAAAGTGGAATTTACTTAGTTAAACTTAAATAAAAAATATTATTAAGAAAATTATTCAAACGAAAAAATCACAAGACTACCTTTCATATGTGTAGTTATTATTTCTGAGAGTTATATACAAATGTTGAATATTTGATCGGCCCCTAAAATACGAGAGAGATTACTGACTGCAGAAAACGGTTTGAATAAATCATTATTGTTGTAGTTATCAAAGGTCGCAATATCGATAGTTACTTAACCACAGGTTTCCAAACTTTTTTGTCCTAGCGCTCCCTTGAGATAATTTAGAAAAAATGTAAAAAGCAATATATGGTACAAAGATTAAAATTTCTTTCACATCTTTATATAAGTGAAATTATATACTTTTTTTAAAGGCAAAATATATTTGGTAAAAGGTTCCAATGTACCTAAATATTATTTGGGACTATATTTAACTAGATTTTAACAAAAAAACTAACAATCACGCCGCTTCTCCGCTGGGTAAGCAGAGATAATAGAATGTTTTTGCAAACATTCTGCGCCGCATGCTCATACATAACCACCGATTATTTCGACTCCTGACCCGACCAAATAGTTATTGAAATAGGCTAAAGTTATGCAAAGTTATGTTGGAATAGGAAAATTACGCGTAAAATTTTTACTCAATTTAGTAAGACATAGAGCATTTCGAGAATACCTCTTAAAATTAGATAATACCGTTTTAAAATTAGACAAAACTCCACATGTAAATGTGATGAGACATCATCACAAGATGTCCGTCATTCAGTGTGGATACGTCCCATTTTAGAAAAAAAAAATTGAAATTGGAAACAGAATGTGCAAAAGAATGTGCAAAAGAAAGAATGTGGTCAGCAGCTGACAAAAATTGATGAGGCAATAGGACACAAAGATCTATCAGAATTAGTGGTGTCTTATTTAGAAAATATGACAAGGCGAATAAGACAAATTAATGAGCTATATAACACATCTTGATTGATAAAAGATATTGAATCCATTGCATCTGTTGTATTGTTTTTTAGGGATCAACATTATTATATAATTTATTTTATGTATTAAATGTTGAACAAGCACTGATTTTTTTGTGTTCTTAGTTGTATTTTATTGTTAGAGCTAAAATCACTCGTAAACGAGTGATTTTAGCTCTAAAGCATTTTGATTTTAGAGTGATTTTAGCTCCAAAGCATTTTGTTTGTTAGAGCTAAAATCACTCGTAAACGAGTGGAGGCCTAAAAGAAAAATGCGCTCAAAAGGTCAATCGATAGAGTGAACAAATTTCGGCAAAATATACCATGCGGTTCAGTATCAGTTTACAGTCGGTAATATACGTACAGATTCCGTCTGCACAGTTTTAGTTTAGGGATGAAAAGCAGAAATGATACACGGGGGATGAGGCCGCCCGATAGTGTGACATCGCAGGAAAGGAAGAAGTGTCTCTACGGCGGTTATCGGCAGCCTCCATACGCCTGATTTGTTGTATTGCCGAATGCCGGCGTGATTTATGGCCTCCGCCCCGCATGTGCTTTGTGTACGGGGGGCAAGTTCTATCGGGATCGCCGATGCCGAACTAATGTGGCCTGCGAAATGTGTACATATATACAGTATATAGATTCCGTATAAAAGCAAAATTCGCTTTTTTAAAAGACAAAAATAAAAGCAAGTGACGGGTTAAATCCCTTTATCCCGTTCGACAGTTTTGTACGGCAGAACACGTCTCTAAATCTTAAACCAATACGAAAAATAATCCATTTTATGGTTATATAAATAAATTCGGAATTACGTAATTTTATGCATTTATGTCTACACCAGCATTAAGAAATAAAATGACAAATAAACAAATGATTTTACATTAAACTATATGAAAAAGGGAAAAAAACACTAAAGGCTCATTTCAATTCACATCAAATTTACTGGGTATGATTTACGATAAGACATATTAAGTGATTTTTTTATTTACTAAGTAAAACTTAAATTAACAATTGATATATTTTATCACAAAGTGACTGTCGAATCAATTAATGAAATGACTCTTAAGGGATATCAAATAATATGATGAGTTATTATGATAGGTTTTTCAAACAACATTTTGAGTGTGTCCAAATACTTGTTCACAAAATCTGGATTATCTCCAATTACAGGAGTTATTTTCATATTATTAATTTTTTTTGACATCTCATCAAAGATGAAGAAGAATATGGTAGTATTCTACCCATTATTGACAACCACACTACTCAAATTCTTGGAAGTTCTATATATATGAACCAATTTAGAAACCTTGTTCTTGAATCACTAGAACTTCACTAGAGACATCTATTGGTGAGATGTAAAGAAGCCTTTTTATTAAGCAGAAACTCTTATATTAGACTTCCATATTCTTCTTCATCTTTGATGAGATGTCAAAAAAAATATAAATTATAATAATAATATGTATTTCAAAGTTTAAATTTGAAAGTACAGTTTCTAGATTCCAAAGCGTTACACATATTTTTAAATTTTATAAAACCAATTGACGGGTAAAATCCTTTTATCCCGTCCGACAGTTTTATACGGCAGAACACGTTTCTGAATCTTAAACCAAAACGAAAAATAAACTCAAAATCAATACTAACAACTACCAACTGGCCTCGCAAATTGAATTTCTCTTTTACAATTTCTCTAAGGTTACACGGGCAATTGGGACGTGGCGATATAATAGCACAGTATAAAATACTCGATGTAATGCAATCCCAATGAAAACAAAGTTTCGCAAGCACTGTTATTATTTATTGTATATATCAGTACAAAAACAGTTCTGGTTTATTATACTTATTTATACAATAAATAATAACCGTTTAACCGAATAAGTAAAATAGGTAATCGCTTAATACTGCGGGGTGTTAGATTTTATTGCCCATCTTCAAATCCTTATTGAAACGTTTATTTTAGTACATTCTTGTTGAATATTTTTTTGGAACCTTTTCTTTGTCTTTTTTTTTCTCGTTAGCAGCCAAATAAATAAATCTTACTAACTAACTAACCATCACGCCGCTTCCCCACAGGGGTAGGCAGAGAGAATAGAGCGCCTCACCACTCTGTCCTTGCAAACATTCTTCGCCTCTTCCACGTTCATGCATCTTCTCATACATACCCGCCGATTGATACGACTCCTAACCTGACCACTTTCAAGTATTTGGCATACCTGATCGTGCCATGTTTTTCTCGGTCTTTCTCTGCTTCTTTTCCCGCTAACATTAGCCTCATAAATTTGTTTTACCGTTCTTTCCTCACTCATTCGTTCTACATGTCCAAACCATCTCAACACACCTTTCTTAATTTTATCGATAATGCTTATCTCAAATAAATAAATAAATCAAATAACAATATAGAGCTATAAAAACGAGTATTTTACATACTTCACTATTTTCCGTCTTATTTCAGATTACTGAGGGTTGTCATCCTTGTGGAAGCAATGACTCTTCTCCAGTTATCCTTTTACTGCGCTGCACGTAGCGCTCCAACCACCGAGGTGCCTGCTGCTGCCTTAACATGATCGGTCCATCGTGTAGGGGATATTCCTCTCCCTCTCTTCCCTTCCAGGCTATCGATCATAACCAGTCGTTCCAGGCTATCTTCATTGCAATGCGCAACGTGTCCAAAGAACTGAATCCGTCGTGTACAGACATTGGCCAGAGTCAATTTTACCAAGCCGAATTTTACATACAGAACGGGTTTAAAGACATCATGTGGCAGTAGGTAAAAGCATGTGGTTTATGTATTAATTTTAAATCAAACACAGATTTTTTGAGTCTACTTAGTAAAAGTACTACTGAGTAAACTTAGTAGACTCAAAAAATCTGTGTTTGATTTAAAAAAAAAATCTGTGTTTGATTTAAAATTAATACATAAATTAAAATGGAGTTCTACAAATTAAACGCCAAATCAATAAATAAAAGCATGTGGTGTATTTTGGACGGTTTCGATTGCATACTTGGCAATTGAATGCGAAACTGGCGTAGTGGGTTCTATTTTCCTCATTCATCATGATAAAAAAATCCTCGATTGCCACACTAAGAAATTTCAGAGGTACACCAAAGAAGAAAAAAAACAAAGTTTTTTTAATATTGATTTAGAAGCAAAATGATGCGAAAACATATATCATAAAAAAAGTTTATTTAATATATTCACAAAACTAGTCTTTTTTCCGCGGCACACCAACTAATCACCAGAGTACACCAGTGTGCCGCGGCACACACTTTGCGGAACAAAGATCTAAATAAAATAAACTAGCACATAGAGGAGAACTAAACAACATGTCACATTCTGACATTAGATTCCGTTCTACGTCGGTAACCTACAATAGGTTCCTACTGTTCTGTGATACGTTCTAACATTAAAAGTGGATGCTTTGGCATATCCACTGAACGAAAACCGCGAGACATCCACCTTTTACGTAAGAAGATACAAACAAATACGTATGAAAAGAACGAAACACAAATGGAAAAAAAGGTAAAATAATTTATCATTTTGTAATATCAGCCATGAATTATTTCCTACATTCAAGAAATAGAGTTTCCTAACATAAGATTAGAATAACATACCACGGTCACAGCTAATCATAAACGTAATTATTTTTTGTATTGAACCGCGTATCAACATTTTCCACAACCAACATTTCGGCCACACTCAGAGGATACTCATTCAGGGTGCTGAAACGTGGCCAAAACGTTTAAAGAAAAAAAAGAATATTAATATACGGTTTAACTAAAAAAATAAACATGCCTATACAAAACGGTTAATTTATTAAAGATACAGAGAATTTATAGTGATTCTTAAAGATTCTTTACATGAGAACGTATGACAAATAAATTAATTTCATAAATTGATTCGGCAGTCACTTTGTGGTTAAATCTATCCATTTTTAATAAATGCTTTAATTAGTAAATACCACTATTCTTAGTAAGTACCACAATAGTGGTATTTACTAAGTAAAACATTAATTAAAAAAAATACATAAATTAAATCATATTTTTGTAACAACATATTGTATAATAAATGGGTATTATAAATGCCTAAATATTTTTACCTAGAAGTGTACTGCAATTAGTTTTGATAGAAATGTACAAATTTTCTATAGACTTAATTCAGTTCAATAAATCGTCACTCATTACTGATCTGTAGGACATTTTTTAGAAACTTGTCTAAGTAATTTTAAATTTCTCTATTGAAAATCAAAAATCTAAAGAAAGAGGATTCTTTAATTGGAATGTCACATTTCAATAATTATTCTCCATGACAATGGAAGATGTGACTATTGCGAAAGAGGAACTGAACTAAATTTTCAAATGTATGATTTCTAAGGAGAGAAAATACGCTGAGAGTAAAATGAGGGATTTTTCCTTGAAGGGAATCTTAAAGAAACGCGAGCGCTAACAATGGGAGTAGTGGAAAGAATGCACGGAGCGCATCTGTCGGGATTAAAGTGCAAGGGAGGGGGGTCGGGAGAGAAAAGTGCATGCCAACTGACGGGCGCTTCACATCACGGACGCTTCCCAGCATCAGGGCACAGGGCGGGTAATTGGACAAACAGAGCAGAGTCGCGAGCGTGGAAAGTCTCGCATCCAGTCGACCTATATTCTTGTTCGTAACAACTCAGCGATACACGGTAATACACGGTAATGTCGAGCTGGAGTAGGAGCTGACAACGCGACAGCCTGAGCGCTGAACGAGGCTCGGCACGAAGAAGGAATGAAAATATACCATTATTTGCAACATTTTGAGTGTGTCCAAATACTTGTTTACAAATCTGGATTATTTCCAATCAGGAGTTATTTTTTTACATTTCCTTTAATCTCAACATAGATTAAGAAGAATATGGAAGTCTGGGAAATTACAGGGCTTACGACCGTCATAAGCTGGTTTCAGTGATCACTTTACACACGAGTAACATTCACCAGATGTCTCTAGTATACTCTCGCATACTGTGATTCGAGTTTGATCAATATATCTAGAAGTTTCAAGAATTTGAGTAATGTGGTTGTCAATCATGGGAAGAATTGGTAAATCCCTTTCCTATTTTCTTTCCTCCCGACCCCCTTACAGGTATTTTTATAAATGTAAAATTTGAGCAGTAAAAAGACTTCTTTTGTAACACTCGTATAACTTGATGTTACTGATCTGTTAAATTCCCAAATAAAGTGGATTGAAATTTGTCAAAATCATGATTTACGACAGTAAATTGGCAAACGCGGTAAAACTGGACGATACAAAATTGTTTACAAAAAACAGGAAATTCTACATACACAAAACCAACCCCTTGAATTTTCATGCACCCATAATCTGCGAATCCTGAAAATTATGACTTGGCCTTCCCATAGAACCGGGACTACGACTTCGTATGTACATATATTTAATAAGGAAATATGTGAAGTGAGTTTTGCCTGATGTTTTACGAACGGGATAAAAATGTAAGGGTAAAAGAATAAGGGAAGCGATTTACGACCGCCATAACAATTTCGAGTGTATTTTTTTCCCGTAGAATATGCAAAATATAAAATTTAAGTCGTTTAGACAGAGAATTGGAAGTTTCAATATCAACATCGTTCATTTATAAGATTTCATAAAAGCTACGTGTAATCAAAACATATCTGACTTATCCACATTCAATGGTTCAAAAGGCATTGAATTGGATCGACGCGATGTGAACATGATTATGAGAAGACAAGCACCGTGGAGAAGTTGGGTAGACGCTCGACTGCGAAACTGGCGTCGCGGGTTCGATTTCCGCCAATTGCAAAATGTATTCGAGAAAGATTTATTTTCAATTGGTCTGGGTGTTTGTAATGTATTTTTCAAATTAACCTTCTCTATCCTTACTATTCTACCTGTAGACAAGGATCTAAAATAGACGCTTTGCGGGTTTTTCCTTTAAAAAAATATATTAAATGTATTAAATGAAGGCCTGTGTTCCTGATCCAAGTGAAATACATTTGGTGGGGCACAGATGACGTAAGTGGAAGAGCTCAGGGCGAAGAACATTTGAGCTACGTGGGTAATTAAACAAAGAAGATATAGAAGGTAGGAAAAAGAAAATAGCAGCAGTTACTAGAGCTCATAAAAACTTTTGTAAGTTTTGCACTGCTAATGCGTGCGAGCCCTTTGAAGAAAAAGTGCAATTGAACTAGTGACTTCTTTTAATACATATATTTTGTACATTAAAAGCATTATTAGCTTTGTGGTATGGTAAAATAACACTCTCCTTATCAATCATCATTCACTTTGTGGTATTACACAAAGTGAACGATGAATGATAAGGAGAGTGTTCTTTTAATATACTTTTTTTTCTAAATTATGTTTTTATAGTGATGTATCCAAATCGAGTAAAGAAATTTATAAATAAGTTATTTTGAGGTGAGGTGCTCAGTAACTCGCATATATAACTATAAATACGGCAAACTTAGTTTTCAGCTACATTTCAGGCAGCGTTCATGCTGTGTAAATTGTAGAGTCGCTTCGAATCGTCGATATTCGCTGATCATTGCGGTTTAAAAATGGCGAATGGACGTGCGCTCGATAAACGACAACCAGTGTTTGGGCTGTAATATTAATACGCTTCCCGGGTATCGGAAATATTTTCAGCGTTCACGTGTCCGCGTTGGCTCCCTTTGAAAGATTTATATTTATGCGAAGAGAGACGGGACGAAATAATGTAGTTTACATTATAGTCTGCAAGCTCTGTAGGTAGGTACATCGGCAGTGGTTCAATATTACGGATGGTGATTTGCATACCGTTCGGCATTCGCGAAATAGGGGGGAAAGGGGCCTACGCCGCCACGGAGTTGAGGCTAAAAGCATTTAGGAACGACGTGACATTGAATCAATTTCCAGCGTTATTTCAATTAACATTTCTTTCATGCTTTATTTTTGGGTGGAAAATATTGCTTAGTCAGTGAATAATTTATCCAACATAGTGAAAATTTGGATAATTCGAAATCGCCACTTACGTAAAATTTCGTATATTGTTGCCTGAAGGGACTCGTACTTCGTAGCAGTAACAACTTACTCTAGCTTATATATAATTTCGCGGCCATGAGTGGCTCTAGCCATTTCTGCTATTCTTAATTTAATTTTTTCCTGGTAAATGCCACTATTTCTTAAAATCTATTGTGACACGTGTTTCAGTGCATTCCGCGTCATTTTCAAACATCGTATGTGAAGCTAAGTCTAAGTCTATATGACTGCCAATCTCCTTTGCCTAACCGTCAAAATATTTTGAAATTTTGTTAAGTAGATAGTATTTTAGTATTAATCAGCCTTGATAAAGAAGCGGTTAGCTTCGAAACCGGTAGACATTAGAATTAAGTTTTAATAAAATAATTATAGTGATTTTAAAACAAAGTTACATTTTAATTATAGTCATAAAATAATGATTCAATATAACCTACACAAAGGACGGTAGAATATTTTTCGGTAGACCAAATGCCGTGAATATTTTCGTACAAACTGCCGAATGAAATTAAAACTTCCACCGGGAGATCTAGGAAACTAATGATATAAATAAGCCTTAATGGATGGCTGCCCTTAGATGCCACGAAATATTCAGAGGTGAGAGTCGGTCGGTGTACAAAACGAGAATAATCGTCGTTTTCCGTAAAATAGCGGGTACTTATGGCGCAGAATTAATATGCCTAAGTGTCACATTATTTATTTTTTAAAGGAAAATTTAATACGGACACGGGCAATTTGCTGCACAGGGCAAAATAAAATTACTGAAAGTAAAGTAAAAAAGCAAAACAAGTTTATTCGGCAAACAAAGATTTGACCAAGACGCAATGAAAGTGAAGTAAAAGTGTTTTACTTGACAATAAATTATGGTAGATAACTTATAAAATTATTTAGGTACAATCTCTTAACAAATCATTTAGCGAACAAGATCATTGTAATGAATAAAACATATATGTTTACATAAATAAACTAACTCACTAGCTAACCATCACGACACTTGCCACACGCCCGCAGGGGTAAGCGGAGATAATAGAACGCCACACTAATCTGTCTCTGTTTACAATCATTCGACATTTCCACATTCATGCATCTCCACAGACACACTCGCCGATTATTCAGACTCCTGACCTGATCTTTTTCAAGTGTTTAGAATACTTAATCATGCCAAGTTTTCCTCGGTCTACCTCTGCTTCTATTTAAAATACCCAATTTGTACTTATGTGATACGCGGAGACTATAACATATTATATAAGGTTAACTGGGGAAAACGCCTCATCGGGGAATACGCAGCATTACTATGTCAGACCTGTTATTTCGTTCTATTAACAGGAGATAACAATGTCACATACCACTTTATATCCGTAATGTCATATCAATC
The DNA here is from genome assembly GCF_059751285.1 of Brachycentrus maculatus. Lineage (NCBI taxonomy): Eukaryota > Metazoa > Arthropoda > Insecta > Trichoptera > Brachycentridae > Brachycentrus > Brachycentrus maculatus. The sequence continues at coordinate 51,960 of NW_028280992.1, read as the reverse complement.
CTGTGAACATCGTGTAATAATGTTGAGCTGAATAAAAATGTCGACATGTGGGGTTTGAAACTGGTACGTCGTACAAATATTTATAAGACTTAAAAACTCGTTAAACTTAAAGGCTCAAAAACTTCTACAAGTGATAAAGTATATTTTAAAGTACCTATATTAAAATATATTTTTTATTTTTTTGGCATACTTTGTGGTAAAACGTTATTAAATTATAAATTAAACACAAGATTTTTACCACTCAAGTGGTAAAAAATAAGAGTTTTATTTATAATTTAATTATATTTTTATATAGATAACATATCTAAGGTTCAAGCATCTAACAAGTATAATGTTTTTAATTAACGTTTTACTTAGTAAATACCACTATTTCTTAAAATCTACTGTAACACGTGTTTTGATGCATTCCGCATCATTTTCAAACACCGTAAAACAGTGTACTAAGTAAAACACTAATTAAAAATGGATAGATTTTACCATGAAGTGACTGCCGAATCAATTAATGAAAGTATAATATTATTAGTGATGGGTTTCAGAAAATAAATGTATTTTTTAATGTCGTTGTTCGGGGTAATATGCCGCTGACGCATGGGGTAATATGCCTCTAGCGAAATAGTATCAGGATAATGAAGATGATGATTGGGTAAAAATACGGTTTATTGAAGTGTGAAAGATGTTTTCAATGGTTGCATAATATCTGCAACGAATCAAAAACGATCTGCGAAAATTGGGAGAGCTATGAAAATCATATAATATACCTATATAGTTTATTTTTCAAAGTAGATTTTATACACGTATTGATATAAGTTTTTTACTGACATTTCTTCGTAGAACTGCATTTTTTTTAGTTAAATAGCAACAATAAAGTTTTTTTTTCTTTTAAAAACTATACACATTTTACATAGCAAAATAACAACTATATTTATGAGGAAAAAACTATATAGATGTTTTTTTCATTTATAAACATGTACATTTAATAAATGCAGCTTATATAGATACAAAACTTTCATTTAAAAGAGAGCGAATTATCCTCACCAACAAAATGTTGCCTTGTTAATCATTAAAAACAATTTAACACGAACACAAACAAAACATGACAAGACACAAAGAATTTTGTTCACCCGGTAGCGTTGAAAATTTTTGCGACTAAATAATGAAAAGCTGAAAGCTTACAATGAACGTGTATCCGACAGGACACAAACCAGGAAGCTTACGCAGATCATGCCCGATTCAGGATTCAGGTAAAAGATCACAAAAGGATCAGGTGGCCGAACAGAGTTTAATTTAAAACCGAATCGAAATAAACTGTAATATTCCTGAATAAGACCTAAAAAAAGGCACGTTACATTTTTATTCTCAATATTGATTTTAATGTCATAAAATTGATTGAAAACGCGACTAACAGATGAATACTACTTTTAAAGTTTAAGATATTCATATTAATAAAAAATTGAAAAGAAAAGCTCTTTATGAGGGAGAAAACTGGATATTTGGAAACAAATTTGGACACACAAATCATTGTGCATTATTTTTAATTAAATGGTTGAAAAATGACATATTTTTATTTTATTATGATTGTAATCTAGTAAATTGTAAAAAAATAATCGATAAATAATTGTTCATAAACATCCCAAGATAACCAGATATGAAAGCGAAGGGTAAATATGAAAGCCAACGCAATACCCATTCACTAGGCATAATGGAAAATAAAACAAATACCAATAATATTTTAAAAATAATTAAACAATACCTTTTCTTCAAAATGCAAAAACAAACACTTTCTGCCCTGTAGCGGGTAAATATTATTATTATTATTTTTTATCATTATTTTGACATATATATATATATATTATATATATATATATATATATATATATATATATATATATATATATATATATATATATATATATATATATATATATATATATATATATATATATATATATATATATATATATATATATATATATATATATTTATATATAATATATATATATATATATATATATATATATATATATATATATATATATATATATATATATATATATATATATATATATATATATAAGTACATAGAATAAACCAAAGCCAAAGAACTAGCAATCTCTTCAAAGAAGTAACATTCTTCCACCACCTGAACCCACGAGAGTTAGAATAACCGAGACTAACTTATTTTGTTAGTTATTGAAAGGCGGAGAAATTTTTCATTTCAAGTTGATTTAAACAGACTTCTTCTCACAACACTGAAAACGCTAAAATCAATAAGATAAGTAAATATTTTTCGTTCACTACGACAGAACCGCGATTCCCATTCCAATTCATTCCCGTTCGGAAATGTTGACATTTATTTACGCCACGAAATATCAAAGTCGCAGGCCGGCAATATTTTAATCCGGGACAAAACAAATGAAAATTCTAATTTATACCGTTTCCAAACTCGGAAAATACTAAACGTTTACAAAATCAATTTGCTTTTGATGTCAAAGAAGCTATTGAGTATTTTAATCGAAATACTTCCGAAATACTTACTTATAATCGAAAAATATGGCACTGTATTCTATCGACGAAGTGTTATCTTGATCGTTAACCAAATGAAAGCAAGGCGATCAGTACTGCGCTTTAGGTACCAAGTCTAGGATGATGTTAAATAAATATTTATATGAAAGATCACTCCCTGGAAATTGAACCCGGGACCTCCATCTTAGAAAAGGTTAGATGGTTGTCTAACTCGCTTACCACTAAACCACGTAGAGAAAAATAATAAAGGAAATTATAAATATAAATTTTAATGATGTCAAAGAATGAAGACAAATAAAAAATATTTTAAGCCTTTATCATCAGCTTTTATCAACCGTGTCACCACCTATGGGCTCAATTTCAAGTCTAGTAAAATAGTCAAGACGCAAACCGCGAAACCTGTTTTACCGGCTCGCTCAATGAAAATTGGGAAAAGCGCCGTCGGTAACAGTACGGACGGATACCGCTCGAAGGCGCCACTGTATCACAGAACGCACTGACAGTGGAAAATGCGCACGAAAATACGCAGTATACTAGAAAGGGCCAATGAAATTCGTAGGACTAAAATGAAGCAAAAACATGATTTTTTGTTAGGTGGCTCACGGCTACACGAATTTTACAGTGCATCGAACTATTTAACGATCATTCGCGCTGGGGCGCCCGTCTCGCGTGGATGTCTGCTGCGCTGGCTGGGTCGGTCGATGTTCATTTCGTATTTCATTTCTGAATGAAAAACCGCTTTACAGAGGCGTCTTCATGCGAACACTATCGTGGGTGATGCGACGGACAATGTCCATATTATCCATCTCAAAATGGGCAAATGATTTTGCAGAATGTTTTATATTTGTAACACATGTTACGCCACATGTAGCGGATACCGCTCACGTGCGTTCGGAATCTCGTTTTCGGAACTTTGATTCATGAGCGCGACTCGCAAAACTGCCGTGACGAATGTAAACGAATATTACTCACCGGCAAACAAATTAGTGTTAATACAAGCAACCAAAAATACAAATGTGTATGATTAAATTCGCTCGCATTCACTACGGTCGGTCTGTAATGGATAATAACTACTTTTAATTTATTTTAGATTCATTCAGAAAAAGCTTCCTTAATCTTATTTCTTTACGTCTGAATAAGTATAATCCCTATTAGGTATGGCTTACGCTGTACCATTTATTATATTCCTGTTTGGATCAGCACCTATCTCTAAAGTAGGGAAATAATTGTGTATTGTAAGGCATTTTCTGCATTCTTTTTTTTCACATACTTTTATTTTTCTATGACTTTGGGTAGACTGGATTTTTTTTTCATAACGTGTAAAAGAAGACCAATTTAACAAAAAATTCACACTGTCTATTTTCTATTCTCATTCATTTAAAGCTAACATTTTCCTATTCATCGAGGAATGTGTATATTCGAAAGAATCCTGATACGATTTTTTAAATTTCAGTTTTGTAGTGACATTTCACGGTGGAACTGCTTTTTATATAATAAAATAGCAACAATCTAGTTTTTTCCACTATTTTGTTTATTTGACCAGTGATCGGGCTTCGTCATTACCGACATCATCAGACTGGTGGGAGGCTAGACAAATTTCTATGTTATAAACACAATATAGCAGGGGTTGAAAACGATGATTTTATATAATTTTCTATATATAATCATGGTAGGTTTTTATTACAATACAATAATGAAATTCATTAATTTTTAATTCATTTTATCAGAAAAATAACATAAAATCATGGTTCAACTTGCCTTGTTGTGTACATAACATTCATATTATTTTTTAACATCTCATCAAAGATGATATTCTTCATCTTTGATGAGATGTTAAAAAATAATATGAAATTAACTCCTGTAATTGGAGATAATCCAGATTTTGTGAACAAGTATTTGGACACACTCAAAATGTTGTACATAACATTCAATTTTGTTTAGCCTCCTACTAGTCTGATGATGTCGGTAAAGACGAAACCCAGTCACAAATGTGGAAAAAAATTATATAGTTGTCATTTTATTACGATTTGATTAACGAAATTGCCAACGACAATAAGTAAAAACATAGTATTTACGAATGATCCGCCGTCTCTACGCGTTCGGTTGTTCGAGAAACGTCAGTTGAAATGTTTGTTGACGTTATTAGTATTTGACAGATGTCTTTAGGCGATGCTGACAAAATTTGACGAAAGAAATATTGTGGTACTTCCCAAAAGCACGTCAAACAAACCAGCACACGCTACCCGATACGAAATACAATACAATGACTAACATTGGGAGATACGTTTGGCGATTTATCGTTAAACTTGTAGAGTTCATATTTAAGAAAGTAAAATTGAAAACCCTTTATTTCAAAACAAATCGAAATTGGATTCTTGTGATATTGCCTTTGTCCGCTTACAATAGTGTAAAATTTGAATGGATGAACAACAAACGCTAATTTATTGAATCACGTTGTGGAACAATTTAATTAAGGCTTATTTTCTCGATAAATAAATATTCTCCTCTATGGAAGTGGATGGAAAATTTCGCTGATGTTTATGAAATACTAAAAAAACGAAATAAAAAGTAGATTCGTATTTTTAACGGGATTCATCAATCATTCGCATCTGTTTCGGCCGGACCAACTGGCCGAGATGAGCAAAGAAGGCAACAATGAAACCACTTTTAGAATGGTATGGTTTTTTTATTTATTCTCTACATACATAAATCCGTATGGATGTGACGGCCACGTCCGGTGAGTACTGCAAAATGAATAAAAAACCGTTGGGAACTGTCCATGGTAGCCAAAACAATGATCATTAAAATCCATATAGCCATTTCCCAATCAATTACGTTTAGATACCGTAATAAAAAGGAAGAATGACAAGACTATTCTTAAATAAATACACGGCAAGAAAATATTTTTAAAAGTTTATGTATTAGTTTTTAAATCAAACACAGATTTTTTGAGTCTACTAAGTTGTATTTTTAATTAATGTTTTACTTAGTAAATACCACTATTTCTTAAAATCTACTGTGACACGTGTTTCGATGCATTCGCATCATTTTCAAACACCGTATGTGAAGCTAATTCTAAATTTTAGAGTTGGGTCCTTGGAACGTTGACGGTTGAAGAGGGGGTAAAAGCTGTTTAAGAAATAGTGGTATTTACCAAGTAAAACATTAATTAAAAATGGATCGATTTTACCACAAAGTGACTGCCGAATCAATTAATGAAAAGTTGTATTTTATTATGAATGACATTCGTTTGAATATGCCAAAACTAGGCGAAACAATTGTCACTCATATTAATTTATACGTGTTTTTTTTAATAAAATACAACTTAGTTGACTTAAAAAATCTGTGTTTGATTTAAAAAATTAAAACATAAATTAAAATAGAGTTCTACAAATTAAACGCCAAATCAATAAATATCTTTTCGAAAGGTTCGTAAATAATTAAACCCTAACTATAAAAAATACATATTGGAATCGGCTTATTACTAAGAAATTTTTGACTAATTCACTTAAGTTAGTGAGAAGCTTTTAATTTTTTAGATGAGTGTTCATTTCATGCTAAAATATAACATGACGGTAGAATTTCTCTGATTCTTATCTGCGCTCAGTGGCACATAATTTCTTTGTATTGGATTCATATAGCGTTGTCTTGAACGTTAATCATATGAAAACACGATGATCAATTATATTAAATAAATATTAAGAGAGATAAAATCAATAATCTTCACTTTGGCCCCACGGGAATTGAACCAAAACATGGTAGCTAAAAGCGCTAATACCAACACTAACAAGGACGACATGAACAAATAAAGACTGAATTTTTGTATGAAACGGCTGCGAAAATTCTTGATATGCTTGTTTTAAGTTGTAAAAGAAAAAGAAAACGAGATAGTTTGTTTTAAGTTAAGGAAATTTTAATTTTGATCCGCCTCCGTAGTGTAATGGTCAGCACGCTCGGCTACCGTACTGGAGGTCCTAGAGGGGGTCAAATAAATATTAGTGATTTTTTCCACTCTAATATTTATTCAATATAACCCTGGACTGGTACCTGAAGCGGAGGGCTGATCACCTTTTCTTCATGTGTTAAAGATTAAGATAAACACTGCGTTTATATGACGCAGTGCCCTGTGCACCATCGGGTGCGGATAAGGGTTTGAAGAAGAAAGAGAAAGTTATACAGTACAAAATACACATATAAACACCATCCCTCCCACTTACTAATTATCACGAGCTTCATAGGCGGAGAAAATAGAACGCCACACTACTCTGTCTATACAAACATTCTTCGCCTCTTCCACATTCGTGCATCTCCTCATAAATACTCGCCGATTATTTCGACTGTTTATTTCTATGCACAATTGGGTGCAGATATGGGTTTAAAAAATAAACTTTTTTATATATCGTAGTCATACAGGAGAAAGTGATAAAGTGCATTGTTTTACAAAAACGTGATCATTGACTATTTGATATCTTACTAGCTAAATATTGCCCTGAAAAAATCCCAAAAGATTTTAAACTTGGAAGTATAATATATTGACTTGTTAAGAATGACTAACTGCATTGATGTTTATTTTCTTGCCAAGCAAAAGTGACTCAAATAACCCTCCTGAAAATTTTACGTTGTGGTAGTTGGTCACTTTCTCCTGTACGACTACGATATAAAAAAATATATGTGTACATAGTATAAGCAGATAAAATATGCGTTTTTTGTGGAGCGATAGGAGGTGTACTAAGAGACAGCAAACTTCATTTTGTAACCCGATCGACAGCCTCTGGCCTTGACCGCAAAAAATATATACCTGTTAAATCAATCTGTCAGACGGTATGATACAGACAAGGTGATCCGTCAGACGCTGGTAATACGGATTACGGATTGAGTTGTATAAATCTAATCATATCATCGCGTGCGTATCGCCTACAAGCCGGCCAGAAAACAACAGTGGCGAAAAATAAAAGTCGTTTGAAAATAAGAGTAAAAATGGAGCCTGAACATACAAGATTTGTTTTTTGAATGTTTTTCGCAGATACTTTTTTGGCACATTTTTAAACTTTATAAAATAAAACAACTTTGTTTTAACCACTTTTTTATTGGTACACTTTTTCCAACCGGTTTCGACAAGAACCTTGTCATCATCAGGGTTTATGTGCTAAATTCTAAAACATTGATATACTCATAGTTAATTACCCTTCCTTACCAAAAACTTCCACGCACTCCGTACACCATATGAAAATATGATATAAAAACTCATAAATGTTGTTTTTATTGTGCATTGCGTAGCGAATAAGTCAACTCTAAATGACAACTTGTGAGCTACGAATAGAATTGCCCAAAAACAGTATGAGCCGCGCGCGCATACGTTAAAAAAAGTGGTTACAAAAAAGTTGTTTTATTTTATAAAGTTTATACAAGATTTTTTCTGTATTTACAGTCCTCTCTGAATCTAAATAATTTTTACTGTCCTCATTTTAATATAATTTGATTAATTTATATCAAATAGATTATTTTATATTTAGATTTGGCGTTTGATTTGAAAAATTTCATTTTAATTTATATTTTAATTGTTAAAATCTAACACTGAGTTTTACAGTCTTATTTTATTTTTATTTGTTTTTTAAATAATAAAATGCAATCACAATTTAGTCGTATAGATTTTTAATAATAAAGCACAATTTAGGCCCTTAAAATCAGTACTGATTTTACCATTTGATATTAAATATTTTCCTTTTTTTATTTTCCTTAAATAGTGTCAGTTTATTATTATTGTTGTTGTTTTTTTTGCTCCTATCTCTATCTCCCGTATATCCTTTATGTATTGTTATTACAATGTATTTTGTTTGTTAGCTAAAATCACTCGTAAACGAGTGGATACCTATTTCGAACAAATGATTGAATCGAACTAAGTTTTTTAAATCATTAAACAATAACACCAAAGACAGACAATTATCAGCATTATAATAAAGAACGTTTAATTTCTAAAATTTTCGTAACCTATTATTCTTACGCACGTAATTTTAAAAGTAATTGTAGCCATTTCATAATTTTGCTAAGTGCATTATTTCAGTGAATTTTTCCCAAATTGAGAACAATGCTCGGAGATAATTTGGGTTACTTTATTAAGGTAAGCACTTAACCCGAAAAATGTAAATTTTGACAAAAATTACTACCGAGTGCCGTACTCCGCACATTTTTAAAAAGGAAAACTAATAAATGGGCACTTTTGAGCGTTGTAGGGAGATTGTATCAGGGGATTATTAATAGCGGTGAGGTGGGGGGGTATTATTAGAGTCAATTCTATCTGAGCGCAAAACGTGCCGCCCAAAAATGTGCTCCGAATATTTCAATGTTTAGTTTGATCCAATTTCGCACACTCATCGGGTCGTGTGACGTTAGCGTTGGGCAAAAATGGCAAAGTTTCAAAATGTTTATTCCCATTCCTACGCCCGCTACGGCTTTAATTCATCTGCAAGGCGTAGTTGTGTTCTCATGGATCGGACGTACTATAACTTTATGTTTAGTTCGGAATGAATGTGAGGTTGGCGCCTGTCCGCGACTCCTAAATCTTCTGCTCTCCGGGTGTACTCCGGCTACGAAGAGACTGATTTTTTTTTGTAAATCGAGTCGTAAACCTATATTGTATAAAATAAGTTATTTTTTGTATTATGTCGTTTGTAATAATATCTTTCACTTTCCGAAAATGTCAAACACACGCGATACCTGAACTAAGAATTGCGAAAATTGATGGCACAATGACAGCTCGAAGACGACTCACATTTGTGTGGCGTTAATTTTTTTGCCACTTTTACAATTTTTTGAAATGTTAAATCGCTTATTAACCACCATTCAAGAATACGAATGGTACATAATATGTTAGAATTCTAAGTAATCTGTAAAGTTACTTTTTTTTCTCGCGCAGAGAAAAAATAAACTTATTATTATACGTCCGCCTCCGTAGTGTAATGGTCAGAGCGTTCGGCTACCGTTCTGAGGCTCCCGGGTTCGATTCCCAGAGGGCGGTCAAATAAATATAAGTGATTTATTCACATTAATATTTATTCAATATTACCCTGGACAATATATAATATTTATTCAATATTGACCTGAAGCGGAGGGCTGATCACCTTTCCTTCGTGTGTTAAATAAAGATAACACTACGTTTATATGATGCAGTGCCCTATGCACCATTGGGGTGCGGATAAGGGTTCGAATGAATATAATTATTACATAATAATAGACTTAATAGTTTTACAATAAATAATAAACTCAACAGATTATTAACGCATTAAACTCGAAATGCCGTAACGTTTAAAGGAACATGTTCCACTCACAAACCGAACCCATTAAAGAAACTAAGCAAATAAATAAATTATGTGTATTGGTAACTAAGATCCGGTCGATCACACGCCGCCATGCTGTTTGCGCTTCGTGAATGAGCCCTGTTCGAGAAAAAAAATACGCAGAGATGATCTGGAACGAGAAATGGGTCAGGCGGTCGCGGAAATCCATTTCACAATACCGCGTCGTAATGAGGGGGCCAGAATGAGAAATGTACGCCACAATGGTTTTCAAGTATATCATTAAAATGAATAAAATCCTCGGCGTTGAATTAATTTCGTCCCTTATTAATTCCTCGTCGATTATTATTACGCCCCGAAAGCACAACATGGCGTCGCAAAGTCTCAGAAATAATTGAAATGGACATGACACCGTTCCAAGAAAACCGAGAATCGGTTTGATTTGTGAATCGCGTTTTTGTCTGGTAAGCGCCCGCACTCTGAATAATATTCCCGGTAAATCATTTTAAGGGGAAAAATCACTATGACGGCTCAAAAGGGTATTTTTTTTCCGAATAAAAATAACTGGGCATAAATGATACCTACTATAGATAGAAGAGACGGCACGTTTCAATGAATTTCCTTTGAAGACGAAATAAATACATTTGGAAAATCAGTATGTAAAAATACAGCCGTAACAGTTTTGAAAGAAAGAAAAATCAGTGTTCAAGTTTGGGGGGACATAAATGCATGATAGTTATTTTATTATAAGTAATATTATTTGTTTGATTAATTGACTCGGAAGTCACTTTGTAGTAATATCTATATATATATATATATATATATATATATATATATATATATATATATATATATATATATATATATATATATATATATATATATATATATATATATATATATATATATATATTAATTTAAGTTTTATTTGGTAAATAGCGCTATTTCATTTAGACTTAGCGTTCATACGGTGCTTGAAAATGATGCGGAATGCATCGAAAACGTCTCACAATAGATTGTAAGACGTAGTGCTAAAACTTATATTGAAAATTATATGTGTGTTCTTTACATCGCTCACTCCTTTCAAGAACGTCATAAATCAAAAAACTTGATTTTTCAGGAGATCGTTTAAAAATATAATACAATGTATTAAAAATAAATATCAAGCCACTTATTGAACTTTTTACTGTGTAACAGATCCTGAAGATAAAACCTGAAGGTTTTTTCTCCATTTGAAAAATATTGAGTATATTTAAAAAAATAATTAAACAATACCCTTTCTTCAAATTGCAAAAACAACACTTTCTGTCCTGTAGCGGGTAAATATTAAGTTAAAAATATGCCTCTTTTGCTGAGATATAGTACATTTTCTGGGCATTCTGAAAATTGACAATTTTGGATTTATGACGTTCTTGAAAGGAGTGAGCGATATGCATCTACTCAGCATTCGTGACATATTAAAATTGTTATATTTTTCATCTACATAGATGAAGACCTTAAAATTCATCTCGGGAGGATAATAAGGCAAGTCCAAAACACAGAAATAAGTGTAACTTGTGGAGAACAGGACGCGGTTAGAGGGAGGGCAAAAAAGAATAAAAAACTGGTACGCACACGCAAAATGAATTGGCGATGAAAGTTTCGAGGAATACGTTATCTATCTCAAAACCCTCTGGTCTTCGCCTTCCCAAACAACCTCCCAAGAGATAAAAGGAGAGTAGGGATTCTAGAAGTCCACGCCACAAGAGGCATAACCTAAAAACACCATGGACCAACCAAACGGTCTAAACCAAGAGCGAGAAGGTATATTTTAAATAAATTTTAACATATTTTTTTGTTGGACAAAACTTTGAACTATTATATTTAAACATGCGAAAACAACTTTTTTCTAACACCATGGACCAACCAAACAGTCTAAACCAAGAGCAAGAAGGTATATTTGAAATAAATTTTAACATATTTTTGTGGGATAAAACCCTGAAATATTATATTCAAATATGCGAAAACAATTTTTTTCTGGCACAGTGGTGAGTCTCCTTAAATCAAATCATAGAAGGCAGTTCGGAAAGATCCGACGATTTGATTTTCGGACAAGTGCTTGTCAAATTTCAAAACAATGGATAAACATCGCTTTGTGTTCACATTCACACATTTTAAAAGTGTCGGAGTAATGGTGGTAGCGAATGGGAAAATATTTACATTACCAATCTTTGTGTGAAATCGAAAAAGCGGTTCACGAACATTTTAAGCGTTCGATTAAATAAAGAGAGAATTTATTTTCTTCTTTGTCTTTTTATTTTATGGATTTTTACCTTTCAGGGGGCGTTCTTTAGTACACACCAAGGATAAGAGTTGTTTTATCTTGAAATTATCCGGAACATTGGTCTGTATGTTCCCGATAGCTACCTCAGACAGCGTCGGCATAGATGGTTTCATATTCCTATATACAGGACCAGCCTGCGGACGGTTATGCCTGTAGGAAGAGCTACCGCTATGTTGAACAATATCACATTGGATATTGATCTGTTCCGAGTTTTCCGAAGCGGGATTCTTCTACAACTTTAAGTCTTCTCGCTTAATTTTTAATGTATACGCCTTGAATTTATTCTTTGTTATGTATTTATGATTTTTTTTAAATAAATTTCAATTTAAATTTAAATTTTCATACGATTGTCTGTCGATTTTTTTCGATGGAAGATATTCCAGGCAATTTAAGAGGACGTCTTACAATCGACTCGCAACTGTAACGGTGATTATTAATTACTGGATCCCACATGCCAATACCGCCGGACAATTCCATCGACGACACAAACATTCTATAGGGCAATTAATTAATTTGCGGTGTCATTGAATCGATTGATTGAGTGGATACGGATACGAACAGCATTGCGTGAGAACTGAGGAACGTGATGAACGCATTCATTTTGGAGCAAAAAAAAACGACAATCTCTTTAGTAGCTTTTTTCAATATCTTTCAAAAGATTCGAAGATGACAATGCCATCAAGAGTTGAATCGTAAATACGAAGATAAATGAAAAAGAAAATGTTTTCAGGTAAATGTCGTATCGGGTTGTGGTCCCGTGTTTAGTGTCGTTGACTCTCGAGTCAGAGTTTCTGGGTTCGAATCCACTCTACCACAATTTGATACCTATTTTTAATAACGAGTCGTTCAGGCTCACAGAAATGGTGTGAAATAGAAGTATTTTTTTTTTAAATGGTAAAAACACATACTAATTTCTCTTTAAAAAAATTGTAAATAAGTATTTATCGAAATGTCTCAATTTTTGTCAAAGTTCAAAATCTTGTACTGAAACGCGTCTGACAATGAATCAAAGATACATATAAAATCATTTTCATCAGTTAGATAATCAAATCCAATGCCTCTTTCTCAATATTGGCCTAGGTTTCTTCAGACACTGATATTTATCGCGCGTGGAGGCACGACCGACCTCTTGCGCGGTCGTCCGCATTCTGAATTCCCCCTTAATATAAATACAATACTTAAGGATCATCACAGGAGTACGCCAATATAGATCACAGGTTAAAAAAATAAACATGTCAAAACTAATCGGTCAAATATGTAAATCATAATAAAATGTACGTTGAAATGAAGGTACGGCAGGCGGCTCAGCAAATAAAAGGTTATCCATTCATCCAGCGCAAACAATTTCCTGTCAGTGTTGTCTGGCAGCGAATGCTGCCTTCCCAATGACCGATTGTCTACGTCGGTGAATAGCAGGGCGGGTGCTGTATCTATATTTACAATATGTTATGTGTCATATGAAGAGTACATTTACATGGACCATCAAACATTGTATAAAGGTATAAAGGTAAAAACGACAATCATAAGTCTGAATGGTGAAGACTATGGAGTCCTGGTTCCAACCCTAATGTTTGAAAGTGAAACACGGAGTTAAAAGTAAACTGAATGCATTCGAAATGCTATCACTCAGACGAATGTGCGGCAAAACGATATATGGTATTTTTTTTAAAAAGGAATAACCCGCAAGGAGTCTATTTTAGATGCATGTCTGCAGGAAGGATAGTAAGGATAGGGAAGGTAAATGTGAAACATATATAAAAAAAAACGCCCAGATCAATTGAAAATAAATCTTTCTTGAATTCATTTTGTAATTGGCGGGAATCGAACCTGCGACGCCAGTTTAGCATTCGAGCGTCTACCCAAATACGACACGGCTCCTGTCACATGTTCGAATGGTGAAAAAACAAAGAATGCAAGGCAGAGATAAGTATTATAGATAAAACTCAGATGTGTTGAGATAGTTTGGGCATAATTAGTGAAGAAAGAACAGTTAAACAGATTTATTAATGAGTATGGTTGAAAACATGAGCAGAAGAAGACGGAAGAAAATTTGGCTTGTTCAAATATTTCAAATACTGGAAAGTGGTGTGGCAATCGACGGGTATGTATGAGGAAGAGGTAAATGTGGAAGATGCGAAGATTGTTTCGAAGACAGATTGTTGTGGCGTTCCATTGTCTCTGCCTACCCCCGCTGCGAAGCGGCGTGATCATTACTTAGTAAAGTAAGTTAAAAATGTCCGGAATCACACCTGTTTATTTTTAATAGATAATCAGGTACGAAAACTTAGAAAGTTTTTATTCTTAAACCATTGTATTACCTTTTTTCGACATGTCAACATAGATGAAGAAGAATATGGAAGTCTTAAGCATTTACGGAAAGTTTTGTCAAAAAAAATACGAAATAACTCCCATAATTGGATATAATCCAGATTTGTGAAAAAGTATTCGGACACACTCAAAACGTAGTTCATTGTATTACAATTTCATTAATTGATTCGGCAGTCACTTTGTGGTAAAATCTATCCATTTTTAATTTTAATAAGTTTTTATGGGTAAATACAACTTTATATATATATATATATATATATATATATATATATATATATATATATATATATACATATATATATATATATATATATATATATATATATATATATATATATATATATATATATATATATATATATATATATATATATATAAATATATATATAAATATATATATATATATATATATATATATATATATATATATATATATATATATATATATATATGTAGTGGTATTTACCAAGTAAAACTAAAATAAAATTGCATTGCATTATAGTCGGTTGCTATCCAAAAGGTATGAGAAACATTTTCTCGCGATTCCACTAAAAAGTTCGGAAGTTGACAAAAAGGGAGTGCGAAAGAATTCAAATTCACATGGATATTGCGCATTCTCCAACATATGGAAATTAGACAAAAAAAATTGTCTCCGACATTGCCAAACAAAGAATGAACGTAATTCTGTTAGTTTGAGAAAAAAGTACTTGACACACTGAATACAAACGTGAGAATACGAGAAACAACTATTTTGTATACTTTTAACATAAATGTATTACACGTTTTTTGTTTGTTGTAAACGCTACACATAACTTATTTATATATTTCGTCTTTATTCTAAACCCTGAGGTGAAGATTGCAAGCTTCTAAGGTTCATATATGGCTCCAGAGTATCTTAAGGAGCTGTGTATTCCAGATGAATTGGTTGATAGACGTCTCACGCTTCGATCGGCTACAACATCTGCAATGGGCAAAGTGATCTTACCAGCTCGCAACCAACGCACTAAATTTGGCGAGCGTGCCTTTGCTGTTGCAGGACCGACGGCGTGGCATGCTCTTCCACCAAGGGTTAGAAATAGTGAGAGTGAGATGATCTTTAGAAAAGACTAAAAACACATTTGTTTGCTAAATCATTTCCACGATAATATTTTCCCCAATTCATTCACAGTGAAGCGCCCTTGAGGTATTTTTTTTACGAAAATGGCGCTATATAAGTTATCCAAATTTATTATTATTATTATTATTCATATGACATTTGAAACATATTAATAAATTCGTCGTGAATCTAACATCCATAACCTCCATCAATCTGATTTTTCAAATTTATTTGATTTTTTAAAGATAAATTTTTGTGTTTTTATTATTTACACAAACATTACAATTTCATACTATTTCTGTGAGCCTATGCGGCTTGTTATTAGAAGTAGGTATCAAATTGTGGTAGAGTGGGTTCGAACCAAGAAACTCTAAATTAAGAGTCCGCGACACTAACCACGGGACCACAACCCGACACTGATGATGTCGGTAACGAGGAAACTCGGTCACTGGTCTAATAAAAGTGGAAAAATATAGATCATTGACCATGTTTCATCGTTACCGACATCATCAAACTATAAAGTCGTTGTTTTATTACATATAATGCAGTTCAACCAAGAAATGTCAGTACAAATTTTAAATCTGATAAAATGATAATATTTTTGTTGGAAAATGACATTCCATATACATATATATTTAACGGAACGATTATTTTTTCATGCTTTTTGAGTTATATGTGTCTCTATTATATTCTATATCTAGCAATTCAATTTATGAATTAATTTTAAAATCAAACACAGATATTTTGAGTCTACTGAGTTGTATTTTTTTTTTAAAAAAAAACATAAAAATGAATATTGTGACAATTGTTTCGCCTAGTTATGGCATTTTCGAACGAATGCTCTAGCAATTCACCTATTTTATGATTTTAAATGTATATACAAGTAAAATAAATTTAAAAAAACGCAGATAATATAAGGATACCGAAGTTAATAGCTGGATTTCCTTTCAAGTTAATAACATAACTTGTTTTAATGTAAGATCAAGTAATTAGCTAGGAGAGGTGTTAAAGTTAAGGCGGCAGGTTACTTCATAATGGTCACTTTGTATTGGGGAGGGGTAACGTACGATATGCAAATCAAGCAAGGGTTTTCCGGTGAGTACTTAGCTCGTGTCATGTAATGCGTGAGAGGAGTGAAGTTAGAGAATACACTATTAGATTTAATATACCTGTTAAAATTATAGATGAGCTGGCTTGAAATCGTGGGTCGCTTACCTGAAACAAACAGAAGAAAAATATTACAAACTTTTATTTTTCAAAAGCAGGACCCAAGCATGAGCAAAAATAGTTATGAATGGAATGTTTACGATATCATAAATTGTTTGATTTTTTTATTGCTGAAGTCATCTTATATTACTCTCAAACTACTTTTTTATTTATTTATTTTTTTACAAAAATGTTAATAAAATTAGTATACGACCACTCACCTAGATTTTTACGTCTACCGGTTTCGAGACGTACCCGTCTCTTCGTCAGGACAATCACTAACACAGCATGCAAACAATACTACCCTTCACCACCATAGCACCATTTACACACTCAAAACTACACAAAATGTCTAACACATGCGATTTTTGGTCGACCCAAAGACCAACATGCACTATAGTTTTCAATACAGACATGCGTTACGAGCCGAGGTTAAACGTGCATAATTTTATTAACATTTTTGTAAAAAAATAAATAAGTAAAAATTACTAACCACAAAGTAAATGCTTTAAATATTAATAATATTGAGAATACTTTTTTATTTTTTTTTATTAGGGTTAACAACAGCAACATACATACGTAAAAGAAAACATTAAAAGATATACATTAAAAAAAATCATCTAAATACCATTCTATTAGGGTAAGTTTATTACCTGTCGATTAGTTTACAATAAAAAATAAAAATAAAATTACAATATATAAAATAAAATAAAATGTATAATATAGGCAAAATAAATTGGATTATAAGCTAAAAAGGCCTTCCGTAATTGAAACCTCGATAAAGAGATAAAATTAGCCGTTTTACTAAAGAACAGAAACCCCACAACAGCGGATCGACGTAAGATACCCGGCGTTAAGGAAACGGAATTAGGCATTCTAACACTGGCGTCGAAAGAAATAATGTACTAAAGCTAAATTTAGACGGGAATTTCTTAAAACAACACAAAATAAAGGTCAGTTGACCAAGATCAATTTGTTTTTAGAAGAATATATAAGTATAACAAAATGTAGCTTTGTTTTAAAATCACTATAAATATTTTATTATAACTAAATTATAATGTATACCGGTTTTGAAGCTAACCGCTTCGTTATCAAGACTGATTAATACTGAAGCACTATCTACTTAACAATATTCAAAATATTTTGACGGTTAGGGAAAGAAGCTTAGGTAGATCTCAAGTGGCTTTATTTTTTTTTGTGTTGATTGGCAGTCACAGTCAAAAGGGATCAGGGATGATGAGTGATTGGAAACATATTTAATAACGGACTTTTAGCAAAATCGTTTACTTGTGTATTTATTAGTTGTAAATTATTATTAGTTGCCTTTTTAATTTCTAATACTTCTAGGTAATCTAATTTAAGTCAATTTAAGTTAGTGCTTCAAATATAAATTATAGAATAAATAAGTGTTTGAGTCATCCGCTTCGAGTAAAGTGATCACTTAAACCAGCCTATGACGTCGTCAGAACCGTAAATGCTTAGACTTCCATATTCTTCTTCATCTTTGATGAGATGTCAAAAAATAAAACAACTTAGTGTATTCTTTTATCTATTGATTCGGTAATCACTTTGTGATAATATCTATCTAATTCTAAGTTTAAATTTTACTTGGTAAATATCAGTTTTTATAATAGTGATATTTACTGAGTAAAAATCAAATTTAAAAAGGTATATTTTTGTACCTCTCCTGTAAACTAAGCTCGGGCGAATTAAAACACTTAACGGATTAAGACGATAAATTGAACTCAAATGTTTGAGAAGGGTCAATTGTCAATTGTTACTTTCCTATAAAAAAATATATAAAGAATTTAATATTAGTGTTTTTTCTTAATAACTTGTGTTAGTAGTATATTGTAACTATTTAACATTTTAACATTTCAACATAGATGCAGAAGGATACGGAATCTGGGAATTTACAGGTCTTATGATCTGTCGTAGGCTGGTTAAGTGATCACTGTATACACACAACATTCGCCATTCTATTCAATTCGATTAAATTAATTTATTTATAATTCACATACACATTACAAACTTAAAATTTAAATCGTATATATTTTTAAAAAAAAAAACGAAAATAAGCAAGAATACTATTGCTAAAGGTGTAGAAGAATCCCGCTTCGGAAAACTCCTTCAGACACATGATTGACAATCACACTACTCAAATTCTTGAAACTCCTACACATATCGATATTAACAGAAAAAATATTATGTGTTTTTAATACAATTTATTAGACTATTGATTTATTATAATATATTAATTTAAATGGAGTTCTGCAATTAAACGCCAAATTTATTAATACATCTGTTCAATGTAAGAGATATACATATATCGACATCGGTAATTGACTTTAAAACCATATAAATCAATTGTTCAACCCATTGTAAGAACTCCCTTGATATATCTGTAATCGTTTTTCCAAAGCCGCCGGGGTTTCGAAACATACAGAATATTCCGATATTTATTGGCGTAGAAATAAAACATTGATACAGATTTCCCGACAGAATAATAATGGTTTCCTCCGTACCCTACTTTAAACGAACACGAGTAAATATTCATAATTCTCAGATGTATTTTAACAGAAAAAAAAACCATTACAAAAACAGATTCGGCCTTTCATAAAGGAGTCAATCGGATATTTAGATAACGTAAAAAAAACGTAAAACGTTATAAAAATAAAAGCCGATTTATAAAGAGTGATCCGAACGAGCTCGTTATACTATACGGCTGTCCAAACTTAAAACACAGTAAGGGACATTTTTTGTAATACGTTTTTTTTGCATTTTTGGACTAAGTAGAATCTAATTAATCCAAAAATGCAAAAAAACGTACTACAAAAAAATGTTCCCTTACTGTGTTTTGAGTTTGGACAGCCGTATACTCCGTGATCTTTTCTGGAATTATTAATACTTTTAAAAAGTACCGCCGAATAAAAAAATAGTTTTTTCAAGAGGTAATATTGTATAATTAAATGTTTGAATATGATTTTTTGGGAAAATTAAAACAAATGAGAAAGTCTAATTACTAACCCTTATAGTGTACCATATGTGGCACGCTAATATCAATATAATCAATATAAACTTAATCGTTAATAACGTATATGTACGGTGATTAGTCCTAAGACAGTAGGGTGATAAATATTACAGTGAAAAATAAAAATTTTAATTTAAATTTTACTTGGTAAATACCACAATTTCTTAACTTCCATTGTGACACGAGTTTCGATGCATTTCGCATCATTTTCAAACGCGCGATTTATCAAGTAGAACTAAAATAAAAATGGACACATATTACCACAAAGTTTCGAATCAATTAATATAAATTGAATATTTCTAATGAAGAAGACACTTAATAGATTGAAGTAAATAAACGATTCGGACATTTATAGATTTATGGGCGCTACCTTTAAAATTTAACAAAAATAATTATTTTAGGTTAAAGTTACTCTAATATACATGTAAGCATTTTCATTTCAATAATATATTTCCCTATCAGGTAAAGCTAAACTGGCAGTACACAACGGAGTCCTGGTTCCAACCCTAATGTACAGAAGTAAAGCATGGAGATGACAAAACAAGGATAAAAGTAGACTGAATGAAACCGAAATGCGTTATATAAGACAAATGTGCGGCAAAACGTTGTATGATAGATGTTCGAATGGTGATATAAGGAAAGAATACAAGGCTGAGATAAGCATTATCGATAAAATTAACAAAGGTATGATGAGATAGTTTGGACATGTGGAACGAATGAGTATGTTGGTACAAGGACTCCGTTGTGTACTGCCAGATTAGCTTTCGATACAAGGAAAGAATGCAAGTCTGAGATAAGCATTATCGATAAAAGTAAAAAAGGTATGATGAGATAGTTTGGACATGTGGAAAGAATACGAGTTGGTACCAGGACTCCGTTGTGTACTGCCAGTTGACCTTTCGCTGGAAGGCTTAAAACTACGTAACATTATCAACAGTTCTTCGAATGAATAATCTGACTTCTAGTTTCAGCATAGTATTATAATATGAATAAAAACCATAATACTGAAAAGTTAGCACCGGGCTTTGAAAACTCGAGAGGTGACCCTAAAGGAAAGTTGGTAGTAAATGGGAAGGTACATAATCCCCCGGGAAATGGTACACCTCCCGACCTTGGCGAACCAAGGGTTATCGAGAAGGCACTAACATTAATTCCCTTCCCTCGAAGACAACCAGACGCCTCAAAATTTTACAAGACGAACCAAATTATTTCAATGAATTGAATATACCATAAATTATGTTTTGAGCTTACAAAACTTTTTTTCAAATTTCACTAAACATATAATTACATAGCGCAAAATTTAATAAATTTAAAATTTTATTATTTAGAATAAAAAAATGAGATAAAAATAATCTTTTTAAGAAATTGAATAAATTTAAAATTTTATTAGTTTGAATAAAAAATGAGATATATGAAATTAAGAAAATGAATAAATTTGAAATTGTACTTTTTGCTAAAGAAATTGAACATATTTAAATAAAAAATGAGGCATAGAAAATCATGATGATTTTATATTAATTAAAATTTTTATTATTTTGAACAAAAAAATGAGATAAAAAAAACCTTTCAGAAATGGTTCTATGGATCCAATTCCTTTTGTTGGACATGTCAGTATGTACGAGTATATAGCGCGGCTGTCCAATTTTAAAACACAGTAAGGGACATTTTTTATAGTACGTTTTTTTTTGCATTTTTGGACTAAGTAGAATCTACTTAGTCCAAAAATGCAAAAAAATAATACTACAAAAAAATTGTCCCTTACTGTGTTTTGAGTTTAGACAGCCGAGCAGTGGATGAGTTTTAATGTGATTATACCAGTACTTAGTGAAAAAATTAAGTAAAACTGTGACTGTGAAGAAAATGTACATTAAACTATAATTCAAAATAAACTGTATGTTTTCTCGGTTACATTTCAGCAACAAAATACGCTTTATTAGATTTTTCAGAGTTAAATTAAGGATGTCGCCTATTGCTTTCTTGTTATGAAAATTAATATGCTTTTTTTTCTTTTTCTACTACATATGAAAAATACTGTGCCCGTCACTGGTTTAAAGTTGTAACAGTACTGAGAAAGGGATAAGAGTTTTTCTATGACTAATTATTGTTGTTGCACTAAGTCAATATGGATTACTAGTGAAATACGCTTACTTTTCGTAGTTATATACATTTCCTTAATCTCGACGGCTATATTGTTGATAAATAATTATAAGCGTAAATTTAATTAAAGAAAATAACTAAAAATCCTGTCCGCTGAAGAAATCTCATTTGGTTGGCCATAAAGAATTCATCAAAATATATAGTTGTAGAGTAAATGAGAAAAGATAGTCGGAACGAGTCGTTTTTCCAGGAACCACAAATATTTTCTTTCAGTGACCAGAGTGAATAACTCGTCCGTGTGGAAACTTTCAGGAAACCCGGATTAACTTTTCGGGAATGAGAAAGGTACGAAATATGAAGGTGTATTTGGCGGATTACAGGGAATATTATTATCCCATTCGGTAACACTGAGGATCAAATTTCAAATACACACATAAGTATATATATATATATATATATATATATATATATATAACATTCATAAACATAAGAAACCATTTTTATTTAGTTTAAGGTGGGAAAATCAATAGCCCGCAATGTAGTTTTCTTTAAACCCAGGTAACATTTAACGCAAATGTATTCTTTGCTTAAAACCGTTTTTTTTTTCGAGATAAATTTATGGTTTAAAAAAAAAGAGATGTTAAAAGGAAAGCAATTAAACAATAATAATTGTAAAATTCAAATACGTACTACTATTTTTTTTTAATTGCGCTGACAACACTTATGGTTTGTCGCGCAGCTTGTCCCGCACTGACTTTGTATATTTAAGGGTACACCCAGAATAAATACCCCAGAACACTATTTTAACATTGGTTGCTCTTTTACCATTGATTGTCACGTAATATTTAATTTTTCACGATCGACGGTAGTGATCTCACTTCGTTTGAAATAAAAATGAGTTATTTCGACTAAGTTGTTGGCACTTGTAACGTGGTTGTCGCATTGAGCGGGATTAAAATCTGAAAAAGAAGGTGCGCTATTTCTTCCCTCCCGATGACACGAACCATTAAAAAGTCCTAATAATCTCTTCGGCTTTAAAAACTGTCATCGTTTGGGTCCAGGAAAAAAGTCTACTGTAAAAATATTAGCAAAATCCCCCCTAGTAATCATTTCATCTTTAAATCAAAGTAAGCTAAAAAAAAATCAGCCAGTTACTAATTTTTTTTGGTTTTACTAAATCAAAATGTCCCAACGGGATCACGAGAAAATATGGTAACCCTACAATAGTAGAAATCGCGGAACGCAACTCATTCGCGAACGTAGTGAATATGTTACACGACTTTTGGTCATATTTTACAAATTAAAAAGTTATACATTAAATCATTTTAGGGTTTAAGTACATATTTAGCAACTTTTAAACATAATATATGTTTTAATTTTTGTGTTTTAAGTGTTGTGCTATGTAGCCATAAAACAAAAATTAAAAAAAAAATAAGTAAATAGGTCATAATAAACGTACGCGTTCCGTAAGTAGATTGTGTAAATAATAAAGCCGTACCGCAATGAGGTAACTTTTCAAGTAATATCGGGGGAGCTTTTATACTGCGTTTAACCACACATTCATAAGTCTCCAATGTATAGTTAGTAATTATTCCACCCGACTATTATGTACGGATAATATTATTTATGTATAAAATTACCGAATTCAAACCATTTGCTCGGGATTCGAATCTTCACGTTGGATTACAATCACCACATCAGACGCCATTAATTTAGACTAAATTAATGAATTACTTACTGACAAAAGTCATACTTAATCGGAAACATGATACAATATTGTTCAAATTGGTCTGTGAAATTTCTTAGTAGAACTTTATTAAAATAAATAAATTAATTAATTAATAAAACCCTTATGCGCACCCCAACGATGATAAACAGAGGAGTATAATAATAATAATAAAACCCTTATCTGCACCCCAATGGTGCATAGGGCACTGTGTAATATAAACGCAGTGTTATCTTGATCGTTTACACATGCAGGAAAGGTGATTAGCCCTCCGCTTCAGGTACCAGTCCATGGTACTATTGAATAAATAATAGTGAAAAAAATCACTTATATTTATTTTACCCCCCTTGGGAATCGAACCCGGGACCTCCAGAACGGTAGCCGAGCGTGCTGACCATTACACTACGGAGGCGGACAAAATATATAGTTGTATTAAAATAAAAATAAAGAGATTTACAGGTTAAGACGGGATGATATTTTAAAAGAAAATTATTGCTCGATGAATTCGACTTGATTCATGTCTATTTTAATAAGTATGAACATATGCATAAAATTAATTTGAATTAAAAAATATTCGTATCTTTTCGTTTTTTTGGTGGAGTAAATTATAAAGAAAGATATAATTTTTAATTCAAGTATTCTATAAACTCTCATCCGCACCCGATGGTGCATAGGGCACTGAATCATATTAACACAGTGATATCTTGATCGTTAACAAATGAAGGAAAGGTGATCAGCCCTCCGCTTCAGGTACCAGTCCAGGATAGTATTGAACAAATATAAGAGTGAAAAACTCACTAATATTTATTTGACCCCCCCCCCTGGCAATCGAACCTGGGACCTCTAGTACGTTAGCCGAAAGTGCTAACCATTACACTAGGGAGGCGGATTTAAGTTTTACTTGGTAAATACCACTATTTCTGAAAAACTATTGTCACACGTTTTCCATGCATCATTTTCAAACACCGTAAGATAAAGACAAAGATAAAGACAGCTAATGAATGAATACTTCTTTATCTATGTTGAGATGTTAAAATGTAAAAATAACTCCTAATTGGAGAACCTAGTTTTGTGAACAAGGATTTAGACCCACTCAAAGATGTTGTGCTTATTGAATCATTTTCTAAAAAACATGTCGATTACTCGAACACTCACTGAGACGAATAAAACATTTTGAAATTCCGAATAAATTCTCCTTTGTACGCGTTTCTTACATGTACGTAGTAGGTATCGAGCGATAAGGAGCGATGTAAATTTGCATTCTTCTGAACACACCGGTTTCCAAATTCAACATTGAGTAACGTTCTCGCATACTAATATGCCCGCGGGATACGGAAATAATTCTCAAAGAAATCAATAATTTTAGTTTATTTTTAGATTTTAAGCAAATATATGAAATATTTGTTAATGTAATTTTTTGTAAAAAAAATATATAAAAAAGCGATAGTGCTTTCTACCCTCTGATTGCAAACAGCTATATATGGTATCAAACTTTTTGACCAATATCACATCTCATGCCTCTAGCGAGATAGCGAGTGTTTTTGCCTAGAATTTTCACTCATGAATTACATGAAATTATAGTAACTTTAAACATAAAGAGTAAATCCACTCACAAGTAGGCATAGGCTATGAAACTTATAAAGTTGAAGCCTGAGTAGGGACATGATAAACGGTGTTGCATAAGCCGTAGCTAGATTTCAGAGTCACTTAGACGTTAGGTAATTCAAAAAAAAAAAGACCAATATCACTAGTCTGTTTTTGGTTGGTTGGAAGATATTGCTTTTCAGCGATAAGCCCGCCAATGTACTTTATTTATTTTCTGAATATGAAGTCTAAATAAATAAATAAAAAATAACAAGTTTTTAGTTTTTTTCCCTAGCACGACCAATCGCCTTCTGAATTCGATCGTTTGAGATCTCAGTCCTGAGCACGCTCATAAGCATACTTATTTGCACCTTTATCGAACAGCGAAACCGAGCACTCGATTTTTCCGATCAGCCCATTAATGAGGTCGTCAATAATCCTGTCAGCCGATGGGGTACAGGCCCACCGCCGCCCCCAACCCTCCAGCGGGGTGGCGGGGTGCGTGTGACCCCACCGCAGCGCTAATGAGACGGATGACGCGCGCGGGTGGACCGATCGATCAAACGGGTCATCGGCGTAAACAGTTCTTTTTTCGGGTTACTTGGACAAGGTGAAGGCAACGCTATTCACTGGCGTGGATTTGATAGTGAATCGACCCGAACAAATGCTCTGTGACGTAGTGCACAGTGACCGCATTTGTTGGGTGGGAATGGGAGATACAAATTAAATCGTTCAACACTCTTGTGAACTAAATGATAGTTTTGTCATTTTTAACATGTTTTTGCGATATAAGTTACTGTAAACTGTAAAACGAGAAGCATTTTGGATTCTTTAAAATTTAAAACGAGTAACATTATCCAGTGAAGTTTATACAAGTTTAAAATGCAGATCCACCAAGTAATGTCAGTACAAAATAATTAGAAAGATATATATTTGTGTTTTTATTATTTACAAAAATTCTTCAATTTCATTCTATTTCTGGAGTTTAAGCGCCTCATTATTAGAAAAAGGTATCAAATTGTGTTAGAGTGGGTTCGAACCCAGAAATTCTGACTCAAACAGTCCGCGACAATAACCATTTAACCACAACTCAACGAAATCTTATAAATTAAAAAGAAAGGTAATATGGTATTAAAAGAAATCCCGCTTATAGATAATGTTTTAAAGGTTTTTATTTTATTTTTCAATTCTTATTAATATATATCAAAGCGTCATTTATAAAAAATCTCTTTATTTATTGTGATAACTGTATCGCTACGCGAGGGCATTAAATTGTGTCGAAAAATAAATAGATATTTAGGTATGTTTAAAAAATTATAATTCCCAAAAAGGCGAAATAGCCGTCACAAAAATAAAATGATTCATTAAAATCATATTTAATTTATATGAATAGTGATACGTTATAAAAAAATATATGCGAATAGCTCGTATGTGGTACGATAGTAGTTTATTTTTACAAATGTTGGTATTCTGACCATTGGTATTTTCGATGTTCAATACACTGATAATAAACCGAATGATATTGTTTCCGACTGATCATTTATTTGTATTGACTCTCGAGGGAACTTTTTTCCTCGCTAGTAGATAAGGGCAGCTTAGCAAGTGTCAATCTGCCAATTCCGTTTGTTTGACGACGTCATTTCACGCGAACATATCTCGGAAAAACACGAGACAAGCTTTCACTTTTATTACGCGGGAATTCGGATCGTATAATTGATATGTTTCAAATATTTTATCAATATATTTCAAATGCAAGAGGACAATAGCGGAGATTCCACGGGGACTAGCCAAATCGTAGGAATAAATCCACCACTTTTTCGTAATCAGTCATGCATTAGGACCTAGTGGACCCCTCCCCAGCGCTAGTAGGTATTAAACTTAAAGACTGTCGGCGAGAACAATACCAGAGAATCGTAAGGGCGAATAAAGAAAAAGGTAAATGTTTCCTTACATGGGCCATCAAAGAGAATTTGAAATACGTAGAAAGGGTTCGAGATGAAGATGATTGTAAATTGGAGGCTTACTTTTTATAGTCCCGCTCAAAGAAAATGGAGCGCGCAAGAAAATGAAACAACTGTCGGATGTAACAATGAAAAATACTATGCACTTTATACCTACGGCCGTTGAAAAGTCTGGAAAGCTATTGTTACGCTTTTGTACTTTGGAAGTTTACTCTGAATGACGGGCATGAAATGTTCGAAAATGAAAATATTCAAAGGAACGTAAGCCTTGTTTACTATCTGGCGAATGTATGTTTTATGACTTACTACACTTTAAGGCGAGACATTAACTGCCTCGTATAACGGGGTGCTGGCCCAGAAATGTTGTTAGGATTGTTACTAAAGTGCCTATTTAAGAACACTCCGATCGCGGATAAAATAAGTGGTTTGAAAAAATCCCTCTATAAAGCGAGCAAACGCGACTAATGGTCTCGACATTAACTTTATTAAAAGTACAACTATTTAACTAACTAACTAACTAACCATCACGCCGCTTCCCCGCAGAGGTAGGCAGAGAGGATCGAACGCCACGCCACTCTGTCTTTGCAAACATTCTTCGCCTCTTCTACATTCATGCATCTCCTCATACATACCCGACGATTATTACGACTCTTGACCCGTCCGCTTTCAAGTATTTGACATACCTGATTGTGCGAAGTTTTATTCGTTTTTTTTTAAAACTATTTAAGGGGTTTTAAATTTACAATACCAATTTTGGCATAGCAATCTTACATCGACAGATGTTTAATTATGGGAAGAAAGAAATATTAACAATATTTTGACCCGGACCTTGTGTCAATAAAAGTGGTGACGTGTGACACGATATGGGTCCATTGTTTCTATCATAAAACCTTATAATATAAAAAAATAGTACCCTTAATGATCTTTCTGTACGCATTTCATGCGATTCACAGCTGCGATCAATTCATAAGTATTGGAAATTATGAATTCATATAAACATATGGAAAATTCGAATCGCGTAAATATAGCATTTATATTGCGAAGATTATTGATTTACATCTTTTAATTTAAAAAGGTTCAATACATTAGATAGTAATTTATAAAATTGGGTAAATCTCAAAAAATTACACCCTTAACCGAAGAAGCATTTCACTCCGGCAAAGTATGAGAAAAGGGAAGAGGAATAATATCCCCCTGTTAAATTTAATGGAATATAATAATACAATTAAGAACGTCTGGTTGCACAGAGGAGCGACGCTACGTTAAATGATACTAGTTTTAATGTTAAAAATATATGGGGTATAGTCAGGTGGGAAACCCGTATATTTTATTATGAAAAAGAAAGAAGGTGATGAATAATAAGAGAAGGTTAAAAATATATAACATATGAAGTACCATAATAATCACGAAAATAATCGCAAATACGTATGTACGACCCGGATTAAAACAGCGTTAACGTTAATTAACGATTGTTCAATACTTTCGGAGTTGTGTGAAAGTTTCAAGTTTATTTAAATGATTTATTTACGAATTTATACGTATTGGGCGATTTTTATTGCTTATTTTTAACTAATATAGATTAAAATGCATATTCTATAACTCCAAATCTTTAGACGTAAAACCAAATTTTCTGCACATAAAATATTATTTTTCGTTTTCTAACGCTTATTCATTTAACTGTCATTACGATGCTGCAATAAATTTATGTCGTATAATTTAATATCCGAAAGTAGGGAGATAAATACTTCTCTTCAAGTGCTATTCCAGGGTATTACAATAATAATCAGCGTGAAATAAATCAACGATAAGTACTTGAAATCCCCCGGGAATCGAACGTGTAATCTCTTGCACAGTAGGCGATTGCTCCAACCACTACTACGATGATAAACAGAGGAGTATAATAATAATAATAAAACCCTTATCTGCACCCCAATGGTGCATGGGGCACTGCGTCACATAAACGCAGTGTTATCTTGATCGTTTACACATGAAGGAAAGGTGATCAGCCCTCCGCTTCAGGTACCAGTCCAGGGTAATATTGAATAAATATGACAGTGAAAAAAATCACTTATATTTATTTTACCCCCCTTGGAAATCGAACCCGGGACCTCCAGAATGGTAGCCGAGCGTGCTGACCATTACACTACGGAGGAGTATAAAATGATAAAAATAATAAAATAAATTTTTCATTTAGCGAATTTATTCGAGAATTTTCATTAAGATTCCCTTGCTTTTAAGCGACGTGAAAACGAGTGTGCCATTTTAAGGAATAATTTTATTAATGAAACACGATTCAGCGGTCAAGTCTGCTCATCAAATGTGAGGCACTCTCCCGGAGAGGAAAGGGATTTTAAAGGGCCATTTAATAATTAATCATTTCAGGAAGTTCAAACCACGTTCCTACTGCGGTCAAACAAGTTATAAATTTCTTCCCTACAAAGCGTGGGGCCCTATGATAATGCTACAATATGTAACTTATCACAGGTTTTATGTAACCTGACGCAATTTTAAATTACATGTGAGGTAGATGTTGATTTTTTTTAAATGGTTAAAAAAATTAGGCGTTTTCGCAAATTCAGTCACAGTTTGATTTTTTGTTATGAAAATTTCATAAATTTTGAGTTTGTCCAAATATTTGATTACAAATTTGCGTTTTCCACTTGGGAGTTATTTATATTGACTATATATTATTGACTATTTATTATTTATTTTATTTATATCTCAACACAGATGATGAAGAATATGGAAGTCTGGGTATTAAAAGAGCTTACGAACTGCCATTAAGTTTAAGCGATTACTTTGTACACGTGTAACCTTCACTATTTTACCCATGATTGAGAACCACAGTATTCAAATACAACTTCAGCAATTTGTAAATTTGAAAAATAACGTATAATGAAATGATTCAGGTGGCGTTTATATTGATTTTTAGCACACGGGGGTACAGAGCGACGGTTATTTACTAGAAAAATTATGATTTTAAATGTACAGAAGTAGGATACAGGGAATGAGGATCAAATTTTTGTCCGCGTAGACGTTTTGTTAGGAGGCCAAACTTTTAGCAGGAACACTGCTGCCACATGAAGGATAACCAATTAAGAGAACTTTGGGAAAAGAAATTAAGGGTATTAAATAATAATAATAATAAATCCCTTACCGCACCCCAATGGTGCATAGGGCACTGCTTCATATAAACGCAGTGTTATCTCGATCGATTACACATGAAGGAAAGGTGATCAGCCCTCCACTTCAGGTACTAGTCCAGTGTAATATTGAATAAATATTGGAGTGAAAAAATCACTTATATTTATTAACGCCCCTGGGAATCGAACATGGGACCTCCAGAACGGTAGGCGAGCATGCTGACCATTACACTACGGAGGCGGAAGTGTATTAAAAGGAATTTATTATTTGAATCAACGTATAATTTGAATATTTAAATGATAATACATATGTAATAAATAAATAAAACTATGCGACTCATATTTTTTTAGTTAAATTTTTTATAAAACGCTAATGAAACAATGGAGTTTTTATTAAAGGGGTTAAAAATATATGAAAAGTATCTCTTACTGTCTTTCGTTTTACGTGACAAAGTAAGGTTTTAATTATATTATACCGGGACAGGCCTGCTAATATGGCGTTCATACAGACGAGAGTAGCGAGTACAAAATCATATCTAAGTATTTTCAACTAAGTGCAACTTATTTATTGATTTGGCATTTAATTTGGAGAACTCCATTTTAATTATTAATTAATGTATTAATTTTTAAATCAAACACAGAATTTTTGGAGTCTACTAACTTAGTAGACTGAAAAAAAAATCTGTGTTTGATTTACACTTTCTGCGGGAAGGGTAATTTTACCGTTTCACTCGACTCGTAAATTGCGTGAAAGTTATTTTTACACATGACTATTACGGCATCTTTTGATCTCATGTCGATGTATACAGTATGGTTAAATGTTATCACTTCTTTTCAGAGATGTTTATCTCTATTATGAGCGCCAATCCGCCCGCAGATAGTGTGATACGTTAGTCCAACTTCACTAACATTGTGTATATTTTAGTTTCATGATATTTTTACTAAATTAGTTAGAATATATGGAAAAATCACAACAAAATCGTTACAAAGGATATGACTTTCGAACATTATTGAGTCTTTTTCTTTGCGTGTCATGTCAGGTCCTACTAAAGTCGACTTGAGAGTAATTGTCATTGTCTTGGTCAGCTTCGACGAATCTGATCACCGTCCAATCTCGTATATTCCATAGCCAGATCCCAGATCTTCTGCCCACAGTACAAGTTGAGTAGCAAGTACAAAATCATATGAAAGGATTTTCAACTCGGTCCAACTAAACTCACAAACACATTACGTTTATTCACAACATTTTTTGTTGCACAACACACCGGGATTCACACCGGGGGGTGTTTTCACAGCACACCGGGGTTTTCACAACAAAAGGGTTTGCGCTAAATAAAAGCTTTCTCAATTCAACATAGATGGCAGTTGTAAACACATTTATACTGTATCATGAGATTAATGATATACTCTTATCTAGGAGTTCCAAAAATTTGAGTTGTGTGCTTGTCAATCAATCATGGGCAGGATGGTGAAAGTTGCACGTGTGTAAAGTGATCATTTAACAAGCCTATGACAGGTCATACGTCCTGTAAAAACCCAGACATTTATGTACTTCATCATTTATGTTGAAATGTCAAAAACAACGTGATGTTTACTATTACAGTGTTTTCTAAATTAATAAGAATGTATAAGAAAAATCACGAAAAAATCGTTACAAAGGGTATAAATTTCTTTTTTTTATAGATTTAGCGTTTCATTTGTAGAACTCCATTTTAATTCATTAATTAAATATTGCTCGTAAAATTAAACACTGTGTGGAGTTTGTGGGGGTGAATGGATTGCACGGAATGGATCTTCCGCGGTACATTAGTCTATGGTGCAACTGATTTTTGATTCTAGTACGATTTGTGACAATTTTTCCCCCTTG
The DNA here is from genome assembly GCF_059751285.1 of Brachycentrus maculatus. Taxonomy (NCBI): domain Eukaryota; kingdom Metazoa; phylum Arthropoda; class Insecta; order Trichoptera; family Brachycentridae; genus Brachycentrus; species Brachycentrus maculatus. Next base: position 19,783 of record NW_028280992.1, on the reverse strand, counting down.
TTATAGGATTTTTAAACTACTGTCTTGCAATAACAAGGCGAAACAATTGACACAAATTTTGTTTTTATGTGTTTTTAATGATAAAAATAATCAAGTAGACTCTAAAAATCAGTGTTGTAATTGAATATTATAAACATAAATTAAAATATATGAATTTTGATGTTAAAATGTCTCGGTATTGAAATTTTATTGGAAACTACATTACTGGATAAAACATACTTGATACGATATATCAACATTCGATATTTTAAATTCTAATTTAACAATTTTAGAACCCATTGAGAAATTGCCTTCCTCGACGAAAACGATCAGCTCTCCATACAAAGAGTAAAAAATCGCCATTATTCTGGTAGGATCGCTACAAGTCGCTTATGGAAATGTTACCTCTTACTCCAAAGAATCGAGTGTATGGGCTTGAAGTGCGCTTCTGGCTCGAGGTTTCCGGAGAAACATAACAGGAAGATCCTTCCTGCCTTACAATGACACTTCCTCGCCCTTTCGTGTACCCGCTCCTCGCTCACTCTCTTGATAAGAGCTGCCCGGGGAAAAGTAGGAAAAATCATTCGGAGTGAAACCGTTATTTGGCGTTGAGGACATTGAAAATAATGAACATAGAATAATGAAGGAAAAAATACATAATACAATATTTCCCACTATGTTTAACTATCTTTTTTATCGGATATTATTTTTTTATATGCCATAGGAAGGCGATAAAGCGATATATTGAAATTAAGTTATGGAATTAATTAAGAATATAAATAAATATATATATATATATATATATATATATATATATATATATATATATATATATATATATATATATATATATATATATATATATATATATATATATATATATATATATATATATATAAATATATATATATATGTATATATATATATAAATATATGTATATATATATATATATATATATATATATATATATATATATATATATATATATATATATATATATATATATATATATATATATATATATATATATATATATATATATATATATATATATATATATATATATATATATATATATATATATATAAATATATATATATATGTATATATATGTATATATATATATATATATATAAATATATATATATATAAATATATATATATATGTATATATATATATATACATATATATATATGTATATATATATATATATATATATATATATATATATATATATATATATATATATATATTACTTAATTTCAATACATCGCTTTATCGCCTTACTATGGCATATAAAAAAATCCGAGAATGAGGCGAATGAGCAGACGAAGATCGGAGAAAACTTTACATGATCAAATATTTCGGTCAGCAGTCAGGTCAGGAGTAGGAATAATCGTCCGGTAGGTATGAGGAGATGAATGTGAAAAAGGCGAAGAATTTTCCCAAAAACTAGGCCCTGGATTTAAAACTAGGCAGCAGATTCAGTTTTTTAGCTTAAGACACATTATTAAGTTAGATTGGAGATCTGAAACGATAATTGTTTTCCGTAAATAGTTTTCCCCGAGAAAAATATTATTTCATAGTAATATAAATCATTGTAACGCAGCGGTTACATTCAATGTGGCCTGCCTGGCTAACCATTTAATATAAGGTTTCAAATTAATTTACTTTTCTACCCTCATTCATGCGGATATTAGAATACGGAGAATTTTTATATTTGATACGGAATGGAAGAAGGATAACGAGCGGGAGCGTGGCGCAGGTGGCAGTCTCCGGCCTCCAGACGGCGTAGCGCGAGTTGCATAGGAAATGCGGGATACAAAGGAGGATACAAGGGAATAAAAGTATGTGCGAGAAGATCGAATATATGGGACCCCATAAAAACTCGACAACTCCACTGCGAAATACAGGATCGACAGAAAATATGTATTCCCTATAAATAGGTAAAACGAAATCAAGTCGAGTGCACGAGTGTTTTTGCCAAGAATTTTCACTCATGAATTACATGAAATTATAGTAACTTTGAACATAATCCACGAGTAGGCATAGGCTATGAAACTTAAAAAGTTGAAGCCTGAGTAGGGTCATGATAAGCGGAGTTGCATAAGCCGTAGCTAGATTTCAGAGTCACTTGGACGTTAGGTAATTTAAAAAAAAGTCGAGTGCACTGAGAAGATTTTGAACAATAACATAATATTTTCAATATTAAAATCAAACACCGATTTCAGTCTGCTAAGTTGTATGTTGTATTAAAAAAACACAAAATTAAAAATTCGTGATCATTGTTTTGCGTTCTCAGGGATTATTAAATTACTATGGAGATTAAATGGACGGAGGGACCTTACATAGTAGTTTGATAAGGCCCTAACAACTGTCACGAATCTTTTTTTAAATGTTTTAAAAAATATATACAACTCGGTAGACTCAAATCAGTGTTTGATTTTATATTTATAAAATAAATATGAAGTTCTACAAATTAAACGTCAAATCAACATATATTCTCATTAATTATTCAAGAATTTAAATTATATACTGTCATATAAGAGAATATGTCCGTATCGTTGTCTTTTTGATAGGTTTATACTATAATTAGATACATACCTGCATTATTGGTATACATAAAGTTTACACTGACAGTTATCGGGTCTATCATTTACTGGAAGATCCGTCTCGCTTATGAAAATTAAATATAAGAGTTTTTACTATCTGTTGCCTCAAGCTGGACTGCATGGAATGCTGCGTCGTATATATTATCTTATTATATGGGCGTATCTCCAGTAACTATTATAAATTAAAAAGTCATACAAAAAATAGGTTGATCCTTCTCTAATCTAGTTGATGCCGTATTTTTTCTAGTAAATTACCGTCACTTTGTCTCTCATGTGCTTAAAATCGATGCAATCGCAGCCCGTTTTGTTACGTTTACCGAAATTTAGAACGAAAGTAAGAAGTAATTATAATTACCTCTTTATATTTTGCACTTAGTTCTAGAAATGTAACACTTTTTTGTTAGCAGAGAAAATAATTATTATAATTGTTGTTTGTTTAATTTACGTTGGACATGTAAATCGACTGAGTGGAGGAAGAACAGTAAAACAAATTTATAATGGGAATGTAATTGGAAATAGGAGCAGAGGAAAACCGAGAAAAACTTGCCATGATCATACTTAAACACTTGAAAGTGGTCAGGTCAGGGGTCGGAATAATCGGCGGGTACGTATGAGGAGATGCATGAATGTGGAAGAGGCGAAGATTTTTTGAAAAGCTGTTCTCTCTGCCAACCTCTGCGAGGAAACCGCGTGATGGTTGCTAAGTAAACTATTAATCGTTGAACTAATGCGATCGCGGCTTTCTATTCATGTCAGGTTATCGGAAATTACAACAGGCATTTTCGTAAAAGGAAAGAAAAAGAAAAAAATGTAAATAATATAAATTGAAGAAAAAGGCAAAAAAGTAATACCCCTTTTAAAATTATGTAGGAAAACAATCGCATGAAGGATTATTTTTTTACACTGAAAAAAGCCACCGTTTAATTTATTACATTAAAACATAAAAAGTTTTTACAGGAATTATTTATTACAACCACTTACATTCCCTGTAATTACAGAGAATTAATGTTTTATCTTGAATCTACTTTATAACGTTGATCACGTTAACAAATTGAATTGAATTAAAACAAAGAGTTAAAATATGGTAAAATTGCCTAATTAAATTTTAACGTTGGTATAAAAATAAATGTAGTAATGAGTGTAACATTGGAATCACTCGCTTGTCCATATATCAGTCTATACTTCTGGAAGCGAGGCGTCCTGGCGGCGTACTCGCGAACTGTATCCTGATGCAGCTACCAGCCGCAGAACAAATTGAGATTTGACTATCCAACATATAAAATATACTATTTTTACGTGGGAGAAATGACGGATTGAAAACATTTTCAAGTTACAGTATTTTCAAGATTCTCTTTGAACATTTTTTTGCTATCTAGACAAAGATGAAGAACAATATGAAGAAGTCGGGGTATTTACAGGGCTTACAACCTATCATCGGTGCAACATTCACTACTCTACCCATGATTGACAACCACACTTGAATTTTTTTAAACATATCATTGATCTCATGACACAGTACATACGATTTCACAACGGCTATCTATGATGGATTAAGAAAGCTTTTATTTAGCAGAGACCCTTTTATTTGGATGTATGCAAGATCCAAACCTCGGATTATTTTTACATACTAAGGAACGTTTGAAAACATGCTTTTCATTTTTTATACAGCTTCTAATTTTCAGTCACAAAATTTTGAGTGTGTCCAAAACGTTGTGAATGTCATAGATTATTTTTCCACTGACATATATACAAGGTGATAAGCCCTGCGCCTTCAAGGTGATGATTAATAGATATTAATTAAAAATCGAGAATCGAACCCGGGAGCTCCCACGCTAGTCAAACGGGATAACGTTTTAAACATTTTTTAACCCTACGGAGCAGGACAGATTTATATTTATTAAAAAGGTTAGAAATTTAAAAAAACGTTGGTACTTAAATTCGCAATGTGTTTTGCGTCCGATTGCTGCAACGGGGTACAGTTCGCGAATACGCGTCCCGACGGTGGCGGCGCGTCGGTCGATAAACTCCCCCACACTCCGACCCCACCCCCGACCCGCCGGCCATTTCCCTAATCTCGACGCGAACTAAGGTCGGAATAACGAAATCACTCTCACATCATAGTGCCGTTGTAAAACCGGCTTTACTTTATGCACCCCGGGTATAACCTTTAACGAAATCACCTTTTAAGAGTCCCGAGCCGAGGCGCCGGCTTAGTTTCGTAATTAGTTTGCGAGATACCGCTCTTCGGACATTCTGGGAAATTTTGAGAACGGTCGTGTCACAAAATTAATTGAGTAAAAAGTTCGGGGATTGTTTGCTAAAGATTCCAGTGTAGGTGTTCTTTACTTTAATGGCGAGAAATGTCCTCAGACTGGAAGAGAAACGGCGTCGAATTACAAATTTTACAATAATCTTTTTACTTAAAAGAAAGGAAATGTCCCTACATACGTGTCATTAGAAATCAATACAGGTATTCTTTCTTTGGGCACGAAGATAAACTAGTTTTACCCAAATTCATCCTTTCTAGACATGTTGATTCTCATATTATTTTTTGACATCTCATCAAAGATGAAGAAGAATATGGAAGTCTGGGCATTTTCTTCTTCATCTTTGATGAGATGTCAATTTTTTAATGAAAACTAACTCCTTTAATTGGAGATAATCCAGATTTGTGAACCAGTATTTGGACACACTCAAAATGATGTTAATTCTCTATATAAAAGGAACCAAATGTGATTTCTGTATTCCACAGGAATATTTAACCTGCTCCCATATTTGATGTAAAACAAATTAACAAAAAAGGTTGTTGGCTCGGATTCATCAAATCCAGAGGTACATGAAGAAAAATCAATATATTAACATTTTGCGAACCATAAAATGTAACGATAACCATAAAAAGATTTCACGAAAAATATAAAGTTAGGAAAAATATTTTATTACGGTTAGAGCTTCTTTTTTTAGTTTTCTTTTACAGGTTCGTACGTAAGTTAGGTATGATAACTTGTCTTCAATAGATTTTTACATATTTCTTTACGATCCTTTTTTATGGGATAAAGATCACGAAATTTAACATCGGTATTGATTGATTCGATTAAAAATATCAGTAGGCAAATATGGATTGATAGTTTTACTTGGTAAATACCACTATTCATAAAATCTAATGTGACACGTGTTTCGATGCGATCATTTTCAAACGCCGATGTTTGAAAATGATGCGGAACGCATCGAAACACATGTCACAATGTTTTTTTTAAAAAATAGTGGTATTTACCAAGTAAAACTTGTATTACAAGTCAAATAAGAGAATTTAGTCAGAGAACAACGTTTATATTCTTTACAATATTTTAAGTATAATTTATTTTTTAAGCACTAACTTTATGATTTTCCATTTTATAATTAAAATGTTACTTTGTTTTAAAATCACTTCAAAACAAATTTATAGTGATTTTAAAACAAAGTTTCATTTTAATTATAAAATATTTTAAGTGTTTCCAAATATTTGTTCAAAAACCTGGTTTATGTCCAATTAAGAGTTATTTTCTACATTATTTTCAATCATGGGTAGAATTGGTCAATGTTTAACGTCGTAAGCCCAGACTTATATAATTCTTCTTCATCTATGTTGAGATGTCAAAAAAAATGTTGATATTGTTAACCAGATGAGATGTTAGATTTCCAAAGATTTCTCCCGCCATTTGTCGAAAGTTTTGTCCTACGCAGCCCCGTCTGACAACCGAGTTCCGAAAATGATTTATATTAGTGTCCTAAACTTCTATCAATATGCTGAACTAGATGGCCAATATATTCCAAACAGACTCGAAGTTAATCTTCCGGTTCATTCATAATTCATGCCCTCGGACTGATTTCCATAACGCGATAGGGAAGGGGGGGGTGAAAAAATCACAATATGCCCCGTTCCGTGTAAAAAAGCGCGTACTCTTTTATCGCGATACAAGCCGGCCCGCCCTACGTCGCTCTAGGCGGGCCCTGAGACATCACGGTCATTACTATATAGGCGGAATGTGTACGCAAAAACGACACGGGGATTTCGTATCATTGTAAAGTGTGTTTTTTTAAGAGGTTTGGTTTTTAAACTGACAACATCGTTTCTACTGAATGCCAATTTGACAGTTGGTTGATTTGTACTCAGTACGTTTTGCCATTTCATCATGAATAGACTGAATGACCATTCTGCGCGTCAAAGGTTCAGTGAATGTATCATTGTAAAGTGTGTTTTTTTAGAGTTTTGGTTTTCAAACTGGCAACATTGTTTCTACAGAATGCCAATTAGACAGTTGACAGTTGATTTACACTCAGTATGTTTTGCCATTTCACCATAAATAGTCTGAAAGACCATTATGCGCGTCGTAAGTTTGGTGCATGGGCCAAAAACAACTTGATCCTCTTTTTCAACGCAAAATTTTGTTCACCGATGAGGCACATTTTTTGTTAAATGGCTACGTCCATAAGCATACTTGCCGAATTTGAAGTGGAGAAAACTCAAAAGCCTTTGTCGAGACGCCCTTACATCTATTAAAAGTCAGTTTGGTGTGCTTTAAGAGCAGGTGGAATCACTAGCCCATATTTTTTTGAAGACGATGCCTGCCAGAATGTCACGGCCGATGGAGAGCGCTACAGAACCATGATTACTGACTTCTTCGTACCTCAGTTGAATGGCATAAATGTGGCAAGGTTGTGGTTCAACAAGATGGCGCAACATGCCGCACGGCGGGTGGCACCAGCAATTTACTGCGGGAAATTTGAATTTGTATACTTCTAAAAAAAACACCCTATACCTTCGCTGCGTGCTAACATACGTTTGGGATTACCGGAGACAGTCGTTCGAAACACAATGCGAAAAAAAACACAATTCAACGCGTTACATAATCTCGACTGGCCGAATGGCAAATATTCGCTCATGTATGTTAGGTACCTACATGCACATTACACGGCAGTATAAGTGAAAGGATAAGATAATAATCTGTTCTATAAGATAGTAAACGTTTTGTTAAATTAAAATTAGAATTGTTATACGTAAATAAGTATACATTCCGTGATAGAGAACAGTAAAAAAAAACAACATTATTTTGAATGTGTCCAAATACTTTTTCACAAATCGGAATTTCTTAAATTAGGGGTTATTTAAAAAAAAAGATTACTGAGCTTGTCTATGATGGGTAGAATGGTGCATGTTACACGCGTGTAAAGTGATCACTTAACCAGACTATGACGGGTCGTAAGCCCTGTAAATGGCAGACCTCCATATCCTTCATCATCTATGTTGAGATGTCAAAAAATAACTTCTAATTGGAGATAATCCAGATTTGTGACCAAGTATTTAGACACACTCAAAATGTTATTAAAAATGAGTAATCCGATGCCCGCCGGTCTAATAAAAATCGGATTAGAGAGTTGTTGGTATACATATTTTATAACCGTTTTTATTGGTCGAAAATTTCCTAATCGAATAAATTCCGGCCATGTTAAATACCGTTTAGGCGAAATTAATTAATGAAGAAAGAATCTGGTTTATTAGATATTCAAAATCAGAAACACGTGAGTTACTTAACCGTACTTTTACTTTTATCGCAATCGTTCGCCAATATACGCTAACATGACGCAAGCAAATCAGCGAAACACGTAATTATATTATTGGAATTTTGATTTACATTGTAGGAAAAATGAGAGTAAGGTTACAGGATCCGTGCACGACAGGTGTGGAAGACAAAACAATGATGCCGAGTAAAAAAATCCGAGACGAAAAAAAATGGGGAAATTGAGTTAATTTAAAAAGCCCCTTTGTACATATAACCGACGCCAATTTATGAAAATCGTGTATTTCTTTAAAATATTTTTTTCTATTGTATCTAATTTCAGTAAATGAACAGAAAATAATATTTGAAAAAATGTAACCGTAATACAGTTAGTTATAATATATAAGTCGTAATAAAAAAAATATTACGATAGTTTAAATTATAAAAAAAAAGTTTGCACTAACATGTGTATGAGAGTGTGTGCGTTGATATTGTTCAGAATTCAGACAATAATACTGGAGATAGAAAACAATATGAAAATAAGATATTGAGAAAAGAAAGTAAAGAAGTTTTAGAAAATAATTATTTACGATTCCGTTTTACAAAAGAATGTCCACCTGCTTCACATATTCAGAACAACACTTCAAACATAGTATTCGTCAAATACGAAGAAATATTAATAAAAAATAGATTTCGAAATAACTCTATGGATAGTGACTAAGATGATCTTTTTATCATTTTCTGGACCGCAAAAGAGATTAAGTTTTGTCCCGCTTGTCACCCTTGGTATTTGAGATAAAATAAAATACATAAGTTTATACTGAGATACATTACAAGTATTAGGTACGGTATTTGGCATATTTGTATGAAAAAATGATGACATCAGATTTAGGTGAATAAGGGGAGGTTTCAGAGGGTGACTATCCGCTTATTTTTTGACTTTCGTAAACTTGTTAAACTTATAACATATATCTAGTATACAATCATATGTTTGGTGCACCCTTCACCGGGCAAAGTGCGGTCTTTTAAGTACATACTTAAAAACAGCTTATATGACTATTTATTTTGGGACTCAAATATGTCGAATATTTGATGTGTAGCTAACGGGTTCCATCGCCAAATAGGGTGACCATTGGCTTTATACTGAATAAAGATTTTATTATCTTCAGTTCGAACTCTGTTCTAATGGAAAAGAAGGTCTGTTGACGACAGTCAACAGTCTGGGTTCTCCTGAGTAATTTAACGTGGTTTTCTCCCAGCAATGAGCAAATGCCGAGAAGTTCCCGATTGGCCCACACTAGATTTTAAATAAAATAAAATAAAATAAATAGATTTAAAATAAGGAATGAAAATGATTTTTTCTGGCGTTTTTCATGTGTGTGATAGAATCCAGGATTCGGACCTCACATACTAATGAAAGAGTTTCTGCTCAATAAAAAGCTTCTTTTCATCTCAACAATAGATGTCTCTAGTGAAGTTCTAGTGATTCAAGAACAATGTTTCAAAATTGGTTCTTCCAAGAACTTCCAAGAATTTGAGTAGTGTGGTTGTCAATAATTAGTAGAATTGGTGAATGTTACACGTGTGTAAAGTGATCACTTAATCCAGCCTATGACATCGTCATCCCGGTAAATGCCCGGACTTCCATATTCTTCTTCATCTGTGATGAGATGTCAAAATAAGGACGCTCAAATCATAATTATTCAAATTAATTAACTAAAGGACATGGTCATAAAGTATCGGTTTTGTGACCATGTAAAATCGACAGGAACAATCAAATTACATGGATTAATATCTCACGAGACAGATATAGCAAGAAAGATGGCGCTCGCAGAACGGATAAGAAACAGGAGAACAGCGGGATGTGCATGGTCATCCCACCGTATCGTGTAGTAGTACGGGCGGCCTTGCAAGGCCGGCGCGCACGCGCGCTAGAGGCGAGCAGAATGAAAGGGTAGCGCCGCGGCGGGGCGGGGTAGGCGGAGGGAGGGGGGATCCTCTCTCGGAGGACGTCGGCCGAGTTTTTTCCTCGTCACCTGTTCCTATATAGTGGCGAGTTCCGGCATCCCGTGAATGCGGGGTCGGCTCGATAAATGCCCACCTATGTATGTGTATCCAACAAGAGTGCGAGCTTCATAATTATCAAAAAAATAAATTAATTTTTTTTTTTTTTACAACATTTTGAGTGTGTCCAAATACTTGTTCACAAAATCTGGATTATCTCCAATTACAGGAGTTATTTTCATATTATTTTTTGACATCTCATCAAAGATGAAGAAGAATATGGAAGTCTGGGCATTTACGGGGCTTACGACCGTCATAGGCTGGTTTAAGTGATCTTAATAAATGTTTAAGTGATCTTAATAAATCTCCGTAAATGCCCAGACTTCCATATTCTTCTTCATCTTTGATGAGATGTCAAAAAATAATATGAAAATAAATTAAACACTTCGTAGTCGTACAGGAGAAAGTGACCAACTACCAAAACGTAAAATGTTCAGGAGGGCCATTTAAGTCACTTTTGCTTGGCAACAAAATAAACACCAATGCAGTTAGTCATTTTTAACAAGTCAACATATTATACTTCCAAGTTTAAAATCCTTTGGGATTTTTTCAGGACAATATTAAGCTAGCATGATATCCAATAGTCAATGATCACGTTTTTGTAAAACAATACACTTGGTCACTTTCTCCTGTATGACTACGACTTGTATAATACCACTTAATGAGTTTTATTTCAATACATTCGCCTAGTTTTGGAGCACAGTCAACTTTGGAAACATATGGACCAATGCATAGCTGTGGGTTTCTCCAAACGCTTTTTCAAAAAACAAAACTTTAGCATTCCATATATGAGTAGTGACGTTGTTGTCACAAATGAGTGAGGTCATTCTTTATGTTTAAAATAAAATTTATGAAGTAAGTCTTATTTTTTGATGATTGATTACTGCATAAATATTTTTTGTTGTATTTTATGAGTAGGTACTTCTGTAAGAACATGTATCGGAAGTTCCACCTAATGGTTAAATGGGTTTTGCTCTCTTGTAAAGTAAGCCCAGATGGAATTGGCTACTTTGGAGATTAAGCCGATTATAACGCAAGTCTCGAGCAGACGATCGCATCGAAAAATGCTATTTTTACAGCGACTTGTCATCGAGCAAATATTCGCGAAAAATAAGTAAAATTATTATATGATTTTTGTTTTGGCGGAAAATTAGGTCGACTTCAAGGACGCTACATTTTAATGTGATTTTACGAGCGTGATGTTTTTTTAAATAAAATTTTAATATTTTTATAACTTAATATATTTATACGCTATGCAATTAACAAGCAGCTGTAAACACAGGGATTTTGGAAACCCACATAACCTCCATACCGACCCTATCTCGGCAAAACATTGTAAACGCCAGTTGGATAAAGAATCAGCCAAATGCCAGGTCGTAAGCCCTGGGATACTCAGACTTCCATCTTCTTTCATGTAAAAGAACGATAGATGTTTCATATTCAATTAAGACACCTATAATATGGATAAATAATGTTTACAAAGGGTCGATATACAGCAAGAACAACGACAGTTGCTGACTGATATCAAGGTCCGGAAGATGTCCTATCTCGGGCATGTGCTTAGAGGAGAGAAGTACGAGCTATTGCATCGAATCATAAGAGGCAAATTTGAGGGTCAACGAGATGTGGGCAGAAGACAGATCTCCTGGCTCCGGAATATACGAGATTGGACAAGGATCAGGACCGTCGAGGCGCTGTTTACAGCTGCCCAAGACAAGGACAATTATGTTTCATCAAGTGATAGTCGATGTCAGGGGGACCTGACATGACACGACCAGAAGAAGAGGATAGTAATGTTTGACATAAAAAATAGGATGATCAGCAACTTTGCAAAAGCAGTATCTGAAACAAATAGTCATATAAACTTGAGGTATTTCAAAGATTCAGGACAATAAAAAATACACAATGAATTATTAATTTGTCGCAAATATTTGCGAGTGGGTGATTGGTGAGTAGGTCTAGACAATGAATCACAGGTGATTTAAATTTCTAACCATTATGTTAAATTTTACAACGAGTCATGCAGGGTAGGCAGAGAAGATAGAACGCCTTATGACTTTCTCTTCCCAAGCACAGTTTATTGCATTGAACATCGGCATGAATACGTTAAGAAGAATAGTAATATTCGCACCACTTCGTTAATTAGAGCAATTATAAGTCCTTTCACCCGTTAACAGATATCATCAGTGTTGAGATGTTATTAACATTACTTACAGTGACATGAAATTTTAAAAAGGCAGTATATTTTATGCTTTCATTAATTGATTCGTCACTTTGTGGTATAATATATATCCATTTTAAATTCAACCTTTTCTTTGGTAAATACCACGATTTCTTTAAATCTAATGTGACATGTGTGTATGCAGTTCCAAAATGAAATGTCAGTACAAAACTTAAATCACTCATACAGATTAGCAGCATACAACTTACAAGAGTTAGTAGGACCTATTCTCTTTTCCTTATCTACCATTATGTTTTCTATTTCCGTACACAAGTAATGTTTTTCACTCTGTTCCTTCACTAACGTCATATGTATCTGATAAAAATCTACTTTACTCCGAAAATCTAAATGTAAAATCGATAACCTTTCATTCATAGAATTAACGATCAAGTTGACATCGTTTCGACCCGATGCACTATTGGGAGAAGACAGGAGTCGGAATACACCAAAATAAATATTTTAAAACACGTATAAAACATTTCAGATAATTAATTCAATTTTTTTGTATTTAATAAATAAGGGGCGTTACTAACAAAAGCGTTTACATAGTTATCACATCGTTTAGGAAGTTATAAACAGAAAAATCAATTTGTGATTTAATTACTCGCGGTGTTTCTGTTTTAAGACATTCATTATTTATAGTAGGAGTTAATTGTTAACTGCAACAAAAACTACGCAGATGTTTACGTCGATATTCATATATTCTTGTGTTTCGAGTACATTGATTTATAATGGAATGGAAATAGACATCGTGAAGAAAGTTGTAAAACAAACAGATGCCTAAGGAGAAGAAAGCTACCGTACCGTTGACCCGAATGCAACGGAGAACAGCGCATAGCGCGACTTTTAGACAAGAAACACACTCTTCTTGTCGAGAGATTTCAAAGCGAGGATAGTTTTATATCGGGGGCAAGATCACGATCAAATCACATGGCGATATAAACTAAAAAGCGTAGAGAAGAAATCAACATTTCATCTACTGTTCATATATTTTTCGATTAAATGAAGTTTGGAGTAAGGTCCTTACAATATATTGCCAATACCCAAATTAACCAACTGCCTGACATATATAAAATATAACGCAGTCAGGGATCTAAAATGAATGAACTGAAAAAAAAATTATGGAAAGATATTTGTGTTAGTGCTTAGTTATATTTTCTCTTTTTTTTCCTTTAAATATGCTTCTTACCTTACGTTTTTTATATGCCTATTTACTGTACCTTTTATTACTTCATATTTTCCATTTTGCCCTGTGTATTCTTGTTTGTTACTCTCTTATCTGTTTTTCAGTGTTAATCCCATATCCCAAAATAAGTAATGAAAATCACTCATCGGGAATATTATATATGTGATTTATGTGTGTAATATGTTTAAATAAATACACTAATATAGCTATTGAGATATTCTACTAATACAGATAACAAGAGGGAATTATCTCTCATTTTTGATATAATAAAACGACAACTATTGTCGCATTTGGGTTTTTCAACTTACATATTATTTGGTATTTCATTGTTACCGATATCATCAGACTGGAGTCGATAACGACGAAACCCACCACTGGGCAAATAAAATAATAGTGGAATATATAGTAATATATACGTAATTGTTTTGTTATATAAAAATCCAGTTCCACCAAGAAATATCAGTGTAAAACTTATTTTTATTAATAAGATTGCACTTTAATGAAAATTCTGTAGCTTTCTGCATGATAAAGTTTATATCAGCAAGATATACTTTGTATTAGGATTGAACCTAGGAGCCTTGCATCTTATATTAAAGTCACGATGCACCATAATGTTTAGTGGTCAACGGATGTTATTTAGAATACATAATATGCCAACTCCGATAGAGATAGATCAAAGGTGTTAACCCCGAAAGGTCAAATCGAGTTCGTGATTTAACAATAATTAATCGATACAAATATGTTCAAATAGTAAATGAATATTTAATTTAACTAACGTTTATGACGAATGGGTTTATGGGGAATACTTTATTCATCTGTAACGTTTATGCATTATATGATTAGCAATAAAAGAAATACATGAAAAAAGGAGTTTAAATTTTTTTATAGTGTGGTTGTATAATAGGTAGAATGATGAATGTTGCGCGTGTGTAAACAGATCACTTAACCAGCCTTTGACAGGTCATAACCTTATGTCGAATTTTTTTATATGCTTATTTACTGTACCTTTTATTGCTTTATATTTGACATTTTGCCCTGTGTTTTCTTCTTTTTTGCTTTCTTATCTGTTAACTAATCTTTTTAAGTCTTGTTAACCTTAATCCCATGTCCCAAAACGAGTAATGAAAATTATAATCGGGAATATATGTATGTAATATGTTTCAATTAATAAATAAGCCTTGTATATACCAAGACTTCATATTATTTTTTGACATCTCATCAAAGATGAAGAAGAATATGGAAGCCTGGACATTTACGGGGCTGACGACAGGCTGGTTTAAGTGATCACTTTACACACGTGTAACATTCACCAATTCTACCCATTATTGACAACCACACTACTCAAATTCTCGGAAGTTCTATATGTATGAACCAATTTAGAAACCTTGTTCTTGAATCACTAGAACTACACTAGATACATCTATTATTGAGATGAAAAGAAGCTTTTTATTGAGCAGAAACTCTTTTATTAGTATGTGAGGTCCAAATCCTGGATTTCAATCACACACATGAGAAACGCCAGAAAATACCATTTTCATTTTTATTATTTAAGCTTATAATTTGACCAGATAATTTATTTACAACATTTTGAGTGTATCCAAATACTTGTTAACAAAATCTGGATTATCTCCAATTACAAGAGTTATTTTCATATTATTTTTTTGACATCACATCAAAGATGAAGAAGAATATGGAAGTCTGAGCATTTACGTAAATGCCCAGACTTCCATATTCTTCCTCATCTTTGATGAGATGTCA
The DNA here is from genome assembly GCF_059751285.1 of Brachycentrus maculatus. Taxonomy (NCBI): domain Eukaryota; kingdom Metazoa; phylum Arthropoda; class Insecta; order Trichoptera; family Brachycentridae; genus Brachycentrus; species Brachycentrus maculatus. The sequence goes on along the minus strand of NW_028280992.1, from coordinate 4,427 downwards.
AAAAATAATATGAAAATAACTCCTGTAATTGGAGATAATCCAGATTTTGTGAACAAGTATTTGGACACACTCAAAATGTTGTACCAAGACTTCCATATTCTTCTTCATCTATTTTGAGGTGTCAAAATGAAAGAGATGAAGTATCAAAATATTTCAAACAAATATATATGAAGGACACGAAATGTGTACAGAAATATGTTTTTTTTTAAATGCTATCGATTACCTTACCGCATGTAACGTACTATACACTACACTTAGTTAAGTACATACGTAAATACTAATAAAAATCTCGAGTTTGACTAGAAATACATAACCATCAATTTACAATTATTTACGCAGTTTTCAATTTTTCCATATTTTTGTGGAAAATGTTGGTCTGATTCATCGTAATCCCACGAGCTTAATGTTTTTCGAGTTGCGAAATTGGTGGTTGTAGAAAGTACGATCATTTCAAATCTACAATTTGTGATCAAATGAATCATATCAATAATGTTAAGAAATAAACGTGCATTAATAATACAGCAACATCGAACAACAGAGAACATCGTCGTGGACTAATAAGTAATTATTTTTCGGAATTTGCAAATCATATCATGGAAACTAACCACTCATTTGACTCTCATACACTTAAATTATTACACTCTGTTACAAATAAAGGTCAAGTCATGAATAATTTAGAAAATTTAGAAATACATAAAAATTTAAATTCAGATAAAACAATAATTAATAATATACTGTTTCAAAATACGTCACCATTATTATCAATGTTTCCTTTTACAAAAAATTTTGTTCCTTAACCCCCCTACCTATATTTATTAACCTATATATACACCTAAATATATTTTTATTCCTTAGTTTTGATTTGGACCAGAAGATGAAAACAATTGTCGTTTTCGAAACTAGTCGTAAATAAAAATAAAACTCAATTAAGTGGATAATTCAAGTGTTTAATTTCAAGAAAATAATAATACAGCACGCATGTTACCTAAGAAACAACATTGTAAGTCCATGTAATTTGTTATGCAAAAATGACATGTTATGATACATTATAATTACTCTCAGGCGAAGCAGTCAGTTGCACACTCCGGAATTGCATATTACGTGAATTTTACTACATTGTATACAAATAAATAACACACACGAGGAATCAACAGAGGTGTACTTTCATTCGGCATGAAATGAACAAACAGCAATAATGCGAATACACAAGTGAAAATAAGCGTAAAAGAAATGGGAATCGGAGCATTATGATTTGTAAACACGCCAGTTAAGTTGACCATTGTTGTGTTTTTATGAATCACATTGTGACGCCGAGTCGTTAAACCGTGGATATTACATCATATAATGTTTACAATACGCGAACGCGAAAGGGGGAAGCTATTTCACGGGGGCGGAAATGCTACAATGAAGGAAATACCCAAGAGTAGAGTAGAGTATCCGGAAAAGATTGTTCTTCTTTTTCCGGCGCAGTGGCCGAGCGTCGGCGTTCATCATGGCTTGATACTGATTCCTGTAGAACATCTGCTCTATCCCGAGACACGTCCAGTTTCTTATGTTCAGTAGTCGTGGCATCCATCTTCCTACTCGCCTTCTTTCCATATACCCCTCGATTGTTGTGTGGAGTTTAGGTATACTTACACATGCTACTAATTGAACATGCTTGAGATGACCGTGCTCTCTAACTGTGTACATTTGCTTGAGATAAGCAAGCTCGTTTACAAACATCGATAATATATTGCCTATACCCAAATCAACCAGTTGCCTGACATATAAAATAGAATCCAGTCAGAAATCCGAAATGAATGAACTGAAGAAATACTTTATGGAAAGATATTTTTGTTTGTGATTAATTATACTTCCTCATTTTTCCTTTAAACATGCTTCTTACCTTGTATTTTTTATATGCCTATTAACTGTATCTTTATTGTTTTTTTTTTTAATTTTCCCTGTGTTTTCTTATTTGTTACTTTCTTACTTATTTTTCAGTCTTGTTAACCTTAATCCCATATCCCAAAATAACATATCTTTTTAAATACAAGCATGCTCATAAGCAAACTTGTTCAGATGCGCTCTGAATACGGCCCTCTTACAGGCGCTACAGGTAGCATGCTCGAAAATCCAAAGAGTGTCGATTCATGAGCATGCTTATTTCTAGCAAAGTAGTACACACATGCTACCAAGTAGCAATTATTCAATAATGGCATGTTTTTGTGCTTATAATGAGGATTACCAAGACCTTTAGAGAGGTAACTTTTTACTCAAATACTAGGTAATTATAATATTTTAAAATAACAGTAATGAGCATGTGTATCTAGACCTTAATTAATACTTCAGATTTAATATAATTTTTCCAAAGTATCCTTATCGGTCTTATTTGCCCCTATTTCGAGATTTGGTAGCGAGAAAGCATTTTGGTTACAGCAGACACGATTTATATTATATTATGTAATATCGCTCACTCCTTTCAAGAACGTCATAAATCAAAAAACCTGATTTTTCAGGAGAACGTTTTTAAAGTTTAAAAATATAACACAATGTATTAAAAATAAATATCAGCCACTTATTAAACTTTTTACTGTGCAACAGATCTATTTAGGTAAAACCTGAAGGTTTTTTCTCCATTTGAAAAATATTTAGTTTATTTTAAAAAAATAATTAAACGGTACCTTTTCTTCAAAATGCAAAAACAATATTTTCTGCCCTGTAGCAGGTAAATATTAAGTTAAAAATATACCTCTTTTGCTGGGATATGGTACATTTTCTGGGCATTCCGAAAACATGCACAACTGAAAATCGACGATTTTTGATTTATGACGTTCTTGAAAGGAGTGAGCGATATGTCAAATCACGAATAAAATTTCAAAACACATGGGGGAGCAATCATATCATCCCCATTGTTAAAATATTCCGTTTAATTCACTCATTGCGGCGCAGAAAACATGACAACGAACATTTTTCAAACATATTATTTTTTGACATCTCAGCATAGATGAAGAAGAATATGGAAGTCTGGGCATTTACGGGGCTTACGACCGTCACAGGCTGGTTTAAGTGTCACTTTACACACGTGTAGCATTCACCAATTCTACCTGTGATTGACAACCACACTACTCAAATTATGACGGTCGTCAGCCCCGTAAATGCCCAGACTTCCATATTCTTCTTCATCTTCTTGGAACTTCTATATATATTGTTCGAATTCGAAACATAGTGCTTGAATCACTAGAATTTCACTAGAGACATCTGTTTTCTTTTGTAAATCACCATACATTAGATATCATAGTTTTCTATTTTCAAGTTTCAATACGTAAATGGAATGCAAATACCGCGCTAACGGTAGAGAATAATCTTTGATCTCGAGATTAGAGGTTAAATCCAAGAAGTACCTATACCAACAGCAACTCGTATTCGATAACATTCATTAGTTGAATCGCTTTTAACTGACAAAAACACGAACCGATCAAACAGGTTTCGTGAGAGATGGTTTTAAAATACTACGTTGGAGGCGAATATAATCAAGCACTAATTATAAGCTATTGCATTATTTTCTTTTAATTGACCTGACATAGTTCATCCATAGACATGGAAAAAGCTATCATTTAATTGGCGCTAAATAATGAATATTTATTTGTTATTGGTATAATTTATTTACTTGTATTGTTAATAACTAACTCATGGCAATGTTTAACAAGCTTAGTTTACTAAGTATAATTTTTATCTCTCCATTTTTTCCATTCATTTTGCGACATTGGTCCATTACTCCCTGTTTTGGCAAGCCAGACGAACGATATATGGTATGAAACTTTCGTTATAACATTTTTTCGTATGAATATAAATATATTTAATAAATTCATTCGGCAGTCATTTTGTGGTTAAATCTATCTTTTTTTTAAGTTTTACTTAATAAATACAACTATTTCTTAAAATCCATTGTCACACGCGTTTCGATGCATTTCGCATAATTTTCAACACCGTATCAAATACGATGTTCGAAAATAATGCGGAATGCATCAGAACACGTGTCACAGTAGATTTTAAGCAATAGCGGCATTTACTAAGTAAGGCTTAAATTAAAAATATATTATTTGGCCAGATATCTGGTCAAATTATAAGTTTAAATAATAAATTATGGCGTTTCTCATGTGTGTGATTATAATCCAGGATTCGGACCTCACATACTAATAAAAGAGTTTCTGCTCAACAAAAAGCTTCATTTCATCTCACCAATAGATGTGTCTAGTGAAGTTCTAATGATTCAAGAACAACGTTTCGAAATTGGTTCATATATATATATATATATATAATATATATATATATATATATATATATATATATATATATATATATATATATATATATATATATATATATATATATATATATATATATATATATATATATATATATATATATATATATATATATAT